>NC_139447.1:6068120-6436338 GCF_963924565.1 Ascidiella aspersa
TAAGTTCAATGTCAAACGCAAGATCCGAAGTGTATTGCCGTTAATGCGCTTCTCCCTTTTTGCCAGCAACCTGTGAAAATTATAACATATATTTTCAAGGATGCATCTAAAAAGTAATTACAGCGTTTCCTTGCTAGTTAACAACAGATTTGTTGTTATCCTGACTGTTTTTGTTTTTTTATGAAGAAAAAATAGAAGTGACGACGTACAATGTACAATTGTACATGCATATATTTAATAAAGCAGGCTAATTTAAATAAATATTACTTAGAAACAATCTGCTGGACTGAATGTTTAAGTGACATAAATTATGTAATTTGAAAAATCAGTTATTTGGCATTTAAGTTCGTAAGAGATGTAACTTATCCAATGAAACATGCACACACATATGTGTGTTTACAACTGAAATCTAGCCCTTCTGAAGCTGCTTTTTGACCAACGATTACGGCTTACATATCTTACATAGCTTTCGGTATACTAATGATATGTAAGCCGTAATCGTTGGTCGAAAAGCAGCTTCAGAAGACAATTGACAGCAACACTAACACAGGTTGCTGGCAAAAAGGGAGAAGCGCATTAACGGCAATACACTTCGGATCTTGCGTTTGACATTGAACTTACATCGATACCAGCGCCAGTCGGGTCGTTTTTACTCCATACTTGAGTCCTCAGTAGCAGCTACTTCTTCTTGTTTGTAAAGAAATATTTCGTGTCTAGCGTGGCTTTCAGTTTTCTAGAACTTACGCAGCAGTTATTACGAAATTTTCAGTCCTCGACAACTTGTTTTGGCAGTTTTGTCACATAATTTAGAGAATTGGTTCACTACCTTTTTTCTTTCGTGGCCCATTTTCGTTGCCACAATAATTCCGTGGCTCAATATTTTTTTATGAAAGATAAAAAAAACTATAAAATAGGTTTAGAACTAAATATATTTTAAACAGAATATTTATTCAACTGTGGATAAGTGAGTAATTTGCTGCTGAACAATAAATTTATTTTCACAAAATTAACTTTCCATCTCAATTCCCGATTGCCTTTATTCCTGTAAAGTGTAAAATGAAGTGACACAAATGAATTCAAATTCTTCAAATCTAGTTTTTTGAAATTTCTCTGTGGCCCACCTAAAATTGTTGCGATGGCCCACTGGTTGAGAACTGCTGGTTTAGAGCTATTTAAACTTCTTACCTTCACGCAAACGGATGTTGTAATATCCTACAAAGTGTCAGCATAGAGCGCAATGTCGCTTAAAACGTGCTGAGGCGAAATAAATACATTTATGCTTACATGCTGCTACTGTTTAGCCACAATAAACGAAACTCGACTTTTCTTACTTTTTAGTTCTATCTAACCGAGTGCTCCGCTGTTAAACGTGGCAAAGATATTTTTCTAAAATTGAGTTTAGTTTTCCGACATAATATTTCTGACTTCCTGCCTCGACATACTATTAATAACAAACAGTAGATTCGAATATATTTATTTAATGACTACGATATTTTTGAAAGCACATGACTCGGAAATGTAGTATTTCAGAGTAGCTTAAACCCAACATTGCTAAATTCAAAACGTCTCTACCTGGATGGAACTGTGCAGAAGTGATTGAAATTTACAGTAGAACTATTTGTACTGATTGTGGTCGTTAAACAAAAATCAACACGATTGCCAAAAGTGAACTACTGGCAGAAATCCAACATGACGCTAAGCGTGCAAGGGAACATGAGTGCTTTAAAGCAGTGGTCGGCAACCGCCGGTCCGCGAGGAGTTCGTTACTGGTCCGTAGCAGGGTTGCCAGATTAAAATTTTGATCAAAACCCAAAATCGTACATAAAAGGTTGTAAAAAAACCTAAAAATCTATTAAATGTATTTTTATATTCAAAACACATTATCTTTCGTTGAAATATACTTTATGGTTGATTGGTATTATAAAAAAATCCTAAAGTATCAAGCACTCGTGAGGTGACCATATGAGTTACATAGCACGTTTACAACATCCAAAAATGCATTTTTATCGTAAAATTTAACTCCTGGTACATACAAGATATGAAAAACGGACCATATATAATGTGTTTTTGATGTTCAAGCGTGCCCACACAGAAGTGCAATATAATCAAACAATGCTTATAAACAATGGAAATTTTCAAAAAGCACATGCATTTTAATTAGTACATTGAAAAAAGTTGTTGTAAATTTCCTTTCCTGGACATTTGCTGTTTTTAAGGCCGGTCCGCGAAAAAATTTCAGTTTTAAAGCGGTCCGCAGTGTAAAAAAAGGTTGCCGACCACTGCTTTAAAGAACTAAGAAATGGAAAGAAATCGTTTGACACAATCAGAGAAGGAAGCAGCTTACATAACACCAAAAACACACCCGAAAGCGCTTTTATTTCTTGTGTGAAAAGATTTCTTTAACTTGGTACTCGGTCTGATTGTGGGCGGTGATCTCGAACAGGTTGCTGACGAACCAACAGCTAACCTGTTCTTTCGTGTAGGTGTCGTACATCGTGTGGTTCACAACTTGAGTTGCGTGTTTCCTGCAAAATAAAAAGGTTCGCGATGAGATGTTCGATAATATCGGATCCGATACTGAGTGTATCGGTGCTCGTCCGATATACCCGAGTGGTATATCGGTGTCGACCAGATGCTAAATTAATATAGGATTTTCAGCCATGGTTTACAACTTGGGGCAACTATATTTTTTGTCGTAATAACCTAGAAAAAGGCGTTTGAACGCTTCAATTTAATCTATTTTGCATTTTTGACCATAGCTGGTTCAGGGTCGCCTTACTTTTTGTCAAAAATATCGGGTATCGGAACAATGTCAAGCACTGGATATTCCTATTCACGATAACAGATCTGCAAAAGTAACGATTCTGTTTTGTTGCCTAAACTTTATGCCTATTGAAGTGCTCCATTCCGTAAGGCTGGCGACTATGCCGTAAATGTGAACTGTACCGTGCCTTCAAAAAAGCTTGATGAAAGTTTAATAACATATTTTTGTGTGTACAGCACCGAAAACATGTCAAATTTTATGCACAAAAAAAATTACCGAAAAACAAACAATATTGAAAATCTAGGGCCTTTAGGATACTCTCAATTCAGTTTTAGATTAATTCTTTCTTACCACAAACAAAACACACTTGACTTGGCCTCAAGTTATAGCCTAAAACTTATACGTTTGAGAACCACAGATACGCAGGATCCCAAACCATTTTATCAATAAAACACTGCCAATGTTAATCTCTATCGCTTAGACCAGTGTTTCGCAACCTTTTTTGGCTTGCGCCACTCTACAGAAATTATAAATAGTTCGCAGCACCCTTGCTCGTATTTTTGCTGACTGGTTAACAGTAGCGTTGCAAAAAAACAGATTGAAACAGCGCATTAACTGTGCAACAAGGTTGAAAAAACACCAATAAACCAAAAATTGGAATCCTAAAGAATTCAAAGTATCTCTCGGCACCCTTGAGCGTTAAAAATGGCACCCTAGAGTGATTGACTTAGACACTGCTGCGCGCGCTTTATTGTTTTTTGCTTTATCTGTGAAATCCATTAAGGACAAACCTCATCTTCAGCGTTGCAGTTCTTGAGTTTGGCTTGAGGTCGAGGGCAACTGTCCGAGCACGCCGAGGAAACTGTCCGAGCACGCCTCCAGCGGCTTTCGACAAGCCCTTGTTGTTGCTCACAGAAAAGTCAAGGTGGTCGCGGAACGTGCGCTTGGATAGTCGGAATTTGGCGAACACCTACATAAAACTATCACGTCAGTTCGTGAACGATATGCACAATATCTTTGAAAACATAATTTTTTTGGTTGAAAAGTAAGAAGCCCAAATTAAAAATTGGAAGCATCGCGCTTCAAAAATCGACCCATTTGGTATTCATAAATACAAGATCGTCTGTGGGATCGATTGTTTTGGAAATTAAAATAGTTATGAGAGGGGTTCTTCGGTAAAGCCATCTTATTGTCAAAATGTATTTTTTCTTGCATATCGCGATTGACCGAGTCTGATTTCAAATGACAGTGCTGTTCATTCAATCGATTTTAGTTTTGCTATTGATGTCAAAATGTATACCTGAAACTGCAGAGACATGTCGACCGTAATGGTGAACAAAGAGCTTCGTTTCGAAATGATTTTGACCTCGAACTTGACCCCACCTCGTAACCTCGACATTGTTTGGTTGCTCAGAAGTTGAAGGACGTTTCGATTCCCAATATTTACGATAAGGTACTTGGGACTAACCTGAAAAGTAAATAGACCCTTGCTTTATTTTTCAACTCTAAACAAACGAACATTAAAATGATAACTGTTTTGTTGTAGTTAATGAACGTAAACCCATATAAGGCAGAGATGCATAAATGACAAAACCGTTGTAATTTTATTCACGTAATAACTGGTTGTAGCTCTGAAATATATCGTTTTGATATTTTAGTTTTACTACATAAACGTGATAGTTTTATCGATGCAATAACTTGATTTGTCGAGAACTAACAGATGTCAAACATGGCTAAATGGGCAAAACCCTACAGATCCATAAGTTTGCAAAAATCCATCGGGACAGTACCAAAGTCAACCCACTCGTTTATTTCTATAAGCTCTTTGTCCAGTGGATATTAACCGGGGTGCTGCGGCACTCTAGGGTGCCATTTTCACCTCTCCAAGGTGTTGAAAGATAGTCTAATTTAGTTAGGATTCCATATTTTGCTTTATTGGTAAGCTTCTTGATACAACTTTTTGTGTACGATGTTTTGACGTTGCGAAACACTGCCTTGGCCCAACTGCTAGCCATATTGTCATAATCAGCTTCTTCCTGATCAGTTATTGTCGCCCAGTACACTTAACGTACATGTTAGTTAGCACCTTTTTTCAGTACATTAAAACACGTGTTAAGCAACACTCAACCAAGCAAGTGTTCGTATACTTACAAAAATCGTCATGTTGTGCTTCGTCAGCACAATCCCGACTTCACCCAAGAAACTTGGTTTGGTCTTGTTACTTGCGCCTGGCACGTCTAACAACTTTACGTTTACGAACACGCCAGAAGCCTTGTCGGCTATGATGTTGTACATCTGCGAATCAAATAAACGCATGTACACACGTTAAGTTATGCATACGGCGTATACAAAATACGCTATGAAATTGTACCAAGGGCGTCGAATTGCAGGCATTTGAATGTACCTTAGATTTCAAAATTATAGTAAAAGCATTTAAAATTTACTCCTGAGATTAATTACTGCTACGAAGTATACTGTATAGCCAACTTAACTAAAGTATAAATCTTCTCGGTGCCCCCCTTTCATCGTTTACATTGTTTTGTTATCTGTTCACTGCAGTGTTTCTCCAACTTGTTAAATCAGACCTCACTTTTGTCTATAAAATAAATGTCGGGCTCCACCAAACTTACTGCATGTCGTTAAACACCTGCTTGGTCTGCCACTACGAAAACACCCATGCTCGGTATCACAAAAACAATTTAAAGCAGGGCTGCGTAGTCGGAGTCGGGACTCGAGTAAGACTACATAAAATTACCCGAGTCCCGAGTCCGACGTGCGCATGAGCAGAACTAAATTTAAAACTGATAAGACAGCAAACTGTAAATTGTAAACGTGGAATAGCAAATGTGAGAATATTTTTCAACCATGTATTGTGAGTGGAAGAATTATGTGACATCATTATATGAATTGATTGTTTAATATCTACATTATTTTATTACGTAAATTGGTGAAATACTTGCTGTAGCATAGAGTCGGAACCGGACTCGTACATTTAGCCTTTGTCGGACTCGGGATTAGGCAATCGGACTCGGGTTCCTTTTTGGGGGGCTTAAGTCGGACTCGATTTATTTTTAGACAAACTCCAGCCCTGATTTAAAGTGTAGTGATATCTTACCTCCCTATCCTTGCCGTGCCAGTTGAAGCAGATGGCGATATTTTCGTTCAGGTCGACCAGAATGTGCGGGTCGCCTGCTATTACCATTCGATCCCGCGACGAACCGGACACCGGTGGTCGGGCAATGGAAGGGGGTGGACGGGCGATTAGCGGGACAAAATCAACTGTGACTGGAGGTGGTTCCTCCCACGTAACAATCGTACCTGCAGATACGCCGCAATGGTTAAGCGGTAATTTACATTACAGATAGTCAGTAGTTCTCCAAAACACCCAGGTGTGTATACTTAAAGCAAAACGTGCTGGGTCAAGCTTTGTCCTAAAACCCAAATTTGAAGACACGTGAAACAATTAAATGATTTTCTGAGCACAATTATAAAAGTATAGAAAGAGCATTGGGAAACGTTTATTATAGGCACATTTTAGACTAAAAAAAAACACTTTCGAGAAAGAATTACAAAACCTACATTGCAGCCAACACGGATAAATTAGGCGTATATGTTTTGGCAAGCTGTAATATAGTAGTATGCCGATCAACGGTTGCTTTTGTTTCCATAGTTTTGTACAAGGTGTCAAATGCCCTAAGTTAATCATGCCTGGTGCAATGCTTATGGACCTGACCTTAGCGCTGCGGATCAGTAATTAAGTGAAGTCAACGCATTCACTAGGGTTGGCCAACATCAGTCTGTAGATTAACTGCGTTCGTAGTTTAGTATACCTAGGTCTTCAGTGTTCGCGAGAGTAAGCGATACTTCCAAACTGCATTCTATGAACCTGTTTGGCTTTTCGACAAACATATTTACTTGAAGAAACATTGGCGAAAACGGACTGATGAGTTATAAAAGGAACGGAAAATGGGGATTGATGTTGCAAGTCGCAGCAAATACAGCATTCGTTCTGTACTTTTTTCATTTAAAATAAAGCTTTACGCTTTAAGTTACACAGTATAACCGTTTCTAATGAGAGCAGTTTTTGGAGTTCTATATCAGTTTCACTTTTTGATTTTTAAAAATGTTTTTTTTTTCGTTTTTTTTTTTGTGGACAGCTTTAATAAAAAAAGTGTAGGCTAGAGCGATGGGGAATCTTACCGAAGGCGCCAGCATCTACAACCAATGCTTCTAGCCTGGGAACAGACGTGAAGGCAATCGCGGTGGTAGTAGGAGCAGCTGTGGTGGTAAGGGCTTCTTCGAGCTCCTTGATGTCTTCCGGCTTAAGGACGATCATGGAAGTGATGCCGGGCGTCACAAAGTCGAACCTGAGGAGAAGTTTAATTGTATACACAAGTTTTGTAAAGAAGTCATTTTGAAATGAATTAAGTCCCAGAAAAATTAGGTCGAAGTCAAGTCCATTTTAAAAGAACTTAAGTCCAAGTCAAATCATTTTTAATAAATAACAAGTCAAGTCCTAGTCAAGTCATAATTAGAGCAAAGTCAATTTCTAGTCAAGTCCTTGTCATAAAAGTGAAACGTTAAACTATTTTAATTGGTAAACTAGTCCTATTATGAGCAGTAACTAAAAAATAACACGAAACGCAACATATAGCAACAAATTGTTTTATGTTCAAAACTTGAGATAAATAACCAATTTTATAATAAAAAATCATTTCATTTGAACCCAAGTTATTTGTCAACACTTATAAACAAATGGTATAGTTTGGCTGTTGGAACCTTGTTAATTGTGGTATTTTGAGGGGCACCGAAGCGACATGTTAGAGTTTAGAGTTTAATTGTGTATATTTTGTTAGCGGATAAAAACTTCGGATCATAATGGTTGGAGGTATTTGTAGTAAGACGTAGTAAGAATATCAAAGCCCATACAGAAGTAGGAAACATTTTGAACGTTTCGAATAACTCTTTATTCATTTTCAACATAGTCATGTTGAATCAATAAAACAATGTTGAAAATGAGTAAAGAGTTATTCCATTTGTTCAAAAAAACAAAACTGTTTACTAAATTCAGAGCCCGTGCGATGAACTTTTCAATTTTCAGAAAATTGCATCTAAATGCTTTACATGATTACATTAGCGCGAGGAAAGTGTTTTCTCTTCTTTTGAATGTTTATGAAGATATAATTTGGATAATTTCAAATTGTTTTTTAAGACCAACATATAAACACAGTATAAATGAGAGTATAATAACAACATTAAAAACGTAAAATGTCACAGACACACTTCAGTTATTCGTTGAGTTAATTATTCGCAGATGCTTACTGCAAGGATCGGTTCAAAGCGATTTTCTTAAGGTTCTCCTCAATGGTTTTGTTTGTAGTCGCGTCGATTTGACGAAGAAGGTGTTTGAGTTGCATGAAAACATGTAAACGCTGAGTGAAATTCAACACCTGAGGAAATAAACGTATTTCAGTCAATGTTGTAAAAGTCATTTTGATGACTTAAGTCCAATTCAAGTCTTTTCGAATAAAGTCAAATCCCATTCGAAGTCATCGGTTGCCCGAGTCAAGTCCCAGTCAAGTCATAATTATGGCGAATCAACTTCAAGTCAAGTCTGTGTCATAAACAATACCTTTATACTACTAAAACTGGTAAACTTCCAGAATTATCTAGTTGTCCAAGGTTGCTTAGTAGGGCGTTTGTTGCGCGAAGTGCACAACCTTGTACGTGACTTTAGGTGACCTTGAATGACCGAAAGTGTGCGAAAGTGTTCTGAAGCAAACAAATATATAACGTTGCATTTGTCAATGGAGTTTCGTTGGATTATGGCTATGCGTATTGTTGAATTTCAATTTCATTTCGACAAAGACAAACGTTTTTAGAATTTACGTAGAATTTTAGATTTTTTTAATGACGTAAATTATTTGGGAGGAATCAGGCGGCACTATTTAAAGACAAATTGTATTGAATTCTCGACAAGCTTTCGCACAACCGTGCTTCATCAAGTAGAAATGAAAATAGCTAAAATGCACGTAAAAGCAAAAGCACGAGTAAAAGGCTATAACAATATTGAATACTAACATATCCATAAACATATGTTTGGAAAGACGTGTGCGACAGACGAAATAACAATACTAACAGGAGGTCTGTGCTTTAAACTACGTTGGCGATTGCGTGTAGCAAGGCGTGCTACGAGGCGTAATGTGACATAATTACACGCGCTTGTGCTTTAACGTGCTTTTTAATTATTTTCATTTCTACTTTGGAAGCACGGTTGTGCGAAAGCTTGTCGAGAATCCAATACAATTTGTCTTTACATAGTTTATTAATGACCTAAGTTTTTTGGTAATTTACGTAGACCTGATTTAGAATCACTTTTATTCCTCGTTTTTATTGGTTGAATATTAGGTGCTATATCATTTATTGGCTTCAAAACAACACAAAACACATATACTTCAAACCACATTGTTTATACTTTGTTTAAACGAAATAAAGTTCATATGCAAGTATTTGTAATTATTTATTTTACAATTTATCTCTATTTGGGTACACTTTTATCTCTATTTGGGTACATAATATATTAGTCCTCATATTCGTCATCTATTCGTCAGTACAACGAAATACAACGAATCAATGTACACAGTTCAGGTGTTATGTATCAACTTGATTTATTTGAACATTATAGTGAACTGATTAGAGAAAGTGCTAGCGTGGAACTTCAAAATAATTATGTTATCTGACAGTTGTCGTTAGGTTTAAATAACATTGCATTGCTCCATACGCACCCATGATATTAAATTGTAATTTGACGCTACTCATACAAACAGGAAATTTTATTTTCCTATACGAGTAGTCGGAAAGGAATGTTGTGTGCAATATATGCGCCTAATTAAAAAATGAACGCAAATTCATTAGGGCTATAGCAAGTGATTGTTGCTAATGCCCTCTCGTTATAACTTGGACTGATCATTTTGGTCCAATTGATTTTTAATTACCTGTATAGCAGTGTATATTCTTCAATTTGAAAACGATTTTAAGTGTTTATAAGCATTTTGAATTTGTAGCTGATAAGAAAGGCGATTATTTTTTGACCTAAAAATTAAGAAATTTTGACAAATTTTACCTAAAAATAATTTATTTTGACATAATTTTGACCTGTTAGAAATACATTGATTTAAATAACCTAGGCGTCTTTAATCACGCGTTTTTTATACCTTATATTGCTCTAATGAAGATATAATACGGTTATGTGACTTTTGAATATAAACCAAAACTAATTTTTTTGATGAAATTGAACAATAAATTAAAAAAAAAAAACTGAACGACCAATTGCAAAAAGCTGACTAAAGTTTTTTTAATTTTGTAAACGATTTATGTGCATTTTATTCGATTTTGACATAAAAAATTTTTGATATATTTTGACCGAACATGTAAATTTTGAAAGCATTAGAATTTGCACAACTTCGCAAACACACTCCTGACCTTAAGGCGTATCCGTAAAAATCAAAATATTGGCTTCCGGAATGCCTTACCATGTCGTTTAACTGCTTGAGAATCTGACCTGTGATTGGTTAAATCTGACCTGTGATTGGTTAGTTTAAACTTACGGCTTCGAACGTTTGGATTAAACTATATTTTCATTAGTATTTGGTTGGTCAATTACAAGTACGTGTTTGTGTGGCAGATTTATTTGTTATTCGCTTTTTGTGTCGAAGCAATGTTAAACTCACCTTAGTGTTGTATATTAATCAGCGTTTTTCTTTTAACCATTTCTCTTTCGTGAGCCTTTGGGCTTGTGTATTTAAGACAAGCAATTCGCTTAAAAACTACCCTTCTTAATTGTCCTAGAGTGCGCTGATATATTTGTAAGTGGCTTCTGCATTATGCTAACTGAGTGTTTCTCAGCCTTTTATGGCTAGCGGCACGCCTCAGAAATAATAAATAGATTGCGGCACCCGTACAAGATTTTTGTGTGGGTAATTTACTATAGTGTCACTTAATTAACTGAACTGGAACAACACACATCAACTCCACACAATGTAGTGGTTATAATTGGATTTATTTCACTCTAATCTTTAAAAAAAGATTGTAAGAGTTGAATAAAATCCGATTCTTAAAAATTCTCAAATTTCTCTTGGCACCCTTAAGCATTGGAAATGGCACCCCGGTTGAGAAGCACTGTACTAACTTGCTCCGCTGATCTATAGGTTAAAACTGGTTGTTCGTTCATCAATTAATACTATTCTAATCACCTTAGTCTATTGTGGTTGGCTCGCGAGTTAGTCACGCAACCTGGGTTTGGAGTCAAAAGAAAGTGTTAATTAGAACGCCCTTCTATTGTATAAATAACTTAAGTTCAACTAGCTGACTCGAGCCCCACACTACCTTGTCTTCGTCGTCGCAAACACCGATCGACCTCGGTTGAATGTCCTCCGTGTAGACCTTCTCTGTTGTTCGTGTTCTTCCTGCAATTAATGCGAATATATTCTAGTATTGTACATAATTTGTTGGGCAATTATTTTTTGACTTGGCAAAAAAGTAAGAACATTTTTTTATCATGTTAGGTCATAATTTTTCAAAATTATTTAGATAATGCACAAAAATGGAATATAAAATTACCAAAAACTGTAATGTTTGCATATTAACAGACAGTAACAGCTGGATAATTCTAGTTTTCTAATTCAATAAATTAGAGCAAAATACGTCTAATATAATTCAGATTTTCCCGAAAATGCTACTTTGTCCAACAGCATTTTTTTATTATTTTACCTTTTCAAACAGCATTATTTCTCAATCATTACAAAGAATTTGAGTGATTTTTTCTGTCTAAAAAGCATATGCTATGCTAAAACATAAAATTAGCACACAAATATTACTCATTCCCATTATTATGAAAATAAATTGCGACTTAAATCAAATTGATTGTGAATAGGCCTAATTAAGTGTAATTCGGTAATTCTAATTCTTAATCTAATTTGAAAAGGCTAAAAAATATCTAGTTGTCCAAGTCTTTAAATACAAGGATTACAAAGAAATCTGGGATTATACATTTGTCGGAAAACATTTCCCTACAGACCAACGGAGAGCGACCAAGTAATGCCAAAAGCAAATATGGCCGAAAACTATGTTATCTCTAACTGAATTTTACAATATGTTTTTATGAGCAACGAAACATGCACATACAAATGTGTGTTAACAACTGTGATCTAGCCCTTCTGAACTGTTTTTTGACCAACGATCACGGCTTTTAGAAACCTCAGTGCAGTTCTAACCTCACTGCAGGCTATTTGTTTTTCTAGCCTGTCCTGCTTGCATCATTGATCGACAGATTCGGGGTGTATGGATTGCTCATAACGGCGTGAAATTGAACCTGACGCTCACCTTTAACGCTATAGGAAATGGTGTCCTGAGAAACTTGCCGGCGATGGCGAGGCCTTGCCACTATGGTCACATCGTCGGTCTGCATCTGCCCACTAATGATGAGCTCGCCACCGGCGTAGTAAGCGGGGAATGTGGTCTCGGTCGTCTCGATCAGCTTATCTCTCTCATACTCCACAACAACATCGGTCAGGATAGGGTTCGAAATTGACTCGAAAAAGGTGGCGATCTGGAAAATGCCGTCAAAAGCGTTGTGTGTTATTTTTAAGTAGAAATAGACTTAAAATGATCTATATAGCTTCCGGAAGTGGTTTAAAATCTCATCAACCGTGTGGTAAATAAACAGTTTTAGTCGACCTTCAGGAGTTTAGTTGACCTTTAGGAGGAACCTGATCCTGTAGCTAAGGATTTTTCTCTTCTCTCTCCTCTATAACGTCTTCCAGGTGAACCGGGATTTTAACCCCTGACCCTAGGAACTCGCATTGTTGCGTGGATGAGTTGGGGGTATTGTATTAGGGATGTCCAATAATATCGAATCGAAGACTATTCCCGATACAGAGTTTAGTATCGGTACTCATCCGATACTAGGCTGGTACCGCTCCCGATCCGATACCAATTTAACATAGGAATTTCAGTTCTAATTGGACATTAGGGTTGAAAATAACTAGGGAAGTTTGGATGTGCTTTAAAGCGTTCACGAACTAGATGTTGAAAAACGACAATGTGGTGCTTTAGCATACCTTTGTTATTTAATAGGTTTTTGGAAGTAAGGAATTTCCGCAGACAGAAAATGTAGAAGAAAAATCCTGACTTTCGTATCAGATGATGTTAAGAATGTTTATAAAAACAGGCATAAAACATAAACTTCATCATTAGTTGTTCGAAATATATATATTTGTAAAATTTACAGAACCAGTTTAATTTTATATATATGTTTTTCTAAACAGTCTTAACATTATTTGTTATTTATTGGCAAACTTTGAATTGCAGAAAAAATAAAACATTGCCTAAATCTTCTTTTGCGGTATAAACTGTGTAGGTCACCTTTATCAGGGGTGCCAAGCCGCATGAAAAAACAGCATGCCATTAAAACGTACCGTAAATTAAATAGCAAATAATAAAAATGCAAATAAACCAAAAAGAACTGTCAACTCACTTGCACATGGGCATCAATGTCCATGAAAACTTGAGTTGAAAATCCTTTGTTTTGTGCAGCGATCTTTTTAAGCGACTTCATGTCGACTAGACTTCCAAATCCGACAGTGTTGATTGCAAAGCTGTCACTGTAATATATAATCTATGTTAACGGAGATTATTGCTTCAGAACAACTATTTTTACATTTTCAAGGCAAAAGCTTTTTAGGCCTTCATTGTAGAAAAATAATCACAGTTTGTTATATAACACGGAGGTATTGACGTTACTTAATGTGTCTATAACCTCTGATCGGCGAAAAATAGGAAATAAAAAAAAATAGGATAAACCACTGATAAAAGAAACACACGCTAGTTTTATTAAATAGAAGGTGCGTTTTTATTGACTCTAGAAACAATGTTGTATTGTATCAAGGCAGGGGTGGGCAGCCTTTTTCTAGTATCGGTCCACTATCGGTTAAACGGATAAATTACTTGTTCAAGATGTAGACTCCCTTTTCAATAGTTCTGGGGTTTGTGATGCCAATGTTTGGGCGACCATCAGTTAACAGAAGAATCATGTCGGCTTCTGGGAGAAACCCAAGTGGTCCACCTAGAGCGGTGCCTGAAAAACAAAACCAACCTAAGTATCAGTAAAGAATAATTTTCTTGTATATACTCCGCAACTAACTGTGGTAAACGTTGCAATTCAGTGAAAAGGGTACTTTGCGCAATATTCGTCACGTTTGAATTTTCCTATGTGCACCTTGTTTAAAGCTGTAAAATGAGTAACGTTGTTTTGACACAATGTGAAAGGTAAACGGTGTTATCGAGAAATAGTTTTACTTTTTCATAGTAAATATTTAAATCGACTTTATTGGGATTATAGAGAAGGCCTAAACGTTTTTATCGAGTTATAATCGGTTAATTTGCTGAAATAAATTATTTTTTGTGTTATGTTTTTTGCTTAAAACGAATTAATCCTATGTAATTTATTGATTCACTAAAAGTCTGCTTTTTGCGGTGAAAAGGGCCTTTGCCGCAGTTTTCCCGCTTTTCCGCGTAAAAGAGTCTTTAAACATTTAAGCTAATGTAATAATATTTTTTTGCTTGAGATAGTTAGCTCCACTTCATTAGTGGGTAACAACCTTTTGGCTTGCGCACACTTGGTTAAATTCAGTTTTTGCTCTATTTTCAAGCTTCTTTACACAATTGTTTATGTATCATTGTAGTGCATTTAGTATATATATATATTCGAGTCTTCAAAGTTGGTATTTTAAATGGAGAGTTTTCATTTTTCGACTCACTGTCTCGCCCGATCGTTAAATTCGGCGAGATCAGTGGTGGAGCATGGCTCATCAATAATATATTTAGTCATAAATGTTGACCTAAATAGTGCGCACAAAACTTACATGATTGTTTTCAAGTAAAATATTTCAAGTTAAATTACATGAATTATTTCAAGTAAAATATCTATTGACTCAAAGTAATATTAACTTTTCTTACCCTCAATTCCCTTTTTCACGTATTCCCTCAGCGTCAGAATAGCTTCGTATAGAGCTGCCTGTATATTCGTGCCCCCTCGAGGTCGAATTTCGGCGAGGAATTTGTTTGCCTTACCCACGTTTTCGGGGGTGACTGGAACCATTGTTACGTTGGGTCCGGCCGGTTCCCAGGGCGTCACGGTACCGTTGAAAACTAGGATGCCGAAAGCGTCCTGAAAGAGACATGCGTAGCTTTAAATAACAGTGTTGTAAACAAGTCATTTTGAAATGACTAAAGTCCCAGTCAAGTCATTCGAAAATTTAAGTCCAAGTCAAGTCTTTTCAAATGAATAACAAGTCAAGTCCCAGTCCAAGTCATCGGTTGCCCAAGTCACGTCATAATTAGAGCAAGTCAACTTCAACTCAATTTCTTGCCTTAAAACTATTACGTCAAAGTGTTAGAACTGGTAAACTCGTCCGATTGTGAGAAATAACTCAAGTAAAAAATAAATTAAATGCAAAATATAGCAAGAAAATTGTTTTATTTGCAAAAATTAAAATACATAACCAAATTTTAGATATAAAAATAAAAACACTTTATTTCAAGCCAATTCATTAGTCCAAAAGACTTAAGTCAAGTCTCAAGAAGCTCAAGTTAATGGTACTCCGACTGTGCAGGAAAAGTTTACAGTTACAATACGATGTCCGCATTATATTACAGCTGAAAAAAAAATAGGCAACTTACAAGCGCTCCAAGATTGGCCAGGATACTGGCCATTGCTGATCTCACTTGATCCATCTTGTGGCCATACATAGATCCCGAAATGTCTAGAGCGAAGACAACTCTTTTCGGGATCGGCAAGCCTTCTGGGTTGATGAAATGTGCGAAGTAGCTGATAGGGGAGGAAACTTTCATAAGGTCAAGTAGGTATGGAAGACAACTACAAATTATTTTGGGCGACCCTGGATAAATGTTCACTGTGTACGAGAACTTGTGTATTGTGAGTTGGACTATAAATATGGAGAAGATTGTAAGCATAATAATTCAACATTGTTTTCCAGTTCTAAACCTGTGAGTTGATCAGATTTTGGCTAACTGCATAGAAAGTGTTTGGAATCTAGGGAATGATACATTGAATAAGAATAAACAAATAAGTTTATGTAGTTATCCAACTAGATTCTATTAAGAAAGGAGTCAACTATGATTCGAGTGTAGGTGCGCATATTTGATTAGCGTCTGATCATAAAAATTGTAATGTTATACGTATTTTCTCAAAGGCTCAATTTATGTCAAAACACAACTAAAACACGAGACGACAAAACTAATACATTTATCTACGCACTCTTTATTATCCAATTATTGTTACTTTTAACATTAATGGGCAGCTCGAATCAATAACCACAAGGTATTTTAGCTATCCTAAATCTTGAATCTTGACGTTTTATCCTAAATATTTTTTTTCAGTTTTTAAAGCTATATTCTCGTGTTGAATTGTGTTTGGCGTTAAGTTCCTGATCATTACCTTCCGGCCAGTACAAAATCTCCCTTCTTTCTGCTCAACGTCAGGTTGTAATCGACTGAAAACTTCCCGTTGAGTCCGAACGGGGAGATTGCCTCCTGCTGGGTGACCGACGGCGAGTATCTGATTTCGGCCGTGCTCCTGCGCACATTTAACACGAATTAAGGGGCGTTTTCGGCATTGATCCGTTGGTATTAGATCCATAGATAGGCAATCAAACTCAGGTCGAATTACGCATACCTTTTGTGGAATTGCAGTGTTTTTCGGATGAACTATAGTTTTTCTTTTTTACTTAGTGCAATTTCAATTAGTACAGTTTCAAATAAATAGCAGTGCAAAATGAAATTGATTGTTTAAACGTTGAGTTTGCTAGAACTAACAAAACAACGTTGCTGTAAAAGTCTGCAATTTACAACACCACGAAATGTCGCTTTAGCTTCGCAATCTAAACTTGAGAAAAATCAGCTTATTTCGTTGGACGCCTTTGAACACTTCTTCAGGGCAATATAATTGCAACTATAGGCGAAAAAATATATACATGACATACCCGACAAGCCGTAAAAGAAAAACAACAAGGACCACGTTATAACGTTGTAATTATATTTCCCTGCAGAAGATTGCCCAAACAGGTAGTCGAAACGTTTGTACATAAATAAGCCTTTGCCGTAAGTCTTTTTTTGTTGAACATTAGAATATACTTTTCCTAATTACCTATTCTTCGACACGCTAACTCCGGGTACTTCGGTCGGTCCAGCCACTGCCGTTTGGTCTGTTTCGAAGCCGAGAACTCGGACAGACTCGATCACTTCAGTCTCACAAATGGAAACATCAATGCTGAAGAAGTCAACCGGTTGGAGCATGCGAACAGTGACGTCGTACAAGAACCTTGACAAAAAGTGTACAGGAGGATGTCGTGTCAATAAGTATCAAAATGCAGTGCTTAGAGAACTGGGGTCCTAGTTTTAGCGTTTCCATTAGGGCCTAATTAAAATATTAGTGTATATTTAAGAAGTAATCAATTTTTTTTTTTTTTTAAGAAAATAGATCATTAAAAAAAACGGTTTCACTTTCACATTTTTGCACCGAAATCAGCTGATTTATAAGGTCTATTTGCATTGTGACGTCAATTTATGACGTCCTTTTTTGATTTTTTGTTTGACTACCGTGGCCACGCGAAGCAGAAAAAAAAAATCAAGAGGACACGTTAAAAAAAGTTCAAGAACCCCTGGATTAGAGGTATGAAGCTATTGAACTGAACCAACAATGCGCGATCCACGTCAATTGCAAGTCAGGTCATTAGAATTCAAATACAACGATTTAAAATAAATAATAATCGATCAACCTGTTTTACCTATTTTACGTAGCAACTACCAAAACAAAACAAATAACCAGCAAACTGTTTTTCGCCAAATGTAAAGTGTATTTAACCAAAACTGTATTTAATTAATACCCTTAATTTTAATCTAAGTTATTTAATTTGTCGTTTGTCCAAAATCTATATGTCAAGTCAAGTCATTTGAAAACGATGTTTTAAGTGCACTGAAGTCAAGATTTTAACTTGGGAACACTGATTGTCACTCAAAGTATGGCATGATCAGTCTATTTGACATAAAACATTCTCATTTAAAAGACACCATATCAACTAATTGGTCAAATTCCTGGCAATGCTTTATTTAAAATCCTCAAATGATGTGTTTTGAATATCATAAAATTTACTCGTTGTAAAAATAAGACCAAATGTAAAGTGTTAGATTAAATGTGTTATTCACTCAAACTATCTATTGGCATTTGTAACAGAGGTTTGTTAGCTTACTTCAATAGACAAGTGTAACCATTTAAGAAGCCGCTCACCGAGTTTTTCAAGGTACGCTAAGCAACACTGTTCTTACTTGCCAAGCTTTCGCTGCAGCAGTTCCTGGTAGGTCAGAACGAAGGTAACCGTCTTCCTTGGTGCGAGGTTGACCGAGGTTTTGAAGACAGAATTCGATGTGTCTCTAGCGGCCACGTGACCAGCAGTCAGGTCCCGTTCCTGAGTTATGTAATTGCAGTGTCGTAAAAAAAGGCATTTTGAAATTACTCAAGTCCCAGTCAAGTCATTCGAAAAATAATTTAAGTCCTAGTAAGGTCTTTTTGAATAAATACACATTATAATTAGAGAAGTCAATTCCAAGTCAAGTCTTTTGCAAAAACAACAAGTCATCAATCAACAGCGTTGCAAACAAGTCCCAGTAAAGTCATTCGACGATAACTTAAGTGCAAGTCAAGTCACTTGTCCAAAAGTGTCCAAAAGTCAAGTCATTTGGAAGCAGTGACTTAAGTGCTCTTAAGTCAAGTCAATCAAGTCAATGACTTTACTCATTACAACACTATGCAATTATTATATCAACCTGTGTCACTATGATTACCAGGACTTAATCGAAGGGCGACCTGTTCGGCTATTTGTAAACCCGGCGTATATTCGGTATGGTGCTGATTATGTATTAAAAGAGATCGGCTAGTTTAGGGAAAGTTGCTTTTTTATTTAAATTAAACTGACATCGCGATAGAAGCCATATTCTATAACCTGTAATGTTATCAAACACTGTATAAAGCATTTTTGTCAAACGAAAAAGTGTTACCTCGGCGTTTTTTGAAATACAACATTCTACAAACGAAGCACTAGTATATGTAAGCTACATTGAAGCCCGTCTCTTAAACTTGTAATATGGCTTACCCGAGCTAGGTTGAAAATACGTTTTGCCTCTTCTTTTTCTCGGATTGTTCCATCGTACGTCTCACCATCAACAGTCATGCTGAAGGCTGTGATAAAAGCGTCCTTGGGAAGCAAGACGTAAAAGTCAGCCTTTCTACTTACGTCCGCACTGTAAAGCAAAAGAAGGGTTTTATTTTGTTAGGCTCCTGGTCCTGTAGCATTAGCCAGTGGCGTAGCCATCGGAAAATGTTGGGGGGGGGCTAAAAAGTTGTTTTTTGTTTAGCTTTTGTCAATGTATTAACTGCCGTAGCGACCACAAATAACAATGCTAGCAAACCACTTCGAGCAGCAACTGACTGAGTGTTAACGCAATACTCAAAAAACAGTCAAAGAGCAAAAACTGTCTAAAAGTAGTAAAACTACATTATTGTATAGCAAACGTTATATTAACTGCATCGTTTGTGACGTAAAAATGCATGACAATTGAAGGCGTGACATGCCTGTGATCGAATGTTGTGGTACTGCTCAGAAATGCTACAAAACAAATTATTAAGAGTAAAATATTTATAAATATATTTTTTTGGAGGGGGGGACATGGCCCCTCCAGCCCCTCTGGCTACGCCTATGGCATTAGCACGTTACATAAACGCTCGAAAAATTTTGATCGAGTCACTTTTATTTTTCACAGCTTATTAAGTCTCATATAACTGTTTCACCATACCGTTTAAAGACAAACTTGTGTTAAGTATACGTCTCATAATTTTGTTTCAGTAAAATATTTTTGTTTCCAACTTCAACATAAACTTTTGCAACCAGGCACAGACATACAGAATAAGGTAAGTACAGAACTTAGTAAACCGAAAAAAAAAGTTCTGTACTTCTTTTATTCTTGATCATCGATGTCCAACCAAAATCGTTTGTTTTCACCATTCGGATTCAGGCAGATTTATTTTTCGAAAGAAAATTCTGATTAGAGGCACAGACATATGTTAATCAAAACTATATTTTACGTATGGCTTTCCGTGATTTAACTACCAACGTAGTCCCACAATGCGCCAATAAAAAACTGTATAGAGTTTGAACTATACGTCTATCCAAAATTACTTCTGTTTTGCTGTCCTGTTAGAAATTTGTTTTAAAATGTGCGTCAAGATTTGTTTGAAGAAAAAACCTTTTAGTGCTACGTATAGCTCATATCTGGCGTTATGTATATTGTATAGTCATATTAAATTTACCACTTACTCGTTCTGCACAAGACTTGTCATGATCGTTTCCGCAAACCTCGAGTTGATTTTTGCCTTTACGGTGAAAGTTCCCACACGAGGGCGCTCGAGCTGCCCGACCACCAACTCGCAGGTTTTGTAAAGCAAGGAATTCGATGTGTTGCTCTTCGCTGCCAAGGAAAAAAGTTTTGTGTTGCTGCCAAAATCCTCCTGTAACACGCTAGATGACAGACATCTTTAACACATAAATTGCTCGCAACGAGTCATTCAATCTTGAGATTATAACTGCGCAGTGTCGGATGAAAATTAGACCTTGAGTTAATCTAACACAGCGCTTCTTAACCTTTTGTTCTTGCTGCAACCCCTTTCAAATCACTAACCAATTCTCGCTTCCATTTCAATTCACCAACCAATTGTCGCAACCCCTTCTAGAATTGCTTGAATATCAAAACCATTGTGATTTTATTGTTATACAACTAACTGATAATACAGTAACACAATAATAAAATCTCAGGTAGTTTAACATTGAACTGAGCAAAATTACAGCAACATTACAGTAATACATTTTCTTGTTTGATTTAGCACCCCGTGGGTGGTGCGAGGGTAACAAACCCTGCTCTAACATTTAAACAAACAGTCATAAAAATGACTTGCTGCCACTAACTGAAATATAACCTTAACTAAACTCAATTAGAATGATAACTTACTCTAGTTACCTAGTTTGAGATCTACAATTTTAGGTAAAACTCACCTGATATGGTGATCAATGTAACCGATCCAGCCAGGGCTTTTTCAGGAGCGGTAACCCCGAATGATGCTTCCGCGGTGCCACCGTTTGCGGCAAGTGTCACCGATGAGGGTGTCACAGCGCCACTGACGTACTCTTGGGTGTCACTCACTCCAAGTTGAAGTGACGTTGCTTTCTCAGCAGTGTTGGTGATAGCAAGGTTGAGTCGTATCGAGTCCCCGGGTCTGCGAAAGAGATTGAATGGTGGAGGTTTGAGTTCATTTTAATTTGTTCGGTTTATTTCTGGTTCTTAAAATGTTACATAAAACGGTTCAGGTGGTTCAATTTAAATTATGTTTGACTTATTGCCTTAGCTAAATTCTATTTTTTGATATGGATTTTTAATTTTATAAATCTCAATGGAAAACATTTTTCCTAAAAACACATTTTTTAGTATTATCTGTGCTAATCTAACAATGCATCTGCTACGAATCCATCTTGGCATGTAATTTAGAAAAAAGTTCACTAAGACGTCAGTTACGCACATAAATAAAAATCAGTAGGACCTTTAATATGTTCGGTTGTAACATATATGTACCTCATTTACTTTTAACCATGTTGTCGTATAATTTTCACGTAGTGGGCCTTCAATAGCTCTTGAAAGAGAATTTTGGCCGCGACAAAAAAAATTGCCGACCACTGCTATGCAGCATCCACGTCTTGCTAATTAAAGCTAAGTAACTGTACGTGAAATGGTTTGGCAGTTTCTTTCAGCCTGCGTTAACCACTGCATAAAACGCTGAACTGACAAATCAGACGGCCGCACCTAAATTTATGGTCGTCTTATGTCTAACGCGCTATGTTTAATACAGCAACCATGCTGTACAGCATTCACGTATTGTTAATTTGAGCCAAGTTTGGTGTAGCATCCAAGTCTTGTTAATTAAACCTAAGTTTATTACAGCATCCATGTATTGTTAAATAGAGCTAAGTTTAACACAGCATTCTTGTCTTGTTCATTAAACCTAAGTTTAACTCAGCACCCACTTCTGGTTGTTTAAAGCCAAGTAACTGTACGTGAAATCATTTAATAGTTCCCCAGCCTTCGTTACCCACTGCAAAACCACGCTCAACTGACAAAACAGACGTCCCTACCTGAACACGGTCGTCTTGATGTCCGAGCACTGGATGCTGACATGCACGAACTCAATGGTCGTGGTCATGACGCGTGAGTAGGCCACACCTGAGAGGTCTGTCCCCTCTACTAACACGAGCACTGGGTCGGTGGGCGGGCGCACTATCGGGATTCGAAACTCCGGCGGTGGATTGGCCGTGACTCTGCGTTAAGTAAATGCGAAAATCTGTTAATATTAATAAGGTGTAATCACTAAATGGCCGCGCTTGAACATTTACATTATGTTTAAGGCGTGTTGACAGTGTTGTAATGACTTAAATCAATGAGTGCACTTAAGTCACTATTCTCAAACGACTTGACTTAAGTTTTTTAGACAGTATGACTTGACTCGACTTAAGTCTTATGAGAAATATGACTTGACTTAAGTTTTTGACAAATGTCTTTGGTTGAAATAAAGTTTTAGTAGGGATTTTTTTTTAATTGGGTTATTTATCTTAGTTTTTGCACATAAAACATATTGCTTGCTATGTGTTGCGTTTTGTGTTATTTGTATGTGAGGTGTTGGTCATAATCAGACGAGTTCACCAATTTTAATAGTTTAACGTTTAATTTTTATGACAAGGAGTTGAAACAGACTTGCTCTCATTATGGCTTGGTCTTAACTCATTTCAAAATGACTTGTTTACAACACTGTGTTTCGGTTGCTATTGCAGCTGTAATCAGTTTCAAGAAAATAAAACAAATACCCAAGACATTTTCTATTTTTTCACTACTAAAATGTTTTCAGTATAGTACTACAGCCAATAATATTTTTGTTGATGTACTTCGTAATCTGATTTAAAGTCCTCTGGTGTTCTTTTTCTTGGGGGTTAAACTAAGTTTGTTGTAAGCCTCACATCTTTCAGGAAGAGTAATATTTTATTGAAATCATCGGCTGTGTTTTGTTCGGGCGATCTAACGGTACATTTTATACCTAGCAACTGAAAGAGGCATATTTTCTATTTACGCTTCCGTTATGATGCGTATATCGTTTAAGTGCAAATCTACTTGAAGGTCCGTACGACCATCCCAGTGTCCTTGGAGATCAGCTTGACAGCTCGCACTCTTCCAAGCTTGTTTCCACCGTAAATGTTCAATAGCAAAGTAACTTGGTCCGAAAATAGTGGCTGACCTAAGAATTGATGACATAATATTATTTTTAAAGTTTGGTCTATTGGCCTTCGGGGTAAGCCATGTGTTTGTGGTATATGCTACCATTTTACGTGGCGGACAGGGGCCGGATTAACCATAAGGGGCTACTAAGACGATAGCCTAGCCCCGAAAAATTCGACCATAAACTTTTTTTAAGGTTAAATTTTCTTTTTCTTTCATGTATATACTTTTACTTTTTTAGCTTAGTTTGCAAAGTTAGGCTCTTCTTTAGTGAACAACCTTAGGCCTACAGTACCCTTATCCAGTCCTGGTGGCTTGTACAAAGATTTTTAGTTATCCAACACCTTCAAGAAATTTTATCGTTCTACAAGGTATAATCTTTTTTTACGGATACTCGATAAAATCTCCTGCCTTCAAATGTTTCATAAACCGCCGTTTCTCCGATAACTGTAGTTTGCTTCGCCAAAGTCAACAGGAATCCTTCAGTCGAGCGTGCTACGGTCTAAAACAGGACAGATACTTGTAACGTTGGATTACTAACAGAGTTAAAATTAAAATTACATCTACATGTTTATTTTATCACTAGACGTTACATGGTTACCTTGACTGTACATGTTTTTTGCGCAGTAACGTTAACCATCCAATCGCCATATTTGTCTCCAACCAGAATCTTGCCTTCATAGAAATTGCCTAATGAAACGGTATCCTAAAGCAACAAAATATATAAAAGGGCATATCTTTATAGAATCCAAAACTATTGGCGGCAGGTTTCTGCTTGTCATCACTGTTTCGCTGACGCGTATATAAACAATAAAACTCACACTTTAAAAACCCGAGTAAAACCAGGATCAGACATTTTTTTAAAGAAATAATAATATTGCTTTGAAAAATGTCTGATCCCATAGAAACAAATTCTAATCGACCAATTGCTATTCGGAAATAATAGTAACACATTACAATTCAATGAGGTTAATTGAAAGGAAATAGCGCATTCCATAGTGTTGGTCAGCAACAGAATATGTCCTGTACTAAATTGAACCTTGAAATGACCTTAGGCTACCATAGGTTGTCAGTCACCAATGTGACTTTAATGATTCTAAAGCTATTATTGTAACTGTGATTAAACGCCAGTCAAGAGATCAAACGTAGCTTGTAAAGCAATTTAGCTAATTTGTGATCTTGGTAAATGTTAACACTTACCTTCAAAGGAAGTATTTTGCCATTGTGGGTTATGGTGATGTCACGGCAAGAGCCGAGAAATTGGAAGAACATTTCGGTCAAGGCAGAGTCGACGGGGACGGCAAAGTTTCGCGTTTCGTTGCCTGCAAAAGGGTAAAAATAAAAAAATAAATTAGGTATCCATCGTTAGACAGGGTGACTAGGCTTTCCGGCCGCGTACAACCCTATTTTTTTCAAGTTTGCTTAGCCTACGTGAATTTAAGCCGAAATTTGATTTAAAAAATTGAAGGTGTCACTTAGAAAATACAGTTTACGACAGCCGCAATAAATTTATTTCTTGGTTGCAACAGAATTATGTATCATCATGAACGCGTCATCATGAAATTTATCATCATGAAATTGGTCCTGAATGGACGGTTAGCGTTGTAAACAAGTCATTTCGAAATGACTTAAGTCCAAGTCAAGTCATATGTAAAATAACTTAAGTCAAAATCAAGTCTTTCTGAATCAATAACAAATCGAATCCCAGTCAAGTCATAATCGAAGCAAGTCAATTCCAAGTCATCCGTATCTTAAAAAGTATAGCTAGTAAAATTAGTAAACTCGTCCGACTATGAGCAACATCTTACTTAAAAATAACATAAACGTAAAACAGAAAAATACCTCAGTCAAGTCATTTAAAAACAGTGACTCGAGTCTTACAACACTGTGGTTAGCCATATAGCAATGTGTATATAGCCTACATACATACGTACATTTATGTCCTACTTAAAGAAGACTCTACAAACAGTATTCATATCGTTTATCATATTTTTGACACACGTTCCGTACAAATATGTTTGAGTTAACAGCGTTATAATAAGGGTATGCAAACATTTGTATCCAATATTGCCAAACGATTTTCGCAAAGTCTCGCAACGCACGTATGCTTCTTCATGCCTAATATAGCCTGAAGGTAGCAAAATCAACAGAAATGCAGGTTGCAAATGTCAAGTGGAGACGGCGTAAGTTCGGGTTTTAGCATGCCAATTAGCTTTGAATTGTCCACCTCAACAGGTGCCACGGCCGAATTTTCACTGTAGCTTTTCAGAGTTTTACAAACTTTCGCGTTAAAATTGTAATCACCACCGTGTATCTCAGTTAGTCAAAGTCAAGTTCAAATGTAGCTTGGTTAATTTTCTAGGTTTGTTAATTTTCTAAGATGGTTTGAATGAATGACTATAATATTCCAAGATCGTGTATTGTTTAGTTTAACTTTCAAACATCTTGCGGCAAAAAAGTAAACGGCTGACAATAAAAGTCTAATTATTGAAAGGTTTGTAAACATTTTTAAACATGGCTATATCCTTTTTTTATAATTTTGGTTTGTTGTTGTATATTACAGCAAAGGGATCGCAAAAACGCGACCGGGGACCCACTTCGAATTTTCAAACGATTAATTTGCTCTTTTAGTAGTTCTAGCAGCGTTTCGATTAACTGAAAGAACCAACAGCTCAGCGTCATTTAGATTAATTCGAGAAAAACTGGACTGGTAATACGGCCAAACAAGTAAAGCATTCAGCGAAGGAAAACAGAAGCAGTGTAAAGAATAAAACATCACTAAGCGTAACGAAATGGATAATGCTGTTACACGGAGAAAATAAATACATGATTTATCGATACGGAATGTTCATTCTTGCCTAATAGTCCTTTATCAAGAACTACCTTCAAGTTTAGTATTGGGCATAAAAAAACAGAAAATTTCTTGGCGGGCCGTCTCAAAAAAAGGGGATCTCGAATTCACATGATACAACTTGTGTATGCGTTTAAAAGATTTTTTAAACACCCTTGTCTTGACAAGCTGGTAAGAGTAGTAACAGGTGAGATGCCTTGTTACAAGTCTAATGTATTCAATAACAAATTCTGAAATCAATTAAACAACGTTAAGGCTAATGTTTGCCGAAAAAGGTTTTATTGAAAATTGATCGCGCGGGATTATAATGCTTGGCAGGCCGGGTCGTAGTTTGCCTAGGTCTGTTATAGTTGCTTTGATACATCATTTAATTTTATTCGCAAAGCACTTTTAGTTTGAGACCTTTGTATCGAGAACATAAATCATACATCGAAAAAAGATCTGTTCATCGCCGTTTTAAGCGACCTGGACGTAATTGGCGCGCCGAGATTGTTTTTGAGCAATCGCTCCGAAAGTTGTGCCTCTAATAAGCTAATTTTTTACATTCCTTGTATTGGCTTCAGCAAAGCAAACACACTTTTAGCGAAAAATACTTGTATATATTTTATGGAAATTAATATTCAGCCATATTAACACCTAATTGCCGAGATTTCTCGCTAAATTTTTCACGAAATAAATCGACATTCTCTGCAAAAAGAGTCATCGCTTGTCGTCAACATCAATCCGGCTATGTTTTTAATTTTCGATGTTAGCTCATGATAAAAATAGAGGTCAATGCTTAAAACCCCGCCACCTACTCGAAAGAACCTCGAAGCTGATATCGACGACGCCCTGCTTGATCGTGCTGTCAATCACTTCGGTAGCGCTGAAAAAAGACGCCTTGGAGACGACGAGGACGTTTCCACCAGTGCTTTCCGCCAGGTAGTTGTACAGCTCCCGGCCGAACTTGAACGAAGGAGTGTTGCAACGTCGATAACCAAGCGATCCCACGGGGCCGCTATACGTAAAACAAGAAAGGGTGTTGCACTAAACATCGATTAGCTGATTAACCATCAAAACATTAACCATACGGGGGCTACGTATGGATACTGTGCCGGATTAATCTACTAAGGCTATACCCTTAGGCCCTTGAAATATTCGGCCCTTTTTTAAAGTTACTTTTTGTTGCAGTCAATAATTTTAATTTTTCATGCATGTACTTTATTTTTTATTACTTTTTATAGCTTAGTTTGCAAAACTAGTCCCTTTTCTATTAAACAGCCTTAGGCTTCACCGCTAATTCGGCCCTGAGTGCGAGTAATGTCTATGTATATTTACCAGTGTTGTGATGACTGACTTTACCTAAGTGCACTTAAGTCACTGTTTTTAACTAACTTGACTTGACTTAATTCATTTTTATGAAAAAATGACTTGGATTGAAGTATTTTATTAAATAAAACTGAAAACAAGTTATTTTACAAAAGACTTGACTGGTGCTTTATTTAAAAAATTAGTTTACAACAACTGATATTTACTAATATCTGTATAGATTTAATTGACGGGCGGGTCTGGGATTTTTGTGTGGAGAATCATGAAGAATTTAAAAAACGACGTTACAAAGTTACGTCATAACGTGACGTCAGTATTCAAGTGCTTTTAATCCATTAGGCTCTGCTGTTAACAAGTTTAGTGCAAGCATCAATTTCTTGAAGATACCGCACCCCACTGGATACACACACGTTCAGATATATGGGTGAAGGTTCGAATTCCCCAGGATAAGTATTGTATTAAAAGTTAAAATCTACATACTGTATATTCAACATCTAACTTTTTTAGTTTAATATTTTTTAAATCGTCCTCCTAAAAATAGGGCTTAACGAAACCTAAAAAGGTGATTTTATATTTTTTAACAGCATTTAGGAAGAGTTAGAAAGTAATTGGAACATCCAAGCCTATACAGAAGTTATCATTTTGAACGTTTCGAATAACTCTATATTCATTTTCAACATCATGTTGGAAATATTTCAGTATGAGCTTTCATATTCTTACTACGCCTTACTACAACCTCAAACCATTACGCCCCAAAGTTAGAAAGTAAATTTGCAATATCTCATCACTTACCGGTGGCTTCTTCCACTACACATGACTTTATTGATATTTCGTGTCAGTAGAAAAGTGATCTTGATATTTTTTCTCTTGGCTTGAGCCACGACCAGATCCTGAAATAAAAAAATAAACAATGAGTTAACTTTAAATGCTTGTCTTGTTGGTTATCGTTTAAAATTAAAGCTTAAATATAGTGTTTTCGTTTGGAAAGTAAAAGCCAAAGAATCGCGTAAAACTTAGGTCTGACCGAGGGTCGTGAGTTCGAACCTAACATAAGGCTAGTTGTTTTTCTAGCCTGCCCTGCTTGCATCATTGATCGACAGATTCGGTGAGACTGCAATAATTTTCGGTGTACTAATGGTACGTAAGCTGTAGTCGTTGGTCCAAAAGCAGCTTTAGAAAAGCTAGATCTCAGTTGTTAACACACATATGTGTGTGGATCTTTCCACTGATAAACATAAGTCTGGAAGAAAATAAATTCCAACGTGAAGTCAACAAGATTCGTGCCCATCTCCACACGTCTCAGTTTTGTTATGGATCCTGAGGGCTTCTTCAATATGCTGTCTTAAATTCATGCGTAATTCGTGAGAATTCCTGTTCCTTGTAACCTCTAATATGGCGTTGGCAAACCGATCGCAAGATAAGATCGATACAGGAGACTGCCACTAACTTTTACGAAGTCCGACGAAAGGCCCGAGGCAGTTTCCATGCTTGTAGAAAAGGCGCTTAACCGGTTAATCTACTGGGCGGAGCGGAGTGCCGCCTGGGCGCTTAACCGGTTAATCTACTGGGCGGAGCGGAGTGCCGCCTGTATATTGCCACCGACACCCCCGCATCAAGCAATTCAAACATGAGCTAGATTATTATTTGATACAAGTACAGTAAACCTATAGGAGTCTACGGCATTTTATGGGTAGTTATGTGCATAAGAAACATAAAATCCGCATTAAAAACGTAAAATTTTTATTTCTTTGCTCAACCGATTCACAGACAAAAACAGGGTTCAGAAACGAATTAAAAAACCCAAAGGGGCCGTTGGGGTAATACTATTATCTAGGAATATTTCATCTCAGTCGAAACCTGTAGTTCGATGTAGTTCCAAAGACAAAAACAGGGTCAAGGAAGGAATTAAATGATCCAACGGTGAAGTGGGGTAATACTATTAGTTATGTCATCGTGACTATCTAATGTTAGTCCAACCTGTAGTTCGATGTCCTTCGCCTCCGCATCGGTTATCACGAAGATAGTGGAGCCGAACCTGCTGTTTTCAACCGCTAGCGAAATTCCCCGCATCGCCAGTTCAGGAGTGTCACCGCCGCCGTCAGCGTAAAGGCTGTGTGTAAAAAAATCTTGAAATAGTGGTTTCAATTACGGATGTCCGATACTTGATATTTATTTCGATACCGATATTTTGGACAAAAAGTATCGCGATCCGATCCGATCCAATACCAAATCTCGTAATTATCAAGGAAATATTTAGGTTCTAACGAGCTATATATTCCGAACTGAAGATCCAACTGACAATATTTCTCAGCATATACGTCGATTTATGACAAAAAGTTTTTTCATCACATAATATTCAAAAGGGGAGTTGGTAAGTTGTCACGAGTCCAAATCACGATGGTTTCTAGGATACTTGTCTTATTAACTAGTTGATATTAACGTGACATCTGCAAAGATATTTTAACTGTAAAGTCGCTTGCACCGTTTGAAGTAAAACAATGCTCAGTTAAAAATATTCATTGCCTACAATATCTTGGTCTGAAAACGATTTATTCTAGCAAAATTAATGAAATCAAAACGTTCCATGATCATGTTTTTCAGATTAGTAAGTCCTAATTTGCTTTTAGTGAAAAAACGTTTATAGTTACCTCAAGATGTTAATCTATCACTTTTTTGGGGGGGATAGTAAACTAAGTCTGAAATTCCTATAGTAATTTGGTGTCTGATCGGTACCGATACTACAGCTGGGCGTCGGGTATCAGTTTTCGATCAGACTTGGACAACTAGATTTATTTTAGCTTTTTAAAATTAGATTAGAATTAGAATTAGATCATTTTGAGTTTTCTCAAATTAGATTAGAATTAGAATTACCGAATTCTTAAAAAAAACGAATTTGAACTACAATTGGAACTAGAATTACATTTGAATATTCACAATCAGTTTCAGTAAATCGCAAATTATTCTAATAAAAAAGTGAATGGTAAATATGTGTGTGCTAATTTTGATGCCTTTTAGCATATATTATGCTTTTCAGACTGTGAAAATTACGTTCCAACCAAAGAGTTGGAACTCAATTTTTTTTTTCACTATAATAAGAAAGTAAAAATGCCGGTGGACAAAGTAGCATTTTTTGGTAAAAGCCGAATTAGATTAGAACTAGAATGAGAGCGCACAAGCAATTTACAAATTAGATTAGAATTCAAATTAGCCGCATTTTGCTCTAATTCAATGAATTAGAAAACTAGAATTGTCCAGTTGTCCAAGTCTGCTTTCGATATTATCGGACATCCCTGAAACAACACCTTGTTTGCTGTTGTTTGTATAAGAAGAAATTGTGTTGCTTTGTGGGGGTGAATATTTCAAGGAGCTTGGTAAAAACTCAGGTACGCATAATGTGAGTGGATGTCTCGTAGTCTCGACCCTTTTTATGTTCACGTTCTCGTCAATCTCACTTTTCTATGGCTGCTGTGAAAACGTCCTGGTTGTTGGTGACCGTCAAGGGTCCGACACCGGGGTCGTTAAAAGGAACGAGAACAAAGTCCTGGGCCTGGTCCAACGATCCTTGCCGCTGACGAAGGATCATCTGTGAAAAATGTCATGAATATAAAATCTTTGGTAAATCGTTCGAACAAACAAAAACACAACATACCCAAAATAACGACCAGTAGCGTTTTGGAATCTCTAATTTATTTGGATTGGTCATTTAGGTCAATTGAGCTTGAAAAATACCGAAGTGATTCTACATTTGTTTTTTAATTTAACAAAAAGTGAAATCCGCTTTTCGCAAAGACCTCAAAACTTTGCAGCCCTGGTTGAAATATACGTAATACAAGCAACGTCCAACCTTGGCCCTTTCTTTGGCCGCCTCAATTTCGCCGTCCATGCTTCCCGTGTCGTCGACCACGAAGGCCAGGGTGGTGCCGGAGCCGAGGTCCAAGAACCGACCGAACCTGAACTCGCCGATCTCGTTGCGAATCCTGCCGAAAAAACATGGACAACAGTCATAAGTGTGGAAATCCTTACTCAGAGCGTATTGTCACGTATCGCGTTTTGTCCGGGATTTAAACGCGGTGCGGCTGCAAGTCGATGGCTGTATATAGTTTCTAGAAATATTGCACTTCTGGTTGCCATAGAATAGAACTTTTTAAAATGAAGCGGAATAAATTAATTCTGACCACCAGTATTAAATTTCTCATAAACACACAAACAACCTTGCCGTGAATCGTTTGAAAGTGCCCCAGTTTAAATTTAACCATGTCTCGCTTAGCACGTCGGCATCTGTTTTGCTATGTTTACATATACATTTGACAAATGTCACTTGGCGCGAGCACGTCGAGAACTCCTCACGTTAGAAAATAGTCCGATGTTTCACACGCATGTAAACTTTCGCAGGAAAAAAACACACGGCGTTAAATCTCACTTCTCATTTGGGTCCGATTAGCGCCGATATAAACCTAGTTGCAGACGAGTAGCGATATTAACACCATGTTATCGCGTATATCTTTTTTTCCCATTTCTCTTCCAACATTCGATTTCACATCAAAGCGACAGCGATCGAACGGTCGAGTTTAAAAACTTAAAAAAACCTTTAATATCCCATTTCGCTTTTATCAAATTTTTCCCATTATCGCTTTTTTCTATTTTGCTTTTAACATTCGATTTCACACAAAAGGAGAGAGATCAAACAATTCAGTTCAAAACTTTAATCTCCCATTTCGCTGTTAACAAGCTTTTCTCATTTTCTCTTTTTCCCATTTCGCTTTAAACAAGATTCCCATTTTGCTTTCAACAGTCGATTTCATACAAAAAAAACGATCGAGTTAAAAGTTTAATCTCCCATTTAACAAACAAAGCTTTTCCCATTTTCGCTTAGAACATTTAGTTTAAGACAAAATCGAACGATCGAGTTCAAAACTCACTTCTCCAGCTCGGTGACGACGAACGCCTCAGCAAGCTTCACGTATTCCTTGCGCAAGCAGCGCAAGCGCACCCAATCACGGGAGGCGCTGGCCAGGTCGGTCAGTCCCAGGTAAACCAGCACTCCGAACTTGCGCCTCGCCAGTTGCCAGCTCGACGCCTGAGCGTAGGTGTAGATGTTGGAGCGCAGCTGGATTAGATTGCGGTCTTGGTCATCTGCCGGGCCGAAGCGTCCAGGGTCGGCGTAGTACATCTGCAGCAGGGCCTCCTTGAAGTTGGCCGGCGTGGCCGTGGTTCCGTAGAAGGCCTTAAAGAGGGCAGCCGGCGTCGGTGGGTCCACCATCCCCGGGTCTAGTGAGGTGCCGTTGCCGCGAGGGTTGTCGGCGAAGTAGGAGGCCGAGTACTGGACTGCGGTTCGCGTGAGGAAGTCGAGGAAGTTCTCGCAGCCGCGGATGCGAGTGTCCGGAGGAACCAACGCCGTGGAGAGGTTGATGATAAGGAGGAGGAGGAGCAGAGGAAGAGCGAGCTTCTTCGCGACGAGCAAGTCACGCATCGCGTTCGGTTTACAAGTTTAACTCTATATAATGGAAACCTGGTTCGTGGGATATAAATAGAGCTTATTTTAGAGTACATCACTCCTGAGTAAACTACGATCGGCGGCTTATTTTTAATAAAACTCTCTAGACCAAAAATAGCCTTAATATATTATTCCTTGATTTCAGAAAATTTTATTGAATATATGACTCTTGAAGGCATCCTCAACTTTTCCTACTCTTACCAGCTTGTCAAAATAAGAATATTTGAAGATTCTTTTTAAATAAATCACACCTTGTATTATATATATCTCTTCGAATTAGGTTTTCAAGCAGAACTGGTGATGCATTTTGCGTAACTATTAGTATTTTGCTTTTTATAAATTACAAAATTTGTTTGTAGATCTTTTTCATACCCTTTGTGGTTCTGTTTGGACACTGTTTATCAACAAAAGAGTTGTCTAATATCCTGCCCATATTAAATAATTATTGATAATAAATATATTCATAGTTTAAAAAATCAAAAATTACCAAAATTTAGTTGAGTAAGAAAAAAAAGACATGTTTTTAGCAATGAGCGTGATAATTGATCAAATTCCGATTTATTGTAGAATATTCTAGAAAGAATTTCGTTACTCATCAGCTTGCTCACTGTACTTTTCGAACGACAATGACGTCATTAGGTAAGTTATTGAAAACTTTTCGACACGAAAACAATTTAATATGACGCGACTAGTGCGGTTTTGAAGCACTTTCTTTCATTAAAACACTTCGTTTAATAGCAAAAAGTACGACTTAAATATATGACACCACAGACTGACGCGAAAATAGGAACTTAGCACTCCGGACAATTTTTGTTTAACATGTATCAAATTGAGGTCGTCTTTGTTTATCTGCTCTGCCTATGTTTTTTATGAGTAGCCGTCGGAATAAATTAAAATCGTCCGAGAATATTTAAACGGTGAATATCCTGTAAAAGTATTTTTTCGGTTGGTCATTGGTAAATCAACCATATCCCGGCCCCCATAGTCCGGTTAGCTCAACCATAAGGAACTGTAACGGTGACCAATGTCATAATAATAAACTCGTAACTCTGAATTACCCTTAACCTCGTAATCGTCTGTGGAAAATACTACACGACGAAGACTGTCTCGTTCTTCTACAACTAAAAAACTCTTTGATTCTACGAAAACTTTGCAATAATGGCCAGGAAAGTTGTACGCGTTGTCTTGTTATAAAGTTTTACTCTTCTTTTTTCCATTCTGACGCTCGCAACAAGTAAAAGCGTCGAAACTTAAGCTTTTGTTGCCCGAAGGCACAGCGCTTATTAATACGATTATATACTTGGGAACCACTCAAACGATCGTCCATCGCAAATAGCGTCTGACTCTTGTTATTGCTGTCGTACAAGTCTACTGTTGTATCGGAAACTCCACTTTTGAGCTGCTAAGTTGATACTATTTCGGGTATTGCTATGTTACTGGTAAATATTAAATTAATTTTAAAGAGCAATAAATAAGATATGCAGTGTTCAAAAAAATAAAATAAAATAAAGATGAAAAATCTATTTAATCTGTGAGATCCCATTAAATCTTGTTGGTTATTAAAAAAAAAACCTGTTGTAGAATAGTTTGTTAAATGGCTGTTTTCTAGTTGTAACCAAATAGTGAAATGTCTCGGCAAAAGTCCATCAAGAGTCTTAGATAGTACATCTACATCCTTCTATGAAAATCTGGATGAAAAAGGGTTGCCGTCCTTTTAAAGGCGACCGGTGGTTCAGAAATATGGTACAAAACGATGTCTAAAATGTTCAGCGTCGCAAAGGTGGAGGTCGAGTATTTATTTCAGTTTTTGAGCCCTGTCTAATTCGAAACCGTTTTTTCCAGATCCATTTCCAACAGTTTGGACCGACCTCAACAAACCGGACGTATAATAAACATTCGCGCGAAACGCTGAAATTTTCGCACTAGTAGTTAAAATAGTCAAAAAGTATGTGAAATGGACTCGTGTCGTTGCCGACCCCTGATTTAGCGCCAAACAACTATTGCTTTTGGATGTTTTTTACTACTGAGAAACTAGACACGAGTCCATTTCACATACTTTTTGACTATTTTAACTACTAGTGCGAAAATTTCAGCGCTTCGCGCGAATGTTTATTCTACGTCCGGTTTGTTTACGTTTTGATGCTGCTTTTGCAACTAGATCAGCGCTTCTTTACCGTTGCGCCTTTGGAAGGCTGTCAAGTGCGTCGCGGAAAAACCAAAAAAAGCATTTTAAAAAAATATCCGAGGCCCGCCTAATTCACAGTTGTTCTAACATTTCAATAACACAATTCTTAGTTATCAATTTTTGCGGCCCGCGGAGACCTTTCTGAGTTTGGTTTTGGTCCGCGACTTTAAAAAGGTTGCCGACCCCTGCGCTAAATATTCCTGCTTGTACAATGCTGAAATCAATATAGGCTACGTGAAAAGTTCAGCCTTTACAGGTAAACTGCTGTACCTTACATTGTACAAGGATAAAGTAATGCGTTTTTTGGCGCTTTTAAAATATCTTGTCCATTTTTAATAAAAAAAATAGTTTCAATGCGTTCGAAAATTGTTTTGTGTTTCAAAGGTCTTTATTATTCATTTAACTGCGTCGTTTCGTTTGAAACTTTTTATTAACTGCACTGGGGAGGAATTGACAGGTTTGCGCTTGTAAGAGAGAAATATGAAAAAAACTATGAGAACCACTGAATTAGTCTTTTCAGATAAACTGCGCATTCTACAAGAATCGAGGACTGTGTAAATTAGTGCGGAAAATGTTTTTGAGAGTTAAGTTTTCACCGAGAAATGGCCTATGTGTTTAGGGCAAAACATCTTTTTTAAGTTATCAAGCGATGAAAAGCGCCTCGAGCTACGGATATTACACACCTCAGAAAACCCAAAGTAGTCCTAATTGGAAGAAAGCTAATACGTGACGTTACGTAAATGAGATATCAAACCTACACGTTGATTTCAATTTCACCGAAAGCGGTCAGTTGCAGACTTGAACAACTAGATTTATTTTAGCTTTTTAAATTTAAATTTAAATTAAAATTATACCATTTCAGTTTTTCACATTAGATTAGAATTAGGTCAGTTTAAGTTTTCTTAAATTATATTAGAAGCGAGACGCTTTCTGTGTTGCTTCGAGTTCGTGTTCAGCGAAAAAAGGTAGACGATTACACATTGCAATGCAAAGGAAAGAACGAAAGGAAAAAGGCAATATGTCCGGTTCGGTGCAGTATTACTGTGTGCGTCGGTAAACATAGAGCGCCGCTACATAACCCCCCTCCAGAAACGGACAAATAACTCAATAACACTGCGTAAAATAGGCGAATACAAAATCACGACGACGGAAAGCGAAAATAACTGCGAGCGCGCGTGCGTAAGAACTGTTCGTCCGAGGGTGGCGGTAACGACTCCGGTGGCTGACGAACGGACATCGGCTGCTGGGCATCTGAAGGCGGTGGCGGATCAGGTAGAGGTGATGGTTTTGTTGGCCGCCCTCTGCGTGGAGGTTGAGCCACCAGCACTGGCTCTGAAAGATCCAAATGTGCTGGCTTTAACCGGTCGATGCTCACCAGTTTGTGCCGGCCACCCATGTCGAGGGTAAACCCTTTCTGTGAGATCCCTTGCGGATGAAATGAACACGTACGGTGTAGCCGGATGCCTAGTAGTTCGTTGAAAATAGTCCACAACTCCGACGTGAACTGCGAACCTCGATCTGACGAGATGTCGGAGGGAACTCCGAATCGAGCAACCCAGTGGAAGGCGAAAGCTCGTGCACACGTGATGGTTGTCGCATCCGGCATGGGAACGGCTTCCGGCCATCGAGTAAAACGATCGACCATCGTTAACAGATACTTGTTCCCTTGTGAAGGTGGTAAGGGACCGACGATGTCGATATTGACATGAGCAAACCGAGCTTTGCAAAGCGGGTAATTAACCAAAGGCGCGCGGACGTGTTGGTGAACCTTGGCCTTTTGACAGTCCATGCATTGTTTAGCCCATAAACCAACTTGACGATGCAGGCCGTGCCATACAAATTTTGATGCGATTAGTTTGCGCGTAGCCGAACCGAAGGATGCGAAAGTCCGTGAACTATGTCGAAAACTTTTCGTTGCCATGACTTCGGTACAATAGGGCGCGGAGATTCGGTAGATACGTCGCACAGGATCGTTGTTCCGGACTGGTCAAGTTGGATGTCTTCCAGTTTGAGACCAGAAATTGCGGTGCGATAAGCTTGTACCTCCTGTTTGAGCTGTGCACGCGCGAGTGCGGTGTAGTCCATGTCGAGTAGTAACGTACTGATGGAACCGCGGGAGAGCGCGTCGGCGACATGGTTTCGCTTGCCTTCGATGTGACGAACATCTGTTGTAAACTCGGAGATTGCGGTTAAATGGCGCTGCTGTCGTGCAGACCACGGAGCTGAAACCTTAAGAGAAAGCAAATGTAAGCGGCTTGTGGTCTGTGTAAGCTGTAAATACTCTACCCTCTAAAAAGTAACGAAAGTGGCGTATTGAGAGATGTAATGCCAGTAATTCCCTGTCAAATGCACTGTACCTTTGCTCAGGAGTTCGCAGTCGTTTGCTGAAAAATGCCAATGGCTGCCACGCACCATCGATGAACTGTTGAAGAACTGCGCCGATTGAATGCTGCGAAGCGTCGGTTGTCACTGCGGTGGGTGCCTCGGGTAAAGGGTGATGCAATAATGTTGCACTGGCAAGGACGCTTTTAGCTTCCGTGAAAGCCAAACACAAACGGTCATTCCAGGTAAGTTTTGAGGTTTTCCCGCGAGTGCGTCGTATATAGGCGACATAATACGTGCGAATTCAGGAATAAAACGGAAATAAAAATTAATCATACCGGCAAATTCCTGAAGTCCTTTGATTGATGTGGGCCGCGGGAAATGTTGAATTGCTTCCACCTTGCTAGGGAGTGGCCTTGCACCGTTCGTGTCTATCCGATGACCAAGAAAATCAAGTTGTTGTAAGCCAAATTGACACTTGCCTAAATTTATGACAAGGCCATAATTGGTAAGTTGTTTGAAAAGCTTCTTTAAATGATGTATATGTTCAGCGGGAGACTTGCTTGAAACTAAAATATCGTCCAAGTAAACAAATACAAAGTCCAATGGCTGACAGACCGTGTCCATTAGACGTTGAAACGCTTGCGCCGCATTCTTTAATCCAAAAGGCATTCGAAGAAATTCGAAAAGCCCAAACGGCGTGATGACTGCAGTTTTAGGTATGTCTTCTGGTGCTACAGGAACTTGGTGGTATCCTCGAACAAGGTCAATTTTTGAGAATATTCGACAACCTGCTAATCTCGCCGAAAAATCCTGAATGTGAGGAATGGCATAGCGATCAGGTCTTGTAGCTTCGTTTAGTCGACGAAAGTCTCCGCACGGTCTCCATCCTCCTGAAGACTTTGGAACCATATGTAACGGCGATGCCCAAGGGCTAGACGAACGTCGAATTATGCCCATTTGAAGCATACTGTGAAACTCCTTTTTGGCGAGGGCGAGTTTCTCGGGAGGCAGTCGACGAGCGCGAGTACACCGGTGGTCCATTTGTAGGAATGAAGTGTTGTACACCATGCTTAGGCAGTGCTTGCGAAAAGTGTGGCGTTGCAATCCCTGGAAACTCAGCCAAAATTCGTGTGTAGACTGACGTGCCCGAAGCGATTGCATTGAGGCGAGGTGCTAATTTCGGCGCCCTTTTGATTGGAGAGCTGCAGAACGTTTCAGCGTTGATAAGGCGTTGGCGCTTGAGATCGACGAGTAGTGCGTGGGCCCTCAGAAAATCGGCGCCAAGTAATGGCCGAGCAACATCAGCCAAAACAAACTTCCAATTAAATCTGCCTGAAGGAAAAGCCATTGATATCGAACGAGAACCGTACGTTCGAATTTTGGTGCCATTAGCAGCGACAAGAGTTTTGTCGGAAGGATTCGCGCGACGCTCAGGTCCTGTGGGAGGCAAAACGCTAATCTCTGCGCCCGTATCCACTAAAAAATTACGACCTGCTAAGCGATCCCAAACAAAGAAAAGGCTGCTAGTAGCTTGGCCGGCCATTGTAGCAGCTAAACATGGTCGGCTTGCCAGTTTCCCTGGGAGAATGAACAGGGGGGGATGCATCGATGAGCTTTGTCTTTAAATCGTCGATGATAAAAGCAAATTACACTTTGTTCGCGTAGTGGCTTCAGTCTTGATCGAGGCGTTTGACGTTGTAGTTTGCTAATTGAAAGTTGTGAGGTATTTTCTCGGGCTGCTAGAAATAAGGCATCAGCTTGCTGCGCTAAATCGCGGTTAGTTTCAAAATATTTCCCTGCTAAGCCCGTACGCACCTCCGCAGGCATGTGCCTCAAAAACAATTCTCGAAAAAGAAAACACGGTGTGTGGTCACCTAGCAATGCCAGCATCTCGTCCATTAATGCCGATGGAATTCTATCGCCTAGAGGAGCCATATCAAGCAAGGCGCTGGCTCTTTGCGAACACGTGAGACTGAAAGTCGTAAGCAGCCGGTGTTTGATTGATTGGTACTTGTTCACGCCCGGTGGCTGATCAAGAAGGTCTAACAAACGAGTTGCAGTGTGCTGGTCCAACGCCGAAACAACATAGTAATACTTGGTTAGATCGTCTTTAACGCCTTTAATTGCAAACTGTGCCTCAGCTTGTCGAAACCAAACTCGTGCTTGAGCAGTCCAAAACGTGGGTAGTTTTATTGCCACTGCGTTTTGCGTCTCTTCACTTGCCATGCTTGTTTCAGAAAAGTCGTTTGTGAAATTCCGGGGTCACCATTGAAGCGAGACGCTTTCTGTGTTGCTTCGAGTTCGTGTTCAGCGAAAAAAGGTAGACGATTACACATTGCAATGCAAAGGAAAGAACGAAAGGAAAAAGGCAATATGTCCGGTTCGGTGCAGTATTACTGTGTGCGTCGGTAAACATAGAGCGCCGCTACAATTACGAAATTTTTGAAAAAACGAATGTGAACTGAATATTCCATTTAACTATTTGTAACTATTTTCATTTAAATCGCGAATTATTCTAATATAATGTAAATAGTTAATATGTTTGAGTTCTTTTTTATGCCTTTTAGCATAGCTTATGCTTTTTAGCCTGTAAAAATTACATACAAGTCGTTACAACCAAAGGCTTTTAATTCAAACTCTTTGTTTTGACTAAGAGGCTAAAAATGCCGTTGGACAAGTAGCATTTTTGGAAAATCCTAGAAATTTTATCGTCGATCACCAAGGAAACTAGAATTATCTAGTTGTCCAAGTCTGGTCAGTTGTTCGTTAGCTGAATGTAACGATTTATAATTATTATATAAGCAAAAAATATTGAATAAAAAGTTTCTGAAATACGATTTCATTAAAGTTTTCTTCCTAAATTACGCTAATCTATACCGTCAAAAGCGTAGTTGGAATAAGCGAAACCACACGACAAGGCCCAAGGCTGCAGCAAAGTGGATGATGTAAAAATCCGCCTTTAATTACACTTGGGCCGTGTTGTTGAGGTCGGTCCAAACTGTTGGAAATGGATCTGGAAAAAACGGTTTCGAATTAGACAGGGCTCAAAAACTGAAATAAATACTCGACCTCCACCTTTGCGACGCTGAACATTTTAGACATCGTTTTGTACCATATTTCTGAACCACCGGTCGCCTTTAAAAGGACGGCAACCCTTTTTCATCCAGATTTTCATAGAAGGATGTAGATGTACTATCTAAGACTCTTGATGGACTTTTGCCGAAACATTTCACTATTTGGTTACAACTAGAAAACAGGCATTTAACAAACTATTCTACAACAGGTTTGTTTTTAATAACCAACAAGATTTGATGGGATCTCACAGATTAAATAGATTTTTCATCTTTATTTTTTTTTTTTTGGACACTGCATATCTTATTTATTGCTCTTTAAAATTAATTTAATATTTACCAGTAACATAGCAATACCCGAAATAGTATCAACTTAGCAGCTCAAAAGTGGAGTTTCCGATACAACAGTAGACTTGTACGACAGCAATAACAAGAGTCAGACGCTATTTGCGATGGACGATCGTTTGAGTGGTTCCCAAGTATATAATCGTATTAATAAGCGCTGTGCCTTCGGGCAACAAAAGCTTAAGTTTCGACGCTTTTACTTGTTGCGAGCGTCAGAATGAAAAAAAGAAGAGTAAAACTTTATAACAAGACAACGCGTACAACTTTCCTGGCCATTATTGCAATGTTTTCGTAGAATCAAAGAGTTTTTTAGTTGTAGAAGAACGAGACAGTCTTCGTCGTGTAGTATTTTCCACAGACGATTACGAGGTTAAGGGTAATTCAGAGTTACGAGTTTATTATTATGATATTGGTCACCGTTACAGTTCCTTATGGTTGAGCTAACCGGACTATGGGGGCCGGGATATGGTTGATTTGCCAGTGACCAACCGAAAAAATACTTTTACAGAATATTCACCGTTTAAATATTCTCGGACGATTTTAATTTATCCCGACGGCTACTCATAAAAAACATAGGCAGAGCAGATAAACAAAGACGACCTCAATTTGATACATGTTAAACAAAAATTGTCCGGAGTGCTATAGTTCCTATTTTTGCGTCAGTCTGTGTTGTCATATATTTAAGTCGGACTTTTTGCTATTAAATGAAGTGTTTTAATGAAAGAAAGTGCTTCAAAACCGCACTAGTCGCGTCATATTAAATCGTTTTCGTGTGGAAAAGTTTTCAATAACTTACCTAATGACGTCATTGTCGTTCGAAAAGTACAGTGAGCAAGCTGATGAGTGATGAGTAACGAAATTATTTCTAGAATATTCTACAATAAATCGGAATTTGATCAATTATCACGCCCATTGATACAAAAATGTCTTTTTTTCCTTACTCAACTAAATTTTGGTAATTTTTGATTTTTAAACTATGAATATATTTATTATCAATAATTATTTAATATGGGCAGGATATTAGACAACTCTTTTGTTGATAAACAGTGTCCAAACAGAACCACGAAGGGTATGAAAAAGATCTATAAACAAATTTTGTAATTTATAAAAAGCAAAATACTAATAGTTACGCAAAATGCATCACCAGTTCTGCTTGAAAACCTAATTCGAAGAGATATATATAATACAAGGTGTGATTTATTTAAAAAGAATCTTCAAATATTCTTATTTTGACAAGCTGGTAAGAGTAGGAAAAGTTGAGGATGCCTTCAAGAGTCATATATTCAATAAAATTTTCTGAAATCAAGGAATAATATATTAAGGCTATTTTTGGTCTAGAGAGTTTTATTAAAAATAAGCCGCCGATCGTAGTTTACTCAGGAGTGATGTACTCTAAAATAAGCTCTATTTATATCCCACGAACCAGGTTTCCATTATATAGAGTTAAACTTGTAAACCGAACGCGATGCGTGACTTGCTCGTCGCGAAGAAGCTCGCTCTTCCTCTGCTTCTCCTCCTCATCATCAACCTCTCCACGGCGTTGGTTCCTCCGGACACTCGCATCCGCGGCTGCGAGAACTTCCTCGACTTCCTCACGCGAACCGCAGTCCAGTACTCGGCCTCCTACTTCGCCGACAACCCTCGCGGCAACGGCACCTCACTAGACCCGGGGATGGTGGACCCACCGACGCCGGCTGCCCTCTTTAAGGCCTTCTACGGAACCACGGCCACGCCGGCCAACTTCAAGGAGGCCCTGCTGCAGATGTACTACGCCGACCCTGGACGCTTCGGCCCGGCAGATGACCAAGACCGCAATCTGATCCAGCTGCGCTCCAACATCTACACCTACGCTCAGGCGTCGAGCAACTGGCGAGGCGCAAGTTCGGAGTGCTGGTTTACCTGGGACTGACCGACCTGGCCAGCGCCTCCCGTGATTGGGTGCGCTTGCGCTGCTTGCGCAAACAATACGTGAAGCTCGCTGAGGCGTTTGTCGTCACCGAGCTGGAGAAGTGAGTTTTGAACTCGATCGTTCGATTTTGTCTTAAACTAAATGTTCTAAGCGAAAATGGGAAAAGCTTGTTAAAGCGAAATGGGAGATTAAACTTTTAACTCGATCGTTCGAACGCTGTTGTTTTGTATGAAGTCGACTGTTGAAAGCAAAATGGGAATCTTGTTTAAAGCGAAATGGGAAAATGAGAAAATGAGAAAAGCTTGTTAACAGCGAAATGGGAGATTAAAGTTTTGAACTGAATTGTTTGATCTCTGTCCTTTTGTGTGAAATCGAATGTTAAAAGCAAAATAGAAAAAAGCGATAATGGGAAAAATTTGGTGTTAATATCGCTACTCGTCGGCAACTAGGTTATCGGTGCTAATCGGACCCAAATAAGAAGTGAGATTTAACGCCGTGTGTTTTTTTCCTGCGAAAGTTTACATGCGTGTGAAACATCGGACTATTTTCTAACGTGAGGTGTTCTCGACGTTCTCGCGCCAAGTGACATTTGTCAAATGTATATGTAAACATAGCAAAACAGATGCCGACGTGCTGATCGAGACATGGTTAAATTTAAACTGGGGCACTTTCAAACGATTCATGCCAAGGTTGTTTGTGTGTTTATGAGAAATTTAATACTGGTGGTCAGAATTAATTTATTCCGCTTCATTTTAAAAAGTTCTATTCTATGGCAACCAGAAGTGCAATATTTCTAGAAACTATATAGCCATCGACTTGCAGCCGCACCGCGTTTAAATCCCGGACAAAACGCGATACGTGACAATACGCTCTGAGTAAGGATTTCCACACTTATGACTGTTGTCCATGTTTCTTCGGCAGGATTCGCAACGAGATCGGCGAGTTCAGGTTCGGCCGGTTCTTGGACCTCGGCTCCGGCACCACCCTGGCCTTCGTGGTCGACGACACGGGAAGCATGGGCGGCGAAATCGAGGCGGCCAAAGAAAGGGCCAAGGTTGGACTTGTATTACGTATATTTAAATCAGGTCTGCAAAGTTTTGAGGTCTTTGCGAAAAGCGGATTTCACCTTTTGTTAAATTAAAAAACAAATGTAGAATCACTTCGGTATTTTTCAAGCTCAATTGACCTAAATGACCAATCCAAATAAATTAGAGATAACGTTCCAAACGCTACTGGTCGTTATTTTGGGTATGTTGTGTTTTTGTTTGTTCGAACGATTTACTAAAGATTTTATATTCATGACATTTTTCACAGATGATCCTTCGTCAGCGGCAAGGATCGTTGGACCAGGCCCAGGACTTCGTTCTCGTTCCTTTTAACGACCCCGAAGTCGGACCCTTGACGGTCACCAACAACCAGGACGTTTTCACAGCAGCCATAGAAAAGTGAGATTGACGAGAACGTGAACATAAAAAGGGTCGAGACTACGAGACATCCACTCACATTATGCGTAACTGAGTTTTTACCAAGCTCCTTGAAATATTCACCCCCACAAAGCAACACAATTTCTTCGTATACAAACAACAGCAAACAAGGTGTTGTTTCAGGGATGTCCGATAATATCGAAAGCACTTGGACAACTGGACAATTCTAGTTTTCTAATTCATTTAATTAGAGCAATATGCGGCTAATTCTAATTCTAATCTAATTTGTGATTTGCTTGTGCGCTCTAATTCTAGTTCTAATCTAATTCGGGTTTTACCAAAAAATGCTACTTTGTCCAACGGCATTTTTACTTTCTTAGTGAAAAAAAAATTGAATCCCAACTCTTTTGTTGGAACGTAATTTTCACAGTCTGAAAAGTATAATCTATGCTAAAAGGCATCACAATTAGCACACACATATTTACCATTCACTTTTTTATTAGAATAATTTGCAATTTACTGAAACTGATTGTGAATATTCAAATGTAATTCTAGTTCTAATTCTAGTTCAAATTCGTTTTTTTCAAGAATACTGGTAATTCTAATTCTAATCTAATTTGAGAAAACTCAAAATGATCTAATTCTAATTCTAATCTAAATTGAAAAAACTGAAATGCTCTAATTTTAATTCTAATCTAATTTTAAAAAGCTAAAATAAATCTAGTTGTCCAAGTCTGATTGAAAGCCGATACCCGACGCCCAGCTGTAGTATCGGTACCGATCAGACACCAAATTACTATAGGAATTTCAGACTTAGTTTACTATCCAAAAACAAAAGTGATAGATTAACATATTGAGGTAACTATAAACGTTTTTTCACTAAAAGCAAATTAGGACTTACTAATCTGAAAAACATGATCATGGAACGTTTTGATTTCATTAATTTTGCTAGAATAAATCGTTTTCAGACCAAGATATTGCAGGCAATGAATATTTTTAACTGAGCATTGTTTTACTTCAAACGGTGCAAGCGACTTTACAGTTAAAATATCTTTGCAGATGTCACGTTAATATCAACTAGTTAATAAGACAAGTATCCTAGAAATAATCGTGATTTGGACTCGTGACAACTTACCAACTCCCCTTTTGAATATTATGTGATGAAAAAACTTTTTGTCATAAATCGACGTATATGCTGAGAAATATTGTCAGCAGTTCGGAATATATAGCTCGTTAGAACCTAAATATTTCCTTGATAATTACGAGATTTGGTATTGGATCGGATCGCGATACTTTTTGTCCAAAATATCGGTATCGGAATGTAATGTCAAGTATCGTACATCCGTAATTGAAACCACTATTTCAAGATTTTTTTTTTTTTTTTTTTTTTTACAGCCTTTACGCTCACGGCGGCGGTGACACTCCTGAACTGGCGATGCGGGGAATTTCGTTGGCGGTGGAAAACAGCAGGTTCGGCTCCACTATCTTCGTGATAACCGATGCGGAGGCGAAGGACATCGAACTACAGGTTGGACTAACATTAGATAGTCACGATGACATAACTAATAGTATTACCCCATGACACCGTTGGATGATTTAATTCCTTCCTTGACCCTGTTTTTGTCTGTGGAACTACATCGAACTACAGGTTTCGACTGAGATGAAATATTCCTAGATAATAGTATTACCCCAACGGCACCGTTGGATTTTTTAATTCGTTTCTAAAGCCTGTTTTTGTCTGTGAATCGGTTGAGCAAAGAAATAAAAATTTTACGTTTTTAATGCGGATTTTATGTTTCTTATGCACATAACTGCCCATAAAATGCCGCAGACTCCTATAGGTTTACTGTACTTGTATCAAATAATAATCTAGCTTATGTTTCGGTTCGTAAAAGTTAGTGGCAGTCTCCTGTATCGATCCTATCTTGCGATCGGTTTGCCAACGCGCCATATTAGAGGTTACAAGGAACAGGAATTCTCACGAATTACGCATGAATTTAAGACAGCGTATTGAAGAAGCCCTCAGGATCCATAACAAAACCGAGACGTGTGGAGATGGGCACGACACTTGTTGACGTCACGTTGGAATTTATTTTCTTCCTGACCTATGTTTATCAATGGAAGATCCACACACATATGTGTGTTAACAACTGAGATCTAGCTTTTCTGAAGCTGCTTTTGGACCAATGGTTACAGCTTACGTATCATTAGTACACCGAAAATTATGGAAGACTCACCGAATCTGTTGATCTATGATGCAAGCAGGGCAGGCTAGAAAAACAACTAGCCTGCAGTGAGGTTCGAACTCACGACCCTCGGTCAGACCTAAGTTTTACGCGATTCTTTGGCTTTTACTTTCCAAACGAAAACACTATATTTAAGCTTTAAATTTAAACGATAACCAACAAGACAAGCATTTAAAGTTAACTCATTGTTTATTTTTTTATTTCAGGATCTGGTCGTGGCTCAAGCCAAGAGAAAAAATATCAAGATCACTTTTCTACTGACACGAAATATCAATGAAGTCATGTGTAGTGGAGGCCACCCGTAAGTGATGAGATATTGCAAATTTACTTTCCAACTTTGGGGCGTAATGGTTCGAGGTTGTAGTAAGGCGTAGTAAGAATATGAAAGCTCATACTGAAATATTTCCAACATGATGTTGAAAATGAATATAGAGTTATTCGAAACGTTCAAAATGATAACTACTTCTGTATAGGCTTGGATGTTCCAATTACTTTCTAACTCTTCCTAAATGCTGTTAAAATATATAAAATCACCTTTTTAGGTTTCGTTAAGCCCTATTTTTAGGATGACGATTTAAAAAATATTAAACTAAAAAAGTTAGATGTTGAATATACAGTATGTAGATTTTAACTTTTAATACAGTGCATATCCTGGGGAATTCGAACCTTCACCCATATATCTGAACGTGTGTGTATCCAGTGGGGTGCGGTATCTTCAAGAAATTGATGCTTGCACTAAACTTGTTAACAGCAGAGCCTAATGGATTAACAGCACTTGAATACTGACGTCACGTTATGACGTAACTTTGTAACGTCGTTTTTTAAATTCTTCATGATTCTGCACACAAAAATCCCAGACCCGCCCGTCAATTAAATCTATACAGATATTAGTAAATACCAGTTGTTGTAAACTAATTTTTTAAATAAGTACCAGTCAAGTCTTTTGTAAAATAACTTGTTTTCAGTTTTATGAAATAAAATACTTCAATCCAAGTCATTTTTTCAAAAAAATGAATTAAGTCAAGTCAAGTTAGTTAAAAACAGTGACTTAAGTGCACTTAAGTCAAGTCAGTCATCACAACACTGGTAAATATACATAGACATTACTCGTACTTAGGGCCGAATTAGCGGTGAAGCCTAAGGCTGTTTAATAGAAAAGGGACTAGTTTTGCAAACTAAGCTATAAAAAGTAATAAAAAATAAAGTACATGCATGAAAAATTAAAATTATTGACTGCAACAAAAAGTAACCTTAAAAAAGGGCCGAATTTTTCAAGGGCCTTAGGGTATAGCCTTAGTAGATTAATCCGGCACAGTATCCATACGTAGCCCCGTATGGTTAATGTTTTGATGGTTAATCAGCTAATCGATGTTTAGTACAACACCCTTTCTTGTTTTACGTATAGCGGCCCCGTGGGATCGCTTGGCTATCGACGTTGCAACATTCCTTCGTTCAAGTTCAGCCGGGAGCTGTACAACTACCTGGCGGAAAGCACTGGTGGAAACGTCCTCGTCGTCTCCAAGTAGTCTTTTTTCAGCGCTACCGAAGTGATTGACAGCACGATCAAGCAGGGCGTCGTCGATATCGGCTTCGAGGTTCTTTCGAGTAGGTGGCGGGGTTTAAAGCATTTACCTCTATTTTTATCATGGGCTAACATCGAATATTAAAAACATAGCCGAATTGATGTTGACGACAAGCGATGACTCTTTTTGCAGAGAATGTCGATTTATTTCGTGAAAAATTTAGCGAGAAATTTCGGCAATTAGGTGTTAATATGGCTGAATATTAATTTCCATGAAATATATACAAGTATTTTTCGCTAAAAGTGTGTTTGCTTTGCTAAAGCCAATACAAGGAATGTAAAAAAATTAGCTTATTAGAGGCACAACTTTCGGAGCGATTGCTCAAAAACAATCTCGGCGCGCCAATTACGTCCAGGTCGCTTAAAACGGCGATGAACAGATCTTTTTTCGATGTATGATTTATGTTCTCGATACAAAGGTCTCAAACTAAAAGTGCTTTGCGATTAAAATTAAATGATGTATCAAAGCAACTATAACAGACCTAGGCAAACTACGACCCGGCCTGCAACTATAACAGACCTAGGCAAACTACGACCCGGCCTGCCAAGCAATATAATCCGCCCGCGATCAATTTTCAATAAAACCTTTTTCGGCAAACATTAGCCTTAACCTTGTTTTATTGATTTCAGAATTGTTTATTGAATACATTATACTTGTAACAAGGCATCTCACCTGTTACTACTCTTACCAGCTTGTCAAGACAAGGGTGTTTAAAAAATCTTTTAAAAGCATACACAAGTTGTATCATGTGAATTCGAGATCCCCTTTTTTGAGACGGCCCGCCAAGAAATTTTCTGTTTTTTTATGCCCAATACTAAACTTGAAGGTAGTTCTTGATAACGGACTATTAGGGAAGAATGGACATTCCGTATCGATAAATCATGTATTTATTTTCTCCGTGTAACAGCATTATCCATTTCGTTACGCTTAGTGATGTTTTATTCTTTACACTGCTTCTGTTTTCCTTCGCTGAATGCATTGCTTGTTTGGCCGTATTACCAGTCCAGTTTTTCTCGAATTAATCTAAATGACGCTGAGCTGTTGGTTCTTTCCGTTCATCGAAACGCTGCTAGAACTACTAAAAGAGCAAATTAATCGTTTGAAAATTCGAAGTGGGTCCCCGGTCGCGTTTTTGCGATCCCTTTGCTGTAATATACAACAACAAACCAAAATTATAAAAAAGGATATAGCCATGTTTAAAAATGTTTACAAACCTTTCAATAATTAGACTTTTATTGTCAGCCGTTTACTTTTTTGCCGCGAGATGTTTGAAAAGTTAAACTAAACAATACACGATCTTGGAATATTATAGTCATTCATTCAAACCATCTTAGAAAATTAACAAACCTAGAAAATTAACCAAGCTACATTTGAACTTGACTTTGACTAACTGAGATTTGGCGACACGGCGGTGATTACAATTTTAACGCGAAAGTTTGTAAAACTCTGAGAAGCAACAGTGAAAATTCGGCCGTGGCACCTGTTGAGGTGGAAAATTCAAAGCTAATTGGCATGCTAAAACCCGAACTTACGCCGTCTCCACTTGAAATTTCCAACCTCGCATTTCTGTTGATTTTGCTACCTTCAGGCTATATTAGGCATGAAGAAGCATACGTGCGTTGCGAGACTTTGCGAAAATCGTTTGGCAATATTGGATACAAATGTTTGCATATGCCCTTATTATAACGCTCTTAACCCAAAATATTTGTACGGAACGTATGCCAAAAATATGATAAACGATATGAATACTGTTTGTAGAGTCTTCTTTAAGTAGGACATAAATGTACGTATGTATGTAGGCTATATACACATTGCTATATGGCTAACCACAGTGTTGTAATAACTCGAGTCACTGTTTTTAAATGACTTGACTGAGCTCTTTTTCTCTTTTACGTTCATGTTATTTTTAAGTAAGGTGTTGCTCATAGTCGGACGAGTTTACTAATTTTACCAGCAATACTTTTTAAGATACGGATGACTTGGAATTGACTTGCTCCGTTTATGGCTTGACTGGGATTAGATTTGTTATTGATTTCAGAACGAGATACCATCTGTGACTTCTCTCTATGTTGAAAATAAATAAAGAGTTATTCGAAACGAATGATACCTACTTCTGTATGGGCTTTGATATTCTTATTACGTCTTACTACCAACCATTACCTCCAACCATTATGCTCCAGAAAGAGATTGATTTTGACTTTCGTTATTTTACAAATACCTTGACTTGGACTTCATTCATTTCCAAATGATTTGTATACAACATTAACCGTCCTGTCAGGGCCAAGTTTGTGCTTCAGCACACAACGCGTTCCTGGGGAGACATATTTCTGTTGCAACCAAAAAAATAAAATTATTTCGGCTGTCGTAAACTGTATTTTCTATGTGACATCTTAAATCGTCCTGCGGCAAGTTTTTTTAAAAATTTCGGCTTGAATTCACGTAGGCTAAGTAAACTTGAAAAAATAGGGTTGTACGCGGCCGGAAAGCCTAGGCACACCGTCTAACGATGGATACCTAATTTCTTTTTTCTTTTCACCTTTAATTTGCAGGCGAAGAAACGCGAAACTTTGCCGTCCCCGTCGACACTGCCTTGACGGAAATGTTCTTTCTATTTCTCGGCTCTTGCCGTGACATCACCATAACTCACAATGGTGAAATACTTCCTTTGAAGGTAAGTGTTAATATTGAACAAGATCACAAATTATCTAAATTGCTTTACAAGCTACGTTTGATCTCTTGACTGGCGTTTGATCACAGTTACAATAATAGCTTTAGAATCATTAAAGTCACATTGATGACTGACAACCTATGGTAGCCTAAGGTCATTTCAAGGTTCAATTTAGTACAGGACTTATTCTGTTGCTGACCAACACAATGCGCTATTTCCTTTCAATTAACGTCATTGAATTATAATGTGTTGCTATTATTTCCAAATAGCCATTTGTCGATTAGAATTTGTTTCTATGGGATCAGACATTTTTCAAAGCAATATTAGTATTTCTTTAAAAAAATGTCTGATCCTGGTTTTACTCGGGTTTTTAAACTTTAAGTTTTATTGTTTATATACGCGCCAGCGAAACAATGATGACAAGCAGAAACCTGCTGCCAATGGTTTTGGATTCTATAAAGATACGCCCTTTTATATATTTTGTTTCTATAGGATACCGTTTCATTAGGCAATTTCTATGAAGGCAAGATTGTGGTTGGAGACAAGTTAACGTTACTGCGCAAAAAACATGTACAGTGAAGGTAACCGTGTAACGTCTAGTGATAAAATAAACATGTAGATGTAATTTTAATTTTAACTCTGTTAGTAATCCAACGTTACAAGTATCTGTCCTGTTTTAGACCGTAGCACGCTCGACTGAAGGATTCCTGTTGACTTTGGCGAAGCAAACTACAGTTATCGGAGAAACGGCGGTTTATGAAACATTTGAAGGCAGGAGATTTTATCGAGTATCCGTAAAAAAATATTGTACCTTGTAGAACGATATAAAATTTCGAGTATAGGCCTTGGTTAATGAAAATCTATATATCCGCTACGTATAATGGTAGCATATATATCACAAACACATGGCTAACCCCAAAAGCCAATAGACTAAACTATAAAAATAATATTATGTCATCGATTCTTAGGTCAGCCACTATTTTCGGACCAAGTTACTTTGCTGTTGAACATTTACGGTGGAAACAAACTTGGAAGAGTGCGAGCTGTCAAGCTGATCTCCAAGGACACTGGGATGGTCGTACGGATCTTCAAGTAGATTTGCACTTAAACGATATACGCATCATAACGGAAGCGTAAATAGAAAATATGCCTCTTTTAGTTGCTAGGTATAAAATGTACCGTTAAACCGCCCGAACAAAACACAGCCGATGATTTCAATAAAATATTACTCTTCCTGAAAGATGTGAGGCTTACAACAAACTTAGTTTAACCCCCAAGAAAAAGAACACCAGAGGACTTTAAATCAGATTACGAAGTACATCAACAAAAATATTATTGGCTGTAGTACTATACTGAAAACATTTTAGTAGTGAAAAAATAGAAAATGTTTTGGGCATTTGTTTTATTTTCTTGAAACTGATTACAGCTGCAATAGCAACCGAAATACAGTGATGTAAACAAGTCATTTTGAAATGAGTTAAGTCCAAGCCATAATGAGAGCAAGTCTGTTCCAACTCCTTGTCATGAAAATTTAACGTTAAACTATTAAAATTGGTGAACTCGTCTGATTATGAGCAACACCTCACATACAAATAATACAAAACGCAATATATAGCAAGCAATATGTTTTATGTGCAGAAACTAAGATAAATAACCCAATTTAAAAAAATCCCTAATAAAATTTTATTTCAACCAAAGACATTTGTCCAAAACTTAAGTCAAGTCATATTTCCTACAAGACTTAAGTCGAGTCAAGTCATACTGTCCAAAAAACTTAAGTCAAGTCAAATCATTTGAGAATAGTGACTTAAATGAACTCATTGACTTAAGTCATTGCAACACTGTCAACACGCCTTAAACATATTGTAAATGTTAAAGCGCGGCCATTTAGTGATTACACCTTATTAACATTAACAGATTTTCGTATTTACTTAACGCAGAGTCACGGCCAATCCACCGCCGGAGTTTCGAATCCCGATAGTGCGCCCGCCCACCGACCCAGTGCTCGTGTTAGTAGAGGGGACAGACCTCTCAGGTGTGGCCTACTCACGCGTCATGACCACGACCATTGAGTTTGTGCATGTCAGCATCCAGTGCTCGGACATCAAGACGACCGTGTTCAGGTAGGGACGTCTGTTTTGTCAGTTGAGCGTGGTTTTGCAGTGGGTAGCGAAGGCTGGGGAACTATTAAATGATTTCACGTACAGTTACTTGGCTTTAAACAACCAGAAGTGGGTGCTGAGTTAAACTTAGGTTTAATGAACAAGACGAGATTGCTGTGTTAAACTTAGCTCTATTTAACAATACATGGATGCTGTAATAAACTTAGGTTTAATTAACAAGACTTGGATGCTACACCAAACTTGGCTCAAATTAACAATACGTGAATGCTGTACAGCATGGTTGCTCTATTAAACAGAGGGCGTTAGACATAAGACGACCATAAATTTAGGTGCGGCCATCTGATTTGTCAGTTCAGCGTTTTATGCAGTGGTTAACGCAGGCTGAAAGAAACTGCCAAACCATTTCACGTACAGTTACTTAGCTTTAATTAGCAAGACGTGGATGCTGCATAGCAGTGGTCGGCAATTTTTTTTGTTTCGGCCAAAATTCTCTTTCAAGAGCTATTGAAGGCCCACTACGTGAAAATTATACGACAACATGGTTAAAAGTAAATGAGGTACATATATGTTACAACCGAACATATTAAAGGTCCTACTGATTTTTACTTATGTGCGTAACTGTCGTCTTAGTGAACATTTTTCTAAATTACATGCCAAGATGGATTCGTAGCAGATGCATTGTTAGATTAGCACAGATAATACTAAAAAATGTGTTTTTAGAAAAAATGTGTTCCATTGAGATTTATAAAATTAAAAATCCATATCAAAAAATAGAATTTAGCTAATGAAATAAGTCGAATATAATTTAAATTGAACAACCTGAACCGTTTTATGTAACATTTAAGAACCAGAAATAAACCGAACAAATTAAAATGAATTTAAACCTCCACCATTCAATCTCTTTCGCAGACCCGGGGACTCGATACGACTCAACCTTGCTATCACCAACACTGCTGAGAAAGCAACGTCACTTCAACTTGGAGTGAGTGACACCCAAGAGTACGTCAGTGGCGCTGTGACACCCTCATCGGTGACACTTGCCGCAAACGGTGGCACCGCGGAAGCATCATTCGGGGTTACCGCTCCTGAAAAAGCCCTGGCTGGATCGGTTACATTGATCACCATATCAGGTGAGTTTTACCTAAAATTGTAGATCTCAAACTAGGTAACTAGAGTAAGTTATCATTCTCATTGAGTTTAGTTAAGGTTAAATTTCAGTTAGTGGCAGCAAGTCATTTTTATGACTGTTTGTTTAAATGTTAGAACATGGTTTGTTACCCTCGCACCACCCACGGGGTGCTAAATCAAAAAAAATGTATTGCTGTAATGTTTTTGCTCAGTTCAACGTTAAACTAACTGAGATTTTATTATTGTGTTACTGTATCATCAGTTAGTTGTATAACAATAAAATCACAATGGTTTTGTTATTCAAGCAATTCTAGAAGGGGTTGCGACAATTGGTTGGTGAATTGAAAGGGAAGCGAGAATTGGTTAGTGATTTGAAAGGGGTTGCAGCAAGAACAAAAGGTTAAGAAGCGCTGTGTCAAGATAGAATGACTCGTTGCGAGCAATTTATGTGTTAAAGATGTCTGTCATCTAGCGTGTTACAGGAGGATTTTGGCAGCAACACAAAACTTTTTTCCTTGGCAGCGAAGAGCAACACATCGAATTCCTTGCTTTACAAAACCTGCGAGTTGGTGGTCGGGCAGCTCGAGCGCCCTCGTGTGGGAACTTTCACCGTAAAGGCAAAAATCAACTCGAGGTTTGCGGAAACGATCATGACAAGTCTTGTGCAGAACGAGTAAGTGGTAAATTTAATATGACTATACAATATACATAACGCCATATATGTGCTATACGTAGCACTAAAAGGTTTTTTCGTCAAACAAATCTTGACGCACATTTTAAAACAAATCTCTAGCGGGACCGCAAAACAGAAGTAATTTTGGATAGACGTAGTTCAAACTCTATACAGTTTTATATTGGCGCTTTGTTGGACTACGTTGGTAGTTAAATCACGGAAAAGAAGCCATGCGTAAAATATAGCTTTGATTAACATATGTCTGTGTCTGAATCAGAATTTTCTTTCGAAAAACAAAATCTGCCTGAATCCGAATGGTGAAAACAAACGATTCTGGTTGGACATCGATGATAAAGAATAAAAGAAGTACAGAACTTTTTTTTTAGGTTTAGTAAGTTCTGTACTTACCTTATTCTGTATGTCTGTGCCTGGTTGCAAAAGTTTATGTTAAAGCTGGAAACAATTTTTTTTTACTGAAACAAAAGTATGAGACGTATACTTAACACAAGTTTGTCTTTAAACGGTATGGTAAAACAGTTATATCAGACCTAATAAGCTGTGAAAAATAAAAGTGACTCGATGAACGGAACGATTTTCGAGCGTTTATGTAACGTGCTAATGCCATAGGCGTAGCCAGGGGGGCCTAAGGGGCCATGCCCCCCCTAAAAAAAAATTTATAAATATTTTACACTTAATAATTTGTTTTGTAGTATTTATGAGCAGTACCACAATAGTCGATCACAGGATGCCACACCTTCAATTGTCATGCATTTTTACGTCACTACACTACTTTTAGACAGTTTTTGCTCTTTGACTGTTTTTTGAGTATTGCGTTAACACTCGGTCAGTTGCTGCTCGAAACGGTTTGCTAGCATTGTTATTTGTGTTCGTTACGGCAGTTAATACATTGACAAAAGCTAAACAAAAACTTCCAACTTTTTACTAATGCTACAGGACCAGGAGCCTAACAAAATAAAACCCTTCTTTTGCTTTACAGTGCGGACGTGAGTAGAAAGGCTGACTTTTACGTCTTGCTTCCCAAGGACGCTTTTATCACAGCCTTCAGCATGACTGTTAATGGTGAGACGTACGATGGAACAATCCGAGAAAATGAAGAGGCAAAACGTATTTTCAACCTAGCTCGGGTAAGCCATATTACAAGTTTAAGAGACGGGCTTCAATGTAACTTACATACACTAGTGCTTCGTTTGTAGAATGTTGTATTTCAAAAAACGCCGAGGTAACACTTTTTCGTTTGACAAAAATGCTTTATACAGTGTTTGATAACATTACAGGTTATAGAATATGGCTTCTATCGCGATGTCAGTTTAATTTAAATAAAAAAAGCAACTTTCCCTAAACTAGCCGATCTCTTTTATTACATAATCAGCACCATACCGAATATACGCCGGGTTTACAAATAGCCGAACAGGTCGCCCTTCGATTAAGTCCTGGTAATCATAGTGACACAGGTTGATATAATAATTGCATAGTGTTGTAATGAGTAAAGTCATTGACTTGATTGACTTGACTTAAGAGCACTTAAGTCACTGCTTTCCAAATGACTTGACTTTACTTAAGTCGTTTGACCAAAATAACTTGACTTGATTTAAGTCTTTTGGACAAGTGACTTGACTTGCACTTAAGTTATCGTCGAATGACTTTACTGGGACTTGTTTGCAACGCTGTTGATTGATGACTTGTTGTTTTTGCAAAAGACTTGACTTGGAATTGACTTTCTCTAATTATAATGTGTATTTATTCAAAAAGACCTTACTAGGACTTAAATTATTTTTCAAATGACTTGACTGGGACTTGAGTAATTTCAAAATGCCTTATTTACGACACTGCAATTACATAACTCAGGAACGGGACCTGACTGCTGGTCACGTGGCCGCTAGAGACACATCGAATTCTGTCTTCAAAACCTCGGTCAACCTCGCACCAAGGAAGACGGTTACCTTCGTTCTGACCTACCAGGAACTGCTGCAGCGAAAGCTTGGCAAGTAAGAACAGTGTTGCTTAGCGTACCTTGAAAAACTCGGTGAGCGGCTTCTTAAATGGTTACACTTGTCTATTGAAGTAAGCTAACAAACCTCTGTTACAAATGCCAATAGATAGTTTGAGTGAATTACACATTTAATCTAACACTTTACATTTGGTCTTATTTTTACAACGAGTAAATTTTATGATATTCAAAACACATCATTTGAGGATTTTAAATAAAGCATTGCCAGGAATTTGATCAATTAGTTGATAGGGTGTGTCTTTTAAATGAGAATGTTTTATGTCAAATAGACTGTAAAATCATACTTTGAGTGACAATTAGTGTACCCAAGTTAAATACAGACTTCAGTGCACTTAAGACATCGTTTTCAAATGACTTGACTTGACATATAGATTTTGGACAAACGACAATTTAAATAACTTAGATTAAAATTAAGGGTATTAATTAAATATAGTTTTGGTTAAATCCACTTTACATTTGGCGAAAAACAGTTTGCTGGTGTTTGTTGTGTTTTGGTAATTGCTACGTAAAATAGGTAAAACAGGTTGATCCATTATTATTTATTTTAAATCGTTGTATTTGAATTCTAATGACCTGATTTGCAACTGACTTGGATCGCGCATTGTTGGTTTAGTTCAATAGCTTCATACCTCTAATCCAGGGGTTCTTGAACTTTTTTTAACGTGACCTCTTGATTTTTTTTTCTGCTTCGCGTGGCCACGGTAGTCAAACAAAAAATCAAAAAAGGACGTCATAAATTGACGTCACAATGCAAATAGACCTTATAAATCAGCTGATTTCGGTGAAAAAATGTGAAAGTGAAACCGTTTTTTTTTAATGATCTATTTTCTTAAAAAAATAAATAAAAATTGATTACTTCTTAAATATACACTAAAATTTTAATTAGGCCCTAATGGAAACGCTAAAACTAGGACCCCAGTTTAAGAATCCCTGCTCTAAGCACTGCATTTTGATACTTATTAACACGACACCCTCCTGTACACTTTTTGTCAAGGTTCTTGTACGACGTCACTGTTCGCATGCTCCAACCGGTTGACTTCTTCAGCATTGAAGTTTCCATTTGTGAGACTGAAGTGATCGAGTCTGTCCAAGTGCTCGGCTTCGAAACAGACCAAACGGCAGTTGCTGGTCCGATCGAAGTACCCGGAGTTAGCGTGTCGAAGCATAGGTAATTAGGAAAAGTATATTCTAATGTTCAACAAAAAAATACTTACGGCAAAGGCTTATTTATGTACAAACGTTTCGACTACCTGTTCGGGCAATCTTCTGCAGGGAAATATAATTACAACGTTATAACGTGGCCCTTGTTGTTTTTCTTTTACGGCTTGTCGGCTATGTCATGTATATATTTTTTTGCAATTATATTGCCCTGAAGAAATCGTGTTCAAAGGCGTCCAACGAAATAAGCTGATTTTTCTCAAGTTTAGATTGCGAAGCTAAAGCGACATTTCGTGGTGTTGTAAATTGCAGACTTTTACAGCAACGTTGTTTCGTTAGTTCTAGCAAACCCAACGTTTAAACAATCAATTTCATTTTGCACTACTATTTATTTGAAACTGTACTAATTGAAATTGCACTAAGTAAGAAAGTCAAGAAAAACTATAGTTCATCCGAAAAACACTGCAATTCCACAAAAGGTATGCGTAATTCGACCTGAGTTTGATTGCCTATCTATGGATCTAATACCAACGGATCAATGCCGAAAACGCCCCTTAATTCATGTTAAATGTGCGCAGGAGCACGGCCGAAATCAGATACTCGCCGTCGGTCACCCAGCAGGAGGCAATCTCCCCGTTCGGACTCAACGGGAAGTTTTCAGTCGATTACAACCTGACGTTGAGCAGAAAGAAGGGAGATTTTGTACTGGCCGGAAGGTAATGATCAGGAACTTGACGAACGCCAAACACAATTCAACACGAGAATATACCTTTAAAAACTGAAAAAAAATATTTAGGATAAAACGTCAAGATTCAAGATTTGGGATAGCTAAAATACCTTGTGGTTATTGATTCGAGCTGCCCATTAATGTTAAAAGTAACAATAATTGGAAATAAAGAGTGCTTAGATAAATGTATTAGTTTTGTCGTCTCGTGTTTTAGTTGTGTTTTGACATAAATTGAGCCTTTGAGAAAATACGTATAACATTACAATTTTTATGATCAGACGCTAATCAAATATGCGCACCTACACTCGAATCATAGTTGACTCCTTTCTTAATAGAATCTAGTTGGATAACTACATAAACTTATTTGTTTATTCTTATTCAATGTATCTTTCCCTAGATTCCAAACACTTTCTATGCAGTTAGTCAAAATCTGATCAACTCACAGGTTTAGAACTGGAAAACAATGTTGAATTATTATGCTTACAATCTTCTCCATATTTATAGTCCAACTCACAATACACAAGTTCTCGTACACAGTGAACATTTATCCAGGGTCGCCCAAAATAATTTGTAGTTGTCTTCCATACCTACTTGACCTTGAAAGTTTCTTCCCCTGACAGCTACTTCGCACATTTCATCAACCCAGAAGGCTTGCCGATCCCGAAAAGAGTTGTCTTCGCTCTAAACATTTCCGGATTCATGTATGGCCACAAGATGGATCAAGTGAGATCAGCAATGGCCAGTATCCTGGCCAATCTTGGAGCGCTTGTAAGTTGCCTATTTTTTTTCAGCTGTAATATAATGCGGACATCGTATTGTAACTGTAAACTTTTCCTGCACAGTCGGAGTACCATTAACTTGAGCTTCTTGAGACTTGACTTAAGTCTTTTGGACTAATGAATTGGTTTGAAATAAAGTGTTTTCATTTTTATATCTAAAATTTGGTTATGTATTTTAATTTTCGCAAATAAAACAATTTTCTTGCTATATTTTGCATTTAATTTATTTTTTACTTGAGTTATTACTCGCAATCGGACGAGTTTACCAGTTCTAACACTTTGACGTAATAGTTTTAAGGCAAGAAATTGAGTTGAAGTTGACTTGCTCTAATTATGACGTGACTTGGGCAACCGATGACTTGGACTGGGACTTGACTTGTTATTCATTTGAAAAGACTTGACTTGGACTTAAATTTTCGAATGACTTGACTGGGACTTTAGTCATTTCAAAATGACTTGTTTACAACACTGTTATTTAAGGCTACGCATGTCTCTTTTAGGACGCTTTCGGCATCCTAGTTTTCAACGGTACCGTGACGCCCTGGGAACCGGCCGGACCCAACGTAACAATGGTTCCAGTCACCCCCGAAAACGTGGGTAAGGCAAACAAATTCCTCGCCGAAATTCGACCTCGAGGGGGCACGAATATACAGGCAGCTCTATACGAAGCTATCCTGACGCTGAGGGAATACGTGAAAAAGGGAATTGCGGGTAAGAAAAGTTAATATTACTTTGAGTCAATAGATATTTTACTTGAAATAATTCATGTAATCTAACTTGAAATATTTTACTTGAAAACAATCAAGTTTTGTGCGCACTATTTAGGTCAACATTTATGACTAAATAATTATTGATGAGCCATGCTCCACCACTGATCTCGCCGAATTTAACGATCGGGCGAGACAGTGAGTCGAAAATTGAAAACTCTCCATTTAAAATACCAACTTTGAAGACTCGAATATATATATATACTAAATGCACTACAATGATACATAAACAATTGGGTAAAGAAGCTTGAAAATAGAGCAAAAACTAAAGTTTTAAAGTAGTCAAAATGTAACGCGGTACCTCGCAACAACAGGTTCACAAATAATATAATAAAAAAAATGTTTTGTCTGTCGTATTGTCAGGTGTTCAGTCTAACATTAAACCAATTGGGTGAATTTAACCAAGTGTGCGCAAGCCAAAAGGTTGTTACCCACTAATGAAGTGGAGCTAACTATCTCAAGCAAAAAAATATTATTACATTAGCTTAAATGTTTAAAGACTCTTTTACGCGGAAAAGCGGGAAAACTGCGGCAAAGGCCCTTTTCACCGCAAAAAGCAGACTTTTAGTGAATCAATAAATTACATAGGATTAATTCGTTTTAAGCAAAAAACATAACACAAAAAATAATTTATTTCAGCAAATTAACCGATTATAACTCGATAAAAAACGTTTAGGCCTTCTCTATAATCCCAATAAAGTCGATTTTAATATTTACTATGAAAAAGTAAAACTATTTCTCGATAACAACGTTTACCTTTCACATTGTGTCAAAACAACGTTACTCATTCTACAGATTTAAACAAGGTGCATAGGAAAATTCAAACGTGACGAATATTGCGCAAAGTACCCTTTTCACTGAATTGCAACGTTTACCACAGTTAGTTGCGGAGTATATACAAGAAAATTATTCTTTACTGATACTTAGGTTGGTTTTGTTTTTCAGGCACCGCTCTAGGTGGACCACTTGGGTTTCTCCCGGCAGCCGACATGATTCTTCTGTTAACTGATGGTCGCCCAAACATTGGCATCACAAACCCCAGAAATTGAAAAGGGAGTCTACATCTTGAACAAGTAATTTATCCGTTTAACCGATAGTGGACCGATACTAGAAAAAGGCTGCCCACCCCTGCCTTGATACAATACAACATTGTTTCTAGAGTCAATAAAACGCACCTTCTATTTAATAAAACTAGCGTGTGTTTCTTTTATCAGTGGTTTATCCTATTTTCTTATTTCCTATTTTTCGCCGATCAGAGGTTATAGACACATTAAGCAACGTCAATACCTCCGTGTTATATAACAAACTGTGATTATTTTTCTACAATGAAGGTCTATAAAGCTTTTGCCTTGAAAATGTAAAAATAGTTGTTCTGCAGCAATAATCTCCGTTAACATAGATTATATATTACAGTGACAGCTTTGCAATCAACACTGTCGGATTTGGAAGTCTAGTCGACATGAAGTCGCTTAAAAAGATCGCTGCAAAAACAAAGGATTTTCAACTCAAGTTTTTATGGACATTGATGCCCATGTGCAAGTGAGTTGACAGTTCATTTTGGTTTATTTGCATTTTTATTATTTGCTATTTAATTTACGGTACGTTTTAATGGCATGCTGTTTTTTCATGCGGCTTGGCACCCCTGATAAAGGTGACCTACACAGTTTATACCGCAAAACAAGATTTAGGCAAAGTTTATTTTTTCTGCAATTCAAAGTCTGCCAATAAATAACAAATAATGTTAAGACTGTTTAGAAAAACATTTATATAAAATTAAATTGGATCTGTAAATTTTACAAATATATATATTTCGAACAACTAATGATGCCTATATTTCATAAGGTTTCTGTTTTATATCTGTTGTTATTAACATTCTTACCATCATCTGATACGAAAGTCAGGATCTTTCTTCTACATTTTATTTTCTGCCGAAGATTCCTTACTTTAAAAAGTCTTTTAGCTTATTAATTAACAAAAGTATGCAAAATACGAAATTGTCATTTGTCAAATATTGATTTCATGCACGCTTTGAAGCACATCCACACCTTCCCAAGTTATTTTCCCCTGATAATAAATTAGAGCTTAAATTCCTACACTAGTTTGGTATAGGATCCGTACCGATACCACCCAAGTATCGGATGAGTACCGATACTAAAATCTGTATCGGGAATAGTCTTCGATTCGATATTATCGGACATCCCTAATACAATACTTCCAACTCATCCACGCAACAATGCAAGTTCCGGGGGTCGGGAGTTCGAATTTCGGCTCACCTTCAACATACGGTTGATTAAGCAGATTTAAACCACTTCCGCAAGACATAAATCATTTTAAGTCTATTTCTACATGAAAATAACGCAGAGCTCTTTCGACGGCATTTTCCAGATCGCCACCTTCTTCGAGTCGATTTCGAACCCTATCCTGACCGATGTTGTTGTGGAGTATGAGAGAGATAAGCTGATCGAGACGACCGAGACCACATTCCCCGCTTACTACGCCGGTGGCGAGCTCATCATTAGTGGGCAGATGCAGACCGACGATGTGACCATAGTGGCAAGGCCTCGCCATCGCCGGCAAGTTTCTCAGGACACCATTTCCTATAGCGTTAAAGGTGAGCGTCAGGTTCAATTTCACGCCGTTATGAGCAAACAAATAGCCTGCAGTGAGGTTAGAACTGCACTGAGGTCTCTAAAAGCCGTGATCGTTGGTCAAAAAACAGCTTCAAAAGCGCTAGATCACCTTTGTTAACTCACATTTGTATATGCACGTTTCGTTGCTCATAAAAACATATTGTAAAATTCAGTTAGAGATAACATAGTTTTCGGCTATTTCAACTTTTGGCAATACTTGGTCGCTCTCCGTTGGTCGGTAGGGAATATGTTTTCCGCCAAATGTATAATCCCAGATTTCTTTGTCATCCTTGTATTTAAAGACTTGGACAACTAGATATTTTTTAGATTTTTCAAATAAAATTAAGAATTAGAATTACCGAATTACACTTAATTATTCACAATCATTTTGATTTAAGTTGCAATTCATTTTCATAAGAATGGGAATGGGTAATACTTGTGTGCTAATTTTATGTTTTAGCATAGCATATGCTTTTTAGACAGAAAAAATCACTCAAATTCTTTGTAATGATTGAGAAAAAATGCTGTTTGAAAAGGTAAAATAATAAAAAAATGCTGTTGGACAAAGTAGCATTTTCGGGAAAATCTGAATTATATTAGACGTATTTTGCTCTAATTTATTGAATTAGAAAACTAGAATTATCCAGCTGTTACTGTCTGTTAATATGCAAACATTCCAGTTTTTGGTAATTTTATATTCCATTTTTGTGCATTATCTAAATAATTTTGAAAAATTATGACCTAACATGATAAAAAAATTTTCTTACTTTTTTGCCAAGTCAAAAAATAATTGCCCAACAAATTATGTACGATACTAGAATATATTCGCATTAATTGCAGGAAGAACACGAACAACAGAGAAGGTCTACACGGAGGACATTCAACCGAGGTCGATCGGTGTTTGCGACGACGAAGACAAGGTAGTGTGGGGCTCGAGTCAGCTAGTTGAACTTGTTATTATTTATACAATAGAAGGGCGTTCTAATTAACACTTTCTTTTGACTCCAAACCCAGTTTGCGTGACTAACTCGCGAGCCAACCACAATAGACTAAGATGATTAGAATAGTATTAATTGATGAACGAACAACCAGTTTTAACCTATAGATCAGCGGAGCAAGTTAGTACAGTGCTTCTCAACCGGGGTGCCATTTCCAATGCTTAAGGGTGCCAAGAGAAATTTGAGAATTTTTAAGAATCGGATTTTATTCAACTCTTACAACTTTTTTAAAAGATTAGAGTGAAATAAATCCAATTATAACCACTACATTGTGTGGAGTTGATGTGTGTTGTTCCAGTTCAGTTAATTAAGTGACACTATAGTAAATTACCCACAGAAAAATCTTGTACGGGTGCCGCAATCTATTTTTTATTTCTGAGGCGTACCGCTAGCCATAAAAGGCTAAAACACTGAGTTAGCATAATGCAGAAGCCACTTACAAATATATCAGTGCACTCTAGGACAATTAAGAAGGGTAGTTTTTAAGCGAATTGCTTGTCTTAAATACACAAGCGTAAAGGCTCACGAAAGAGAAATGGTCAAAAGAAAAACGCTAATTAATATACAACACTAAGGTGAGTTTAACATTGCTTCGGCACAAAATGCGAATAACAAATAAATCTACCACACAAACACAAAGTACTTGTAATTAATTAACCAACCAAATAATAATGAAAATGTAGTTTAATTCAAACACTCGAAGCCGTAAGTTTAAACTAACCACAGGTCAGATTTAACCAATCACAGGTCAGATTATCAAGCAGTTAAACGACATGGTTAGGCATTCCGGAAGCCAATATTTTGATTTTTACGGATACGCCTTAAGGTCAGGAGTATGTTTGCGAAGTAGTGCAAATTCTAATGCTTTCAAAATTTTTTTAAGTCAAAATCGAATAAAAATGCACATAAATCGTTTACAAAATTTAAAAAAAAAACTATAGTCAGCTTTTTGCAATTGGTCGTTCATTTTTTTTTTTAAATTTATCGTTTAATTTCATCAAAAAAATTAATTTTCATTTATATTCAAAAGTCACATTAACCGTATTATATCTTCATTAGAGCAATATAAGGTATAAAAAACGCTTGATTAAAGACGCCTAGGTTATTTAAATCAATGTATTTCTAACAGGTCAAAATTTTGTCAAAATAAATTATTTTTAGGTAAAATTTGTCAAAATTTCTTAATTTTTAGGTCCAAAAATAATCGCCTTTCTTAACAGCTACAAATTCAAAATGCTTATAAACACTTAAAATCGTTTTCAAACTGAAGAATATACACTGCTATACAGGCAATTAAAAATCAATTAGACCACAATGATCAGTCTGAGCAAAGAGACTTTAACAATCTCTTTGGTCTGAGTTATAACGAGAAGGCATTAGCAACTGTCATTAGCTATAGCCCTAATGAATTTACGTTCATTTTTGAATTAGGCGCGTATATTGCACACAACATTCATTTCCGAATAAACTACTCGTATAGGAAAATAAAATTTCCTGTTTGTATGAGTAGCGTCAAATTACAATTTAATATCATGGGTGCGTATGGAGCAATACAATGTTATTTAAACCTAACGACCACTGTCAGATAACATAATTATTTTGAAGTTCCACGCTAGCACTTTCTCTAATCAGTTCACTATAATGTTCAAATAAATCAAGTTGATACATAACACCTGAACTGTGTACATTGATTCGTTGTATTTCGTTGTACTGACGAATAGAAGGACGAATATGAGGACTAATATATTATGTACCCAAATAGAGATAAAAGTGTACCCAAATAGAGATAAATTGTAAACAATAATTACAAATACTTGCATATGAACTTTATTTCGTTTAAACAAAGTATAGACAATGTGGTTTGAAGTATATGTGTTTTGTGTTGTTTTTAAGCCAATAAATGATATAGCACCTAATATCCAACCAATAAAAACGAGGAATAAAAGTGATTTGAAATCAGCTCTACGTAAATTACCAAACAACTTAGGTCATTAATAAACTATGTAAAGACAAATTGTATTGGATTCTCGACAAGCTTTCGCACAACCGTGCTTCATCAAGTAGAAATGAAAATAATTAAAATACACGTTAAAGCACAAGCGCGTGTAATTATGTCACGTTACGCCTCGTAGCTCGCCTTACTACACGCAATCGCCAACGTAGTTTAAAGCACAGACCTCCTGTTAGTATTGTTATTTCGTCAGTCGCACACGTCTTTCCAAACATATGTTTATGGATATGTTATTCTTCAATATTGTTATAGCCTTTTACTCGTGCTTTTGCTTTTACGTGCATTTTAGTTATTTTCATTTCTACTTGATGAAGCACGGTTGTGCGAAAGCTTGTCGAGAATTCATTACAATTTGTCTTTAAATAGTGCCACTTGATTCCTCTCAAACAATTTACGTCATTAATAAAATCTAAAATTCTACGTAAATTCAAAAAACGTTTGTCTTTGTCGAAATGAAATTGAAATTCAACAATACGCATAGCCATAATCCAACGAAACTCCATTGACAAATGCAACGTTATATATTTGTTTGCTTCAGAACACTTTCGCACACTTTCGGTCACTCAAGGTCACCTGAAGTCACGTACAAGGTTGTGCACTTCGCGCAACAAACGCCCTACTAAGCAACCTTGGACAACTAGATAATTCTGGAAGTTTACCAGTTTTAGTAGTATAAAGGTATTGTTTATGACACAGACTTGACTTGAAGTTGACTCGCCATAATTATGACTTGACTGGGACTTGACTCGGGCAACCGATGACTTCGAATGGGACTTGACTTTATTCGAAAATACTTGAATTGGACTTAAGTCATCAAAATGACTTTTACAACATTGACTGAAATACGTTTATTTCCTCAGGTGATGAATTTCACTCAGCGTTTACATGTTTTCATGCAACTCAAACACCTTCTTCGTCAAATCGACGCGACCACAAACAAAACCATTGAGGAGAACCTTAAGAAAATCGCTTTGAACCGATCCTTGCAGTAAGCATCTGCGAATAATTAACTCAACGAATAACTGAAGTGTGTCTGTGATATTTTACGTTTTTAATGTTGCTAGTATACTCTCATTTATACTGTGTTTATATGTAGGTCTTAAAAAACAATTTGAAATTATCTAAATTATATCTTCATAAACATTCAAAAGAAGAGAAAACACTTTCCTCGCGCTAATGTAATCATGTAAAGCATTTAGATGCAATTTTCTAAAAATTGAAAAGTTCATCGCACGGGCTCTGAATTTAGTAAACAGTTTTGTTTTTTTGAACAAATGGAATAACTCTTTATTCATTTTCAACATTGTTTTATTGATTCAACATGACTATGTTGAAAATGAATAAAGAGTTATTCGAAACGTTCAAAATGCTTCCTACTTCTGTATGGGCTTTGATATTCTTACTACGTCTTACTACAAATACCTCCAACCATTATGATCCGAAGTTTTTATCCGCTAACAAAATATACACAATTAAACTCTAAACTCTAACATGTCGCTTCGGTGCCCCTCAAAATAGCACAATTAACAAGGTTCCAACAGCCAAACTATACCATGTGTTTATAAGTGTTGACAAATGACTTGGGTTCAAATGAAATGATTTTTTAATTATAAAATTGGGTTATTTATCTTAAGTTTTGAACATTGCTTGCTATATGTTGCGTTTCGTGCTATATTTTAGTTGGGTTACTGCTCATAATAGGAGTAGTTTACCAATTAAAATAGTTTAACGTTTCACTTTTATGACAAGGACTTGACTTGAAATTGACTTTGCTCTAATTATGACTTGACTAGGACTTGACTTGTTATTTATTAAAAATGACTTGACTTGGATTTAAGTTCCTTCAAAAAATTACTTGACTTAGACCTAAGTCTATTTTTACAAATGACTTAACTGGGACTTAAGTCATTTCAAATGACTTCTTTACAAAACTTGCGTTTACAAAACAACTTCTCCTCAGGTTCGACTTTGTGACGCCCGGCATCACTTCCATGATCGTCTTTAAGCCGGAAGACATCAAGGAGCTCGAGGAAGCTCTCACAACTACAGCTGCTCCTACTACCACCGCGATTGCCTTCACATCTGTTCCCGGGAGACCTTTCGGGGACAGAGGCTTTTCATTGGGTGGTATGGCTGGCACGCTCGGTAAGATTACCCACCGATATAGCCTACCCTTTTTGGTTTCCGTTTGTCACAGCTGTTAGATTTTTACGGTAAAGTTTAATCAGGTGACGGCTAGACTTGTACTATCCGGATAGCGGCTAACCAGTTAACCGAGGACTTTTTTGCCATCTGGTATCCGGATGCATTTTATTAAAGCTGCCCACAAAATAAATCAAAATCAAAAAGTGAAGCTGATATACCACTCCAAAACTGCTCTCACTAGAAACAGTTATACTTTGTACCGGTAACTTAAAGCTTTATTTTAAATGGAAAAACTACAGAACGAATGCTGTCTTTGCTGCGACTTGCAACATCCATCCCCATTTTCCGTTCCTTTTATAACTCATCAGTCCGTTTTCGTCAATGTTTCTTCAGGTAAATATGTTTGTCGAAAAGCCAAGCAGGTTTACAGTTTGAAAGTATCGCTTACTCTCGCGAGCACTGAAGACCTAGGTCTACTAAAATATGTTGGCCAACCCTAGTGAGGCGTTGACTTCACTTAATTACTGATCCGCAGCGCTAAGGTCAGGTCCATAAGCATTGCACCAGGCATGATTAACTTGAATTATTTTTAGGGTATGCGACACCTTGTACAAACTAAGGAAACAATAGGAATCCTTGATCGGCATACTGCTATATTACATCTTGCCAAAACAAATACGCCTAATTTATCCGTGTTGGCTGCAATGTAGGTTTTGTAATTCTTTCTCGAAAGTGTTTTTTTTTAGTCTAAAATGTGCCTATAATAAACGTTTCCCAATGCTCTTTCTATACTTTTATAATTGTGTTCAACAAATCATTTAATTGTTTCACGTGTCTTCAAATTTGGGTTTTAGGACAAAGCTTGACCCAGCACGTTTTGCTTTAAGTGTACACACCTGGGTGTTTTGGAGAACTACTGACTATCTGCAATGTAAATTACCGCTTAACCATTGCGGCGTATCTGCAGGTCCGTCCTTTGCGTTGGAGGCACGTCCAGTCTCAGTTGATTTTGTCCCGCTAATCGCCCGTCCACCCCCTTCCATTGCCCGACCACCGGCGTCCGGTTCGTCGCGGGATCGAATGGTAATAGCAGGCGACCCGCACATTCTGGTCGACCTGAACGAAAATATCGCCATCTGCTTCAACTGGCACGGCAAGGATAGGGAGGTAAGATATCACTACACTTTAAATCAGGGCTGGAGTTGGTCTAAAAATAAATCGAGTCCGACTTAAGCCCCCCAAAAAGGAACCCGAGTCCGATTCCCTAATCCCGAGTCCGACAAAGGCTTAATGGACGAATCGGGTTCCGACTCTATGCTACAACAAGTATTTCACCAATTTACGTAATAGAATAATGTAGATATTAAACCAACAATTCATATAATGATGTCACATAATTCTTCCACTCACAACACATGGTTGAAAAATATTCTCACATTTGCTATTCCACGTTTACAATTTACAGTTTGCTGTCTTATCAGTTTTAAATTTAGTTCTGGTCATGCGCACGTCGGACTCGGGACTCGGGTAATTTTATGTAGTCTTACTGGAGTCCCGACTCCGACTACGCAGCCCTGCTTTAAATTGTTCTGTGATACCGAGCATGGGTGTTTTCGTAGTGGCAGACCAAGCAGATGTTTAACGACATGCAGTAAGTTTGGTGGAGCCCGACATTTATTTTATAGACAAAAGTGAGGTCTGATTTAACAAGTTTGAGAAACACTGCAGTGAACAGATACAAAACAATGTAAACGATGAAAGAGGGGCACCGAGAAGATTTATACTTTAGTTAAGTTGGCTATACAGTATACTTCGTATCAGTAATTAATCTCAGGAGTAAATTTTAAATGATTTTACTATAATTTTGAAATCTAAGGTACATTCAGATGCCTGCAATTCGACGCCCTTGGTACAATTTCATGGCGTATTTTGTATAAGCCATATGCATAACTTAACGTGTGCACATGCGTTTATTTTATTCGCAGATGTACAACATCATAGCCGACGAGGCTTCTGGCGTGTTCGTAAACGTGAAGTTGTTAGACGTGCCAGGCGCCAGTAACAAGGCCAAACCAAGTTTCTTGGGTGAAGTCGGGATTGTGCTGACGAAGCACAACATGACGATTTTTGTAAGTATACGAACACTTGCTTGGTTGAGTGTTACTTAACATGTGTTTAATGTACTGAAAAAAGGTGCTAACTAACATGTACGTTAAGTGTACTGGGCGACAATAACTGGTCAGGAAGAAGCTGATTATGACAATATGGCTAGCAGTTGGGCCAAGGCAGTGTTTCGCAACGTCAAAACATCGTACACAAAAAGTTTTATCAAGAAGCTTACCAATAAAGCAAAATATGGAATCCTAACTAAATTAGACTATCTTTCAACACCTTTGAGAGGTAAAAATGGCACCCTAGAGTGCCGCAGCACCCCGGTTAATATCCACTGGACAAAGAGCTTATAGAAATAAACGAGTGGGTTGACTTTGGTACTGTCCCGATGGATTTTTGCAAACTTATGGATCTGTAGGGTTTTGCCCATTTAGCCATGTTTGACATCTGTTAGTTCTCGACAAATCAAGTTTTTGCATCGATGAAACTATCACGTTTATGCAGTAAAACTAAAATATCTAAACGATATATTTCAGAGCTACAACCAGTTATTACGTGAATAAAATTACAACGGTTTTGTCATTCATGCATCTCTGCCTTATATGGGTTTACGTTCATTAACTACAACAAAACGGTTATCATTTTAATGTTCGTTTGTTTAGAGTTGAAAAATAAAGCGAGGGTCTATTTACTTTTCAGGTTAGTCCCAGGTTCCTTGTCGTAAATATTGGGAATCGAAACGTCCTTCAACTTCTGAGCAACCAAACAATGTCGAGGTTACGGGGCGGGGTCAAGTTCGAGGTCAAGATCATTTCGAAACGAAGCTCTTTGTTCACCATTACGGTCGACATGTCTCTGCAGTTCCAGGTATACATTTTGACATCAATAGCAAAACTAAAATCGATTGAATGAACAGCACTGTCATTTGAAATCAGACTCGGTCAATCGCGATATGCAAGAAAAAATACATTTTGACAATAAGATGGCTTTACCGAAGAACCCCTCTCATAACTATTTTAATTTCCAGAACAATCTATCCCACAGACGATCTTGTATTTAGGAATACCAAATGGGTCGTTTTTTGAAGCGCGATGCTTCCAATTTTTAATTTGGGCTTCTTACTTTTCAACCAAAAAAATTATGTTTTCAAAGATATTGTGCATATTGTTCACCAACTGACGTGATAGTTTTATGTAGGTGTTCGCCAAATTCCGACTATCCAAGCGCACGTTCCGCGACCACCTTGACTTTTCTGTGAGCAACAACAAGGGCTTGTCGAAAGCCGCTGGAGGCGTGCTCGGACAGTTTCCTCGGCGTGCTCGGACAGTTGCCCTCGACCTCAAGCCAAACTCAAGAACTGCAACGCTGAAGATGAGGTTTGTCCTTAATGGATCTAACAGATAAAGCAAAAAACACTAAAGCGGGCGTAGCAGTGTCTAAGTCAATCACTCTAGGGTGCCATTTTTAACGCTCAAGGGTGCCGAGAGATACTTTGAATTCTTTAGGATTCCAATTTTTGGTTTATTGGTGTTTTTTCAACCTTGTTGCACAGTTAATGCGCTGTTTTAATCTCGTTTTTTGCAACGCTACTGTTAACCAGTCAGCAAAAATACGAGCAAGGGTGCTGCGAACTATTTATAATTTCTGTAGAGTGGCGCAAGCCAAAAAAGGTTGCGAAACACTGGTCAGCGATAGAGATTAACATTGGCAGTGTTTTATTGATGAAATGGTTTGGGATCCTGCGTATCTGTGGTTCTCAAACGTATAAGTTTTAGGCTATAACTTGAGGCCAAGTCAAGTGTGTTTTGTTTGTGGTAAGAAAGAATTAATCTAAAACTGAATTGAGAGTATCCTAAAGGCCCTAGATTTTCAATATTGTTTTGTTTTTTGGTAATTTTTTTTGTGCATAAAATTTGACATGTTTTCGGTGCTGTACACACAAAAATATGTTATTAAACTTTCATCAAGCTTTTTTGAAGGCACGGTACGGTTCATATTTACGGCATAGTCGCCAGCCTTACGGAATGGAGCACTTCAATAGGCATAAAGCTTAGGCAACAAAACAGAATCGTTACTTTTGCAGATCTGTTATCGTGAATAGGAATATCCAATGCTTGACATTGTCCCGATACCCGATATTTTTGACAAAAAGTAAGGCGACCCTGAACCAGCTATGGTCAAAAATGCAAAATAGATTAAATTGAAGCGTTCAAACGCCTTTTTCTAGGTTATTACGACAAAAAATATAGTTGCCCCAAGTTGTAAACCATGGCTGAAAATCCTATATTAATTTAGCATCTGGTCGACACCGATATACCACTCGGGTATATCGGACGAGCACCGATACACTCAGTATTGGATCCGATATTATCGAACATCCCATCGCGAACCTTTTTATTTTGCAGGAGCCACGCAACTCAAGTTGTGAACCACACGATGTACGACACCTACACGAAAGAACAGGTGAGCTGTTGGTTCGTCAGCAACCTGTTCGAGATCACCGCCCACAATCAGACCGAGTACCAGGTTAAAGAAATATTTTCACACAAGAAATAAAAGCGCTTTCGGGTGTGTTTTTGGTGTTATGTAAGCTGCTTCCTTCTCTGATTGTGTCAAACGATTTCTTTCCATTTCTTAGTTCTTTAAAGCAGGGGTCGGCAACCTTTTTTTACACTGCGGACCGGTTTAAAACTGAAATTTTTTCGCGGACCGGCCTTAAAAACAGCAAATGTCCAGGAAAGGAAATTTACAACAACTTTTTTCAATGTACGAATTAAAATGCATGCGCTTTTTGAAAATTTCCATTGTTTATAAGCATTGTTTGATTCTATTGCACTTCTGTGTGGGCACGCTTGAACATCAAAAACACATTATATATGGTCCGTTTTTCATACATTGTATGTACCAGGAGTTAAATTTTACGATAAAAATGCATTTTTGGATGTTTTAAACGTGCTATGTAACTCATATGGTCACCTCACGAGTGCTTGATACTTTAGGATTTTTTTATAATACCAATCAACCATAAAGTATATTTCAACGAAAGATAATGTGTTTTGAATATAAAAATACATTTAATAGATTTTTAGGTTTTTTACGACCTTTTATGTACGCTTTTGGGTTTTGATCAAAATTTTAATCTGGCAACCCTGCTACGGACCAATAACTAACTCCTCGCGGACCGGCGGTTGCCGACCACTGCTTTAAAGCACTCATGTTCCCTTGCACGCTTAGCGTCATGTTGGATTTCTGCCAGTAGTTCACTTTTGGCATTCGTGTTGATTTTTGTTTAACGACCACAATCAGTACAAATAGTTCTACTGTAAATTTCAATCACTTCTGCACAGTTCCATCCATGTAGAGACGTTTTGAATTTAGCAATGTTGGGTTTAAGCTACTCTGAAATACTACATTTCCGAGTCATGCTTTCAAAAATATCGTAGTCATTAAATAAATATATTGGAATCTACTGTTTGTTATTAGTAGTATGTCGAGGCAGGAAGTCAGAAATATTATGTCGGAAAACTAAACTCAATTTTAGAAAAATATCTTTGCCACGTTTAACAGCGGAGCACTCGGTTCAATCTAACTAAAAAGTAAGAAAAGTCGAGTTTCGTGTATTGTGGCTAAACAGTTGCAGCATGTAAGCATAAATGTATTTATTTCGCCTCAGCACGTTTTAAGCGACATTGCGCTCTATGCTGACGCGTTGTAGGATATTACAACATCCGTTTGCGTGAAGGTAAGAAGTTTAAATAGCTCTAAACCAGCAGTTCTCAACCAGTGGGCCATCGCAACAATTTTAGGTGGGCCACAGAGAAATTTCAAAAAACTAGATTTGAAGAATTTGAATTCATTTGTGTCACTTCATTTTACACTTTACAGGAATAAAGGCAATGGGGAATTGAGATGGAAAGTTAATTTTGTGAAAATAAATTTATTGTTCAGCAGCAAATTACTCACTTATCCACAGTTGAATAAATATTCTGTTTAAAATATATTTAGTTCTAAACCTATTTTATAGTTTTTTTTATCTTTCATAAAAAAATATTGAGCCACGGAATTATTGTGGCAACGAAAATGGGCCACGAAAGAAAAAAGGTAGTGAACCAATTCTCTAAATTATGTGACAAAACTGCCAAAACAAGTTGTCGAGGACTGAAAATTTCGTAATAACTGCTGCGTAAGTTCTAGAAAACTGAAAGCCACGCTAGACACGAAATGTTTCTTTGCAAAGAAGAAGTAGCTGCTACTGAGGACTCAAGTATGGAGTATAAACGACCCGACTGGCGCTGGTATCGATGTAAGTTCAATGTCAAACGCAAGATCCGAAGTGTATTGCCGTTAATGTGCTTCTCCCTTTTTGCCAGCAACCTGTGAAAATTATAAAATATATTTTCAAGGATGCATCTAAAAAGTAATTACAGCGTTTCCTTGCTAGTTAACAACAGATTTGTTGTTATCCTGACTGTTTTTGTTTTTTTATGAAGAAAAAATAGAAGTGACGACGTACAATGTACAATTGTACATGCATATATTTAATAAAGCAGCATACTTGAGTCCTCAGTAGCAGCTACTTCTTTGCAAAGAAACATTTCGTGTCTAGCGTGGCTTTCAGTTTTCTAGAACTTACGCAGCAGTTATTACGAAATTTTCAGTCCTCGACAACTTGTTTTGGCAGTTTTGTCACATAATTTAGAGAATTGGTTCACTACCTTTTTTTCTTTCGTGGCCCATTTTCGTTGCCACTATAATTCCGTGGCTCAATATTTTTTTATGAAAGATAAAAAAAACTATAAAATAGGTTTAGAACTAAATATATTTTAAACAGAATATTTATTCAACTGTGGATAAGTGAGTAATTTGCTGCTGAACAATTAATTTATTTTCACAAAATTAACTTTCCATCTCAATTCCCCATTGCCTTTATTCCTGTAAAGTGTAAAATGAAGTGACACAAATGAATTCAAATTCTTCAAATCTAGTTTTTTGAAATTTCTCTGTGGCCCACCTAAAATTGTTGCGATGGCCCACTGGTTGAGAACTGCTGGTTTAGAGCTATTTAAACTTCTTACCTTTACGCAAACGGATGTTGTAATATCCTACAACGCGTCAGCATAGAGCGCAATGTCGCTTAAAACGTGCTGAGGCGAAATAAATACATTTATGCTTACATGCTGCAACTGTTTAGCCACAATAAACGAAACTCGACTTTTCTTACTTTTTAGTTCTATCTAACCGAGTGCTCCGCTGTTAAACGTGGCAAAGATATTTTTCTAAAATTGAGTTTAGTTTTCCGACATAATATTTCTGACTTCCTGCCTCGACATACTACTAATAACAAACAGTAGATTCGAATATATTTATTTAATGACTACGATATTTTTGAAAGCATGACTCGGAAATGTAGTATTTCAGAGTAGCTTAAACCCAACATTGCTAAATTCAAAACGTCTCTGCACGTCTCTACATGGATGGAACTGTGCAGAAGTGATTGAAATTTACAGTAGAACTATTTGTACTGATTGTGGTCGTTAAACAAAAATCAACACGAATGCCAAAAGTGAACTACTGGCAGAAATCCAACATGACGCTAAGCGTGCAAGGGAACATGAGTGCTTTAAAGCAGTGGTCGGCAACCGCCGGTCCGCGAGGAGTTCGTTACTGGTCCGTAGCAGGGTTGCCAGATTAAAATTTTGATCAAAACCCAAAAGCGTACATAAAAGGTCGTAAAAAACCTAAAAATCTATTAAATGTATTTTTATATTCAAAACACATTATCTTTCGTTGAAATATACTTTATGGTTGATTGGTATTATAAAAAAAAACCTAAAGTATCAAGCACTCGTGAGGGGACCATATGAGTTACATAGCACGTTTACAACATCCGAAAATGCATTTTTATCGTAAAATTTAATCCTGGTACATACAATATATGAAAAACGGACCATATATAATGTGTTTTTGATGTTCAAGCGTGCCCACACAGAAGTGCAATAGAATCAAACAATGCTTATAAACAATGGAAATTTTCAAAAAGCGCATGCATTTTAATTAGTACATTGAAAAAAGTTGTTGTAAATTTCCTTTCCTGGACATTTGCTGTTTTTAAGGCCGGTCCGCGAAAAAATTTCAGTTTTAAACCGGTCCGCAGTGTAAAAAAAGGTTGCCGACCCCTGCTTTAAAGAACTAAGAAATGGAAAGAAATCGTTTGACACAATCAGAGAAGGAAGCAGCTTACATAACACCAAAAACACACCCGAAAGCGCTTTTATTTCTTGTGTGAAAATATTTCTTTAACTTGGTACTCGGTCTGATTGTGGGCGGTGATCTCGAACAGGTTGCTGACGAACCAACAGCTCACCTGTTCTTTCGTGTAGGTGTCGTACATCGTGTGGTTCACAACTTGAGTTGCGTGGCTCCTGCAAAATAAAAAGGTTCGCGATGAGATGTTCGATAATATCGGATCTGATACTGAGTGTATCGGTGCTCGTCCGATATACCCGAGTGGTATATCGGTGTCGACCAGATGCTAAATTAATATAGGATTTTCAGCCATGGTTTACAACTTGGGGCAACTATATTTTTTGTCGTAATAACCTAGAAAAAGGCGTTTGAACGCTTCAATTTAATCTATTTTGCATTTTTGACCATAGCTGGTTCAGGGTCGCCTTACTTTTTGTCAAAAATATCGGGTATCGGAACAATGTCAAGCATTGGATATTCCTATTCACGATAACAGATCTGCAAAAGTAACGATTCTGTTTTGTTGCCTAAACTTTATGCCTATTGAAGTGCTCCATTCCGTAAGGCTGGCGACTATGCCGTAAATATGAACCGTACCGTGCCTTCAAAAAAGCTTGATGAAAGTTTAATAACATATTTTTGTGTGTACAGCACCGAAAACATGTCAAATTTTATGCACAAAAAAAATTACCGAAAAACAAAACAATATTGAAAATCTAGGGCCTTTAGGATACTCTCAATTCAGTTTTAGATTAATTCTTTCTTACCACAAACAAAACACACTTGACTTGGCCTCAAGTTATAGCCTAAAACTTATACGTTTGAGAACCACAGATACGCAGGATCCCAAACCATTTTATCAATAAAACACTGCCAATGTTAATCTCTATCGCTTAGACCAGTGTTTCGCAACCTTTTTTGGCTTGCGCCACTCTACAGAAATTATAAATAGTTCGCAGCACCCTTGCTCGTATTTTTGCTGACTGGTTAACAGTAGCGTTGCAAAAAACGAGATTGAAACAGCGCATTAACTGTGCAACAAGGTTGAAAAAACACCAATAAACCAAAAATTGGAATCCTAAAGAATTCAAAGTATCTCTCGGCACCCTTGAGCGTTAAAAATGGCACCCTAGAGTGATTGACTTAGAACCTGCTGCGCCCGCTTTATTGTTTTTTGCTTTATCTGTTAAATCCATTAAGGACAAACCTCATCTTCAGCGTTGCAGTTCTTGAGTTTGGCTTGAGGTCGAGGGCAACTGTCCGAGCACGCCGAGGAAACTGTCCGAGCACGCCTCCAGCGGCTTGCGACAAGCCCTTGTTGTTGCTCACAGAAAAGTCAAGGTGGTCGCGGAACGTGCGCTTGGATAGTCGGAATTTGGCGAACACCTACATAAAACTATCACGTCAGTTCGTGAATGATATGCACAATATCTTTGAAAACATACTTTTTTTGGTTGAAAAGTAAGAAGCCCAAATTAAAAATTGAAAGCATCGCGCTTCAAAAAACGACGCATTTGGTATTCATAAATACAAGATCGTCTGTGGGATAGATTGTTTTGGAAATTAAAATAGTTATGAGAGGGGTTCTTCGGTAAAGCCATCTTATTGTCAAAATGTATTTTTTCTTGCATATCGCGATTGACCGAGTCTGATTTCAAATGACAGTGCTGTTCATTCAATCGATTTTAGTTTTGCTATTGATGTCAAAATGTATACCTGAAACTGCAGAGACATGTCGACCGTAATGGTGAACAAAGAGCTTCGTTTCGAAATGATCTTGACCTCGAACTTGACCCCGCCCCGTAACCTCGACATTGTTTGGTTGCTCAGAAGTTGAAGGACGTTTCGATTCCCAATATTTACGACAAGGAACCTGGGACTAACCTGAAAAGTAAATAAACCCTCGCTTTATTTTTCAACTCTAAACAAACGAACATTAAAATGATAACTGTTTTGTTGTAGTTAATGAACGTAAACCCATATAAGGCAGAGATGCATGAATGACAAAACCGTTGTAATTTTATTCACGTAATAACTGGTTGTAGCTCTGAAATATATCGTTTAGATATTTTAGTTTTACTACATAAACGTCGATGGAATAATTTGATTTGTCGAGAACTTACAGATGTCAAACATGGCTAAATGGGTAAAACCCTAAAGATCCATAAGTTTGCAAAAATCCATCGGGACAGTACCAAAGTCAACCCACTCGTTTATTTCTATAAGCTCTTTGTCCAGTGGATATTAACCGGGGTGCTGCGGCACTCTAGGGTGCCATTTTCACCTCTCAAGGGTGTTGAAAGATAGTCTAATTTAGTTAGGATTCCATATTTTGCTTTATTGGTAAGCTTCTTGATACAACTTTTTGTGTACGATGTTTTGACGTTGCGAAACACTGCCTTGGCCCAACTGCTAGCCATATTGTCATAATCAGCTTCTTCCTGATCAGTTATTGTCGCCCAGTACACTTAACGTACATGTTAGTTAGCACCTTTTTTCAGTACATTAAAACACGTGTTAAGCAACACTCAACCAAGCAAGTGTTCGTATACTTACAAAAATCGTCATGTTGTGCTTCGTCAGCACAATCCCGACTTCACCCAAGAAACTTGGTTTGGTCTTGTTACTGGCGCCTGGCACGTCTAACAACTTTACGTTTACGAACACGCCAGAAGCCTTGTCGGCTATGATGTTGTACATCTGCGAATAAAATAAACGCATGTACACACGTTAAGTTATGCATACGGCGTATACAAAATACGCTATGAAATTGTACCAAGGGCGTCGAATTGCAGGCATTTGAATGTACCTTAGATTTCAAAATTATAGTAAAAGCATTTAAAATTTACTCCTGAGATTAATTACTGCTACGAAGTATACTGTATAGCCAACTTAACTAAAGTATAAATCTTCTCGGTGCCCCCCTTTCATCGTTTACATTGTTTTGTTATCTGTTCACTGCAGTGTTTCTCCAACTTGTTAAATCAGACCTCACTTTTGTCTATAAAATAAATGTCGGGCTCCACCAAACTGACTGCATGTCGTTAAACATCTGCGTGGTCTGCCACTACGAAAACACCCATGCTCGGTATCACAGAACAATTTAAAGCAGGGTTGCGTAGTCGGAGTCGGGACTCGAGTAAGACTACATAAAATTACCCGAGTCCCGAGTCCGACGTGCGCATGAGCAGAACTAAATTTAAAACTGATAAGACAGCAAACTGTAAATTGTAAACGTGGAATAGCAAATGTGAGAATATTTTTCAACCATGTATTGTGAGTGGAAGAATTATGTGACATCATTATATGAATTGATTGTTTAATATCTACATTATTTTATTACGTAAATTGGTGAAATACTTGCTGTAGCATAGAGTCGGAACCGGACTCGTACATTTAGCCTTTGTCGGACTCGGGATTAGGCAATCGGACTCGGGTTCCTTTTTGGGGGGCTTAAGTCGGACTCGATTTATTTTTAGACCAACTCCAGCCCTGATTTAAAGTGTAGTGATATCTCACCTCGCTATCCTTGCCGTGCCAGTTGAAGCAGATGGCGATATTTTCGTTCAGGTCGACCAGAATGTGCGGGTCGCCTGCTATTACCATTCGATCCCGCGACGAACCGGACACGGGTGGTCGGGCAATGGAAGGGGGTGGACGGGCGATTAGCGGGACAAAATCAACTGTGACTGGAGGTGGTTCCTCCCACGTAATAATCGTACCTGCAGATACGCCGCAATGGTTAAGCGGTAATTTACATTACAGATAGTCAGTAGTTCTCCAAAACACCCAGGTGTGTATACTTAAAGCAAAACGTGCTGGGTCAAGCTTTGTCCTAAAACCCAAATTTGAAGACACGTGAAACAATTAAATGATTTGCTGAGCACAATTATAAAAGTATAGAAAGAGCATTAGGAAACGTTTATTATAGGCACATTTTTGACTAAAAAAAAAACACTTTCGAGAAAGAATTACAAAGCCTACATTGCAGCCAACACGGATAAATTAGGCGTATATGTTTTGGCAAGCTGTAATATAGTAGTATGCCGATCAACGGTTGCTTTTGTTTCCTTAGTTTTGTGCAAGGTGTCAAATGCCCTAAAAATGATTCAAGTTAATCATGCCTGGTGCAATGCTTATGGGCCCGACCTTAGCGGTGAGGATCAGTAATTAAGTCAAGTCAACGCATTCACTAGGGTTGGCCAACATCAGTCTGTAGATTAACTGCGTTCGTAGTTTAGTATACCTAGGTCTTCAGTGTTCGCGAGAGTAAGCGATACTTCCAAACTGCATTCTATGAACCTGTTTGGCTTTTCGACAAACATATTTAGCTGAAGAAACATTGGCGAAAACGGACTGATGAGTTATAAAAGGAACGGAAAATGGGGATGGATGTTGCAAGTCGCAGCAAAGACAGCATTCGTTCTGTAGTTTTTTCATTTAAAATAAAGCTTTACGCTTTAAGTTACAAAGTATAACCGTTTCTAGTGAGAGCAGTTTTTGGAGTTCTATATCAGTTTCACTTTTTGATTTTTAAAAAGGTTTTTTTTTCGTTTTTTTTTTGTGGACAGCTTTAATAACAAATACTATCCGGTTACGGTAATCGTTTAAAATGTATCCGGATATCAGATGGCAAAAAAAGTCCTCGGTTAACTGGTTAGCCGCTATCCGGATAGCACAACTCTAGCCGTCACCTGATTAGACTTTACCGTGAAAATCTAACAGTTGTCACAAGCGAGAAACCAAAAAGTGTAGGCTAGAGCGATGGGGAATCTTACCGAACCCGCCAGCACCTACAACCAATGCTGCTAGCCTGGGAACAGACGTGAAGGCAATCGTTGTGGTAGTAGGAGCAGCTGTGGTGGTAAGGGCTTCTTCCAGCTCCTTGATGTCTTCCGGCTTAAGGACGATCATGGAAGTGATGCCGGGCGTCACAAAGTCGAACCTGAGGAGAAGTTGTTTTGTAAACACAAGTTTTGTAAAGAGTTCATTTTAAAATGAATTAAGTCCCAGAAAAATTAGGTCGAAGTCAAGTCCATTTTAAAAGAACTTAAGTCCAAGTCAAGTCATTTTTAATAAATAACAAGTCAAGTCCTAGTCAAGTCATAATTAGAGCAAAGTCAATTTCTAGTCAAGTCCTTGTCATAAAAGTGAAACGTTAAACTATTTTAATTGGTAAACTACTCCTATTATGAGCAGTAACTAAAAAATAACACGAAACGCAACATAAAGCAAGCAAATTGTTTTATGTTCAAAACTTGAGATAAATAACCCAATTTTATAATTAAAAAATCATTTCATTTGAACCCAAGTCATTTGTCAACACTTTTAAACAAATGGTATAGTTTGGCTGTTGGAACCTTGTTAATTGTGGTATTTTGAGGGGCACCGAAGCGACTTGTTAGAGTTTAGAGTTTAATTGTGTATATTTTGTTAGCGGATAAAAACTTCGGATCATAATGGTTGGAGGTATTTGTAGTAAGACGTAGTAAGAATATCAAAGCCCATACAGAAGTAGGAAGCATTATAAACGTTTCGAATAACTCTTTATTCATTTTCAACATAGTCATGTTGAATCAATAAAACAATGTTGAAAATGAGTAAAGAGTTATTCCATTTGTTCAAAAAAACAAAACTGTTTACTAAATTCAGAGCCCGTGCGATGAACTTTTCAATTTTTAGAAAATTGCATCTAAATGCTTTACATGATTACATTAGCGCGAGGAAAGTGTTTTCTCTTCTTTTGAATGTTTATGAAGATATAATTTGGATAATTTCAAATTGTTTTTTAAGACCTACATATAAACACAGTATAAATGAGAGTATAATAGCAACATTAAAAACGTAAAATGTCACAGACACACTTCAGTTATTCGTTGAGTTAATTATTCGCAGATGCTTACTGCAAGGATCGGTTCAAAGCGATTTTCTTAAGGTTCTCCTCAATGGTTTTGTTTGTGGTCGCGTCGATTTGACGAAGAAGGTGTTTGAGTTGCATGAAAACATGTAAACGCTGAGTGAAATTCAACACCTGAGGAAATAAACGTATTTCAGTCAATGTTGTAAAAGTCATTTTGATGACTTAAGTCCAATTCAAGTCTTTTCGAATAGTCCCATTTCGAAGTCATCGGTTGCCCGAGTCAAGTCCCAGTCAAGTCATAATTATGGCGAGTCAACTTCAAGTCAAGTCTGTGTCATAAACAATACTTTTATACTACTAAAACTGGTAAACTTCCAGAATTATCTAGTTGTCCAAGGTTGCTTAGTAGGGCGTTTGTTGCGCGAAGTGCACAACCTTGTACGTGACTTTAGGTGACCTTGAGTGACCGAAAGTGTGCGAAAGTGTTCTGAAGCAAACAAATATATAACGTTGCATTTGTCAATGGAGTTTCGTTGGATTATGGCTATGCGTATTGTTGAATTTCAATTTCATTTCATGAAAGACAAACGTTTTTGGAATTTACGTAGAATTTTAGATTTTTATAATGACATAAATTATTTGAGAGGAATCAGGTGGCACTATGTAAAGACAAATTGTATTGAATTCTCGACAAGCTTTCGTACAACCGTGCTCCATCAAGTAGAAATGAAAATAGCTAAAATGCACGTAAAAGCAAAAGCACTAGTAAAAGGCTATAACAATATTGAAGACTAACATATCCATAAACATATGTTTGGAAAGACGTGTGCGACTGACGAAATAACAATACTAACAGGAGGTCTGCGCTTTAAACTACGTTGGCGATTGCGTGTAGTAAGGCGAGCTACGAGGCGTAATGTGACATAATTACACGCGCTTGTGCTTCAACGTGTATTTTAATTATTTTTATTTCTACTTTGACCTGATGAAGCACGGTTGTGCGAAAGCTTGTCGAGAATCCAATACAATTTGTCTTTACTTAGTTTATTAATGACCTAAGTTGTCTGGTGATTTACATAGAGCTGATTTCAAATCACTTTTATTCCTCGTTTTTATTGATTGGATATTAGGTGCTATATCATTTATTGGCTTCAAAACAACACAAAACACATATACTTCAAACCACATATACAACCACATTGTTTATACTTTGTTTAAACGAAATAAAGTTCATATACAAGTATTTGGAATGATTTATTTTACCATTTATCTCTATTTGGGTACACTTTTATCTCTATTTGGGTACATAGTATATTAGTCCTCATATTCGTCCTTCTATTCGTCAGTACAACGAAATACAACGAATCAATGTACACAGTTCAGGTGTTATGTATCAACTTGATTTATTTGAACATTATAGTGAACTGATTAGAGAAAGTGCTAGCATGGAACTTCAAAATAATTATGTTATCTGACAGTGGTCGTTAGGTTTAAATAACATTGTATTGCTCCATACGCACCCATGATATTAAATTGTAATTTGACGCTACTCATACGAACAGGACATTTTATTTTCCTATACGAGTAGTCTATTCGAAAATGAATGTTGTGTGCAATATATGCGCCTAATTCAAAAATGAACGTAAATTCATTAGGGCTATAGCAAGTGATAGCTGCTAATGCCTTCTCGTTATAACTCAGACCAAAGAGATTGTTAAAGTCTCTTTGCTCAGACTGATCATTTTGGTCTAATTGATTTTTAATTGCCTGTATAGCAGTGTACATTCTTCAGTTTGAAAACGATTTTAAGTGTTTATAAGCACTTTGAATTTGTAGCTGATAAGAAAGGCGATTATTTTTGGACCTAAAAATTAAGAAATTTTGACAAATTTTACCTAAAAATAATTTATTTTGACAAAATTTTGACCTGTTAGAAATACATTGATTTAAATAACCTAGGCGTCTTTAATCACGTGTTTTTTATACCTTATATTGCTCCAATGAAGATATAATACGGTTAATGTGACTTTTGAATATAAATCAAAACTAATTTTTTGATGAAATTGAACAATAAATTAAAAAAAAAAACTGAACGACCAATTGCAAAAAGCTGACTATAGTTTTTCTTTTAATTTTGTAAACGATTGATGTGCATTTTTATTCGATTTTGACTTAAAAAAATTCTAACAAATTTTGACCTAATATGTAAATTTTGAAAGCATTAGAATTTGCACAACTTCGCAAACACACTCCTGACCTTAAGGCCGTAAAAATCAAAATATTGTCTTCCGGAATGCCTAACCATGTCGTTTAACTGCTTGAGAATCTGACCTGTGATTGGTTAGTTTAAACTTACGGCTTCGAGTGTTTGGATTAAACTACATTTTCATAAGTATTTGGTTGGTCAATTACAAGTACGTGTTTGTGTGGCAGATTTATTTGTTATTCGCATTTTGTGTCGAAGCAATGTTAAACTCACCTTAGTGTTGTATATTAATCAGCGTTTTTCTTTTGAACATTTCCCTTTCGTGAGCCTTTGGGCTTGTGTATTTCAGACAAGCAATTCGCTTAAAAACTACCCTTCTTTATTGTCCTAGAGTGCGCTGATATATTTGTAAGTGGCTTCTGCATTATGCTAACTGAGTGTTTCTCAGCCTTTTATGGCTAGCGGCACGCCTCAGAAATAATAAATAGATTGCGGCACCCGTACAAGATTTTTCTGTGGGTAATTTACTATAGTGTCACTTAATTAACTGAACTGGAACAACACACATCAACTCCACACAATGTAGTGGTTATAATTGGATTTATTTCACTCTAATCTTTTAAAAAAGTTGTAAGAGTTGAATAAAATCCGATTCTTAAAAATTCTCAAATTTCTCTTGGCACCCTTAAGCATTGGAAATGGCACCCCGGTTGAGAACCACTGTAGGCTACTAACTTGCTCCGCTGATCTATAGGTTAAAACTGGTTGTTCGTTCATCAATTAATACTATTCTAATCACCTTAGTCTATTGTGGTTGGCTCGCGAGTTAGTCACGCAACCTGGGTTTGGAGTCAAAAGAAAGTGTTAATTAGAACGCCCTTCTATTGTATAAAGAACTTAAGTTCAACTAGCTGACTCGAGCCCCACACTACCTTGTCTTCGTCGTCGCAAACACCGATCGACCTCGGTTGAATGTCCTCCGTAAAGACCTTCTCTGTTGTTCGTGTTCTTCCTGCAATTAATGCGAATATATTCTAGTATCGTACATAATTTGTTGGGCAATTATTTTTTGACTTGGCAAAAAAGTAAGAACATTTTTTTATCATGTTAGGTCATAATTTTTCAAAATTATTTAGATAATGCACAAAAATGGAATATAAAATTACCAAAAACTGTAATGTTTGCATATTAACAGACAGTAACAGCTGGATAATTCTAGTTTTCTAATTCAATAAATTAGAGCAAAATACGTCTAATATAATTCAGATTTTCTCGAAAATGCTACTTTGTCCAACAGCATTTTTTTATTATTTTACCTTTTCAAACAGCATTATTTCTCAATCATTACAAAGAATTTGAGTGATTTTTTCTGTCTAAAAAGCATATGCTATGCTAAAACATAAAATTAGCACACAAATATTACTCATTCCCATTATTATGACAATAAATTGCGACTTAAATCAAATTGATTGTGAATAGGCCTAATTAAGTGTAATTCGGTAATTCTAATTCTTAATCTAATTTGAAAAGGCTAAAAAATATCTAGTTGTCCAAGTCTTTAAATACAAGGATTACAAAGAAATCTGGGATTATACATTTGTCGGAAAACATTTCCCTACAGACCAACGGAGAGCGACCAAGTAATGCCAAAAGCAAATATGGCCGAAAACTATGTTATCTCTAACTGAATTTTACAATATGTTTTTATGAGCAACGAAACATGCACATACAAATGTGTGTTAACAACTGTGATCTAGCCCTTCTGAAGCTGTTTTTTGACCAACGATCACGGCTTTTAGAAACCTCAGTGCAGTTCTAACCTCACTGCAGGCTATTTGTTTTTCTAGCCTGTCCTGCTTGCATCATTGATCGACAGATTCGGGGTGTATGTATTGCTCATAATGGCGTGAAATTGAACCTGACGCTCACCTTTAAAGCTATAGGAAATGGTGTCCTGAGAAACTTGCCGACGATGGCGAGGCCTTGCCACTATGGTCACATCGTCGGTCTGCATCTGCCCACTAATGATGAGCTCGCCACCGGCGTAGTAAGCGGGGAAAGTGGTCTCGGTCGTCTCGATCAGCTTATCTCTCTCATACTCCACAACAACATCGGTCAGGATAGGGTTCGAGATCGACTCGAAAAAGGTGGCGATCTGGAAAACGCCGTCAAAAGCGTTGTGTGGTATTTTTATGTAGAAATAGACTTAAAATGATCTATATAGCTTCCGGAAGTGGTTTAAAATGCCTCATCAACCGTGTGGTAAATAAACAGTTTTAGTCGACCTTCAGGAGTTTAGTTGACCTTTAGGAGGAACCTGATCCTGTAGCTAAGGATTTTTCTCTTCTCTCTCCTCTATAACGTCTTCCAGGTGAGCCGGGATTTTAACCCCTGACCCTAGGAACTTGCATTGTTGCGTGGATGAGTTGGAAGTATTGTATTAGGGATGTCCGATAATATCGAATCGAAGACTATTCCCGATACAGAGTTTAGTATCGGTACTCATCCGATACTAGGCTGGTACCGCTCCCGATCCGATACCAATTTAACATAGGAATTTCAGTTCTAATTGGACATTAGGGTTGAAAATAACTAGGGAAGTTTGGATGTGCTTTAAAGCGTTCACGAACTAGATGTTGAAAAACGACAATGTGGTGCTTTAGCATACCTTTGTTATTTAATAGGTTTTTGGAAGTAAGGAATTTCCGCAGACAGAAAATGTAAAAAAAAAAATTCTGGCTTTCGTATCAGATGATGGTAAGAATGTTAATAACAACAGATATAAAACAGAAACCTTATGAAATATAGGCATCATTAGTTGTTCGAAATATATATATTTGTAAAATTTACAGATCCAATTTAATTTTATATAAATGTTTTTCTAAACAGTCTTAACATTATTTGTTATTTATTGGCAAACTTTGAATTGCAGAAAAAATAAAACATTGCCTAAATCTTCTTTTGCGGTATAAACTGTGTAGGTCACCTTTATCAGGGGTGCCAAGCCGCATGAAAAAACAGCATGCCATTAAAACGTACCGTAAATTAAATAGCAAATAATAAAAATGCAAATAAACCAAAAAGAACTGTCAACTCACTTGCACATGGGCATCAATGTCCATAAAAACTTGAGTTGAAAATCCTTTGTTTTGTGCAGCGATCTTTTTAAGCGACTTCATGTCGACTAGACTTCCAAATCCGACAGTGTTGATTGCAAAGCTGTCACTGTAATATATAATCTATGTTAACGGATTATAGGAGATTATTGCTTCAGAATAACTATTTTTACATTTTCAAGGTAAAAGCTTTATAGGCCTTCATTGTAGAAAAATAATCACAGTTTGTTATATAACACGGAGGTATTGACGTTGCTTAATGTGTCTATAACCTCTGATCGGCGAAAAATAGGAAATAAAAAAAAAATAGGATAAACCACTGATAAAAGAAACACACGCTAGTTTTATTAAATAGAAGGTGCGTTTTTATTGACTCTAGAAACAATGTTGTATTGTATCAAGGCAGGGGTGGGCAGCCTTTTTCTAGTATCGGTCCACTATCGGTTAAACGGATAAATTACTTGTTCAAGATGTAGACTCCCTTTTCAATAGTTCTGGGGTTTGTGATGCCAATGTTTGGGCGACCATCAGTTAACAGAAGAATCATGTCGGCTGCTGGGAGAAACCCAAGTGGTCCACCTAGAGCGGTGCCTGAAAAACAAAACCAACCTAAGTATCAGTAAAGAATAATTTTCTTGTATATACTCCGCAACTAACTGTGGTAAACGTTGCAATTCAGTGAAAAGGGTACTTTGCGCAATATTCGTCACGTTTGAATTTTCCTATGTGCACCTTGTTTAAAGCTGTAAAATGAGTAACGTTGTTTTGACACAATGTGAAAGGTAAACGGTGTTATCGAGAAATAGTTTTACTTTTTCATAGTAAATATTTAAATCGACTTTATTGGGATTATAGAGAAGGCCTAAACGTTTTTATCGAGTAATAATCGGTTAATTTGCTGAAATAAATTATTTTTTGTGTTATGTTTTTTGCTTAAAACGAATTAATCCTATGTAATTTATTGATTCACTAAAAGTCTGCTTTTTGCGGTGAAAAGGGCCTTTGCCGCAGTTTTCCCGCTTTTCCGCGTAAAAGAGTCTTTAAACATTTAAGCTAATGTAATAATATTTTTTTGCTTGAGATAGTTAGCTCCACTTCATTAGTGGGTAACAACCTTTTGGCTTGCGCACACTTGGTTAAATTCAGTTTTTGCTCTATTTTCAAGCTTCTTTACACAATTGTTTATGTATCATTGTAGTGCATTTAGTATATATATATATATTCGAGTCTTCAAAGTTGGTATTTTAAATGGAGAGTTTTCATTTTTCGACTCACTGTCTCGCCCGATCGTTAAATTCGGCGAGATCAGTGGTGGAGCATGGCTCATCAATAATATATTTAGTCATAAATGTTGACCTAAATAGTGCGCACAAAACTTACATGATTGTTTTCAAGTAAAATATTTCAAGTTAAATTACATGAATTATTTCAAGTAAAATATCTATTGACTCAAAGTAATATTAACTTTTCTTACCCTCAATTCCCTTTTTCACGTATTCCCTCAGCGTCAGGATAGCTTCGTATAGAGCTGCCTGTATATTCGTGCCCCCTCGAGGTCGAATTTCGGCGAGGAATTTGTTTGCCTTACCCACGTTTTCGGGGGTGACTGGAACCATTGTTACGTTGGGTCCGGCCGGTTCCCAGGGCGTCACGGTACCGTTGAAAACTAGGATGCCGAAAGCGTCCTGAAAGAGACATGCGTAGCTTTAAATAACAGTGTTGTAAACAAGTCATTTTGAAATGACTAAAGTCCCAGTCAAGTCATTCGAAAATTTAAGTCCAAGTCAAGTCTTTTCAAATGAATAACAAGTCAAGTCCCAGTCCAAGTCATCGGTTGCCCAAGTCACGTCATAATTAGAGCAAGTCAACTTCAACTCAATTTCTTGCCTTAAAACTATTACGTCAAAGTGTTAGAACTGGTAAACTCGTCCGATTGTGAGTAATAACTCAAGTAAAAAAATAAATTAAATGCAAAATATAGCAAGAAAATTGTTTTATTTGCAAAAATTAAAATACATAACCAAATTTTAGATATAAAAATAAAAACACTTTATTTCAAGCCAATTCATTAGTCCAAAAGACTTAAGTCAAGTCTCAAGAAGCTCAAGTTAATGGTACTCCGACTGTGCAGGAAAAGTTTACAGTTACAATACGATGTCCGCATTATATTACAGCTGAAAAAAAATAGGCAACTTACAAGCGCTCCAAGATTGGCCAGGATACTGGCCATTGCTGATCTCACTTGATCCATCTTGTGGCCATACATAGATCCCGAAATGTCTAGAGCGAAGACAACTCTTTTCGGGATCGGCAAGCCTTCTGGGTTGATGAAATGTGCGAAGTAGCTGATAGGGGAGGAAACTTTCATAAGGTCAAGTAGGTATGGAAGACAACTACAAATTATTTTGGGCGACCCTGGATAAATGTTCACTGTGTACGAGAACTTGTGTATTGTGAGTTGGACTATAAATATGGAGAAGATTGTAAGCATAATAATTCAACATTGTTTTCCAGTTCTAAACCTGTGAGTTGATCAGATTTTGGCTAACTGCATAGAAAGTGTTTGGAATCTAGGGAATGATACATTGAACAAGAATAAACAAATAAGTTTATGTAGTTATCCAACTAGATTCTATTAAGAAAGGAGTCAACTATGATTCGAGTGTAGGTGCGCATATTTGATTAGCGTCTGATCATAAAAATTGTAATGTTATACGTATTTTCTCAAAGGCTCAATTTATGTCAAAACACAACTAAAACACGAGACGACAAAACTAATACATTTATCTACGCACTCTTTATTATCCAATTATTGTTACTTTTAACATTAATGGGCAGCTCGAATCAATAACCACAAGGTATTTTAGCTATCCTAAATCTTGAATCTTGACGTTTTATCCTAAATATTTGTTGTCAGTTTTTAAAGCTATATTCTCGTGTTGAATTGTGTTTGGCGTTAAGTTCCTGATCATTACCTTCCGGCCAGTACAAAATCTCCCTTCTTTCTGCTCAACGTCAGGTTGTAATCGACTGAAAACTTCCCGTTGAGTCCGAACGGGGAGATTGCCTCCTGCTGGGTGACCGACGGCGAGTATCTGATTTCGGCCGTGCTCCTGCGCACATTTAACACGAATTAAGGGGCGTTTTCGGCATTGATCCGTTGGTATTAGATCCATAGATAGGCAATCAAACTCAGGTCGAATTACGCATACCCTTTGTGGAATTGCAGTGTTTTTCGGATGAACTATAGTTTTTCTTTTTTACTTAGTGCAATTTCAATTAGTACAGTTTCAAATAAATAGCAGTGCAAAATGAAATTGATTGTTTAAACGTTGGGTTTGCTAGAACTAACGAAACAAAGTTGCTGTAAAAGTTTGCAATTTACAACACCACGAAATGTCGATTTAGCTTCGCAATCTAAACTTGAGAAAAATCAGCTTATTTCGTTGGACGCCTTTGAACACTTCTTCAGGGCAATATAATTGCAACTATAGGCGAAAAAACATATACATGACATACCCGACAAGCCGTAAAAGAAAAACAACAAGGACCACGTTATAACGTTGTAATTATATTTCCCTGCAGAAGATTGCCCGAACAGGTAGTCGAAACGTTTGTACATAAATAAGCCTTTGCCGTAAGTCTTTTTTTGTTGAACATTAGAATATACTTTTCCTAATTACCTATTCTTCGACACGCTAACTCCGGGTACTTCGGTCGGTCCAGCCACTGCCGTTTGGTCTGTTTCGAAGCCGAGAACTCGGACAGACTCGATCACTTCAGTCTCACAAATGGAAACATCAATGCTGAAGAAGTCAACCGGTTGGAGCATGCGAACAGTGACGTCGTACAAGAACCTTGACAAAAAGTGTACAGGAAGATGTCGTGTCAATAAGTATCAAAATGCAGTGCTTAGAGAACTGGGGTCCTAGTTTTAGCGTTTCCATTAGGGCCTAATTAAAATATTAGTGTCAATTTTTTTTTTTTTTTTAAGAAAATAGATCATTAAAAAAAAACGGTTTCACTTTCACATTTTTGCACCGAAATCAGCTGATTTATAAGGTCTATTTGCATTGTGACGTCAATTTATGACGTCCTTTTTTGATTTTTTGTTTGACTACCGTGGCCACGCGAAGCAGAAAAAAAAATCAAGAGGACACGTTAAAAAAAGTTCAAGAACCCCTCGATTAGAGGTATGAAGCTATTGAACTGAACCAACAATGCGCGATCCACGTCAATTGCAAGTCAGGTCATTAGAATTCAAATACAACGATTTAAAATAAATAATAATCGATCAACCTGTTTTACCTATTTTACGTAGCAACTACCAAAACAAAACAAATAACCAGCAAACTGTTTTTCGCCAAATGTAAAGTGTATTTAACTAAAACTGTATTTAATTAATACCCTTAATTTTAATCTAAGTTATTTAATTTGTCGTTTGTCCAAAATCTATATGTCAAGTCAAGTCATTTGAAAACGATGTTTTAAGTGCACTGAAGTCAAGATTTTAACTTGGGAACACTGATTGTCACTCAAAGTATGGCATGATCAGTCTATTTGACATAAAACATTCTCATTTAAAAGACACCATATCAACTAATTGGTCAAATTCCTGGCAATGCTTTATTTAAAATCCTCAAATGATGTGTTTTGAATATCATAAAATTTACTCGTTGTAAAAATAAGACCAAATGTAAAGTGTTAGATTAAATGTGTTATTCACTCAAACTATCTATTGGCATTTGTAACAGAGGTTTGTTAGCTTACTTCAATAGACAAGTGTAACCATTTAAGAAGCCGCTCACCGAGTTTTTCAAGGTACGCTAAGCAACACTGTTCTTACTTGCCAAGCTTTCGCTGCAGCAGTTCCTGGTAGGTCAGAACGAAGGTAACCGTCTTCCTTGGTGCGAGGTTGACCGAGGTTTTGAAGACAGAATTCGATGTGTCTCTAGCGGCCACGTGACCAGCAGTCAGGTCCCGTTCCTGAGTTATGTAATTGCAGTGTCGTAAATAAGGCATTTTGAAATTACTCAAGTCCCAGTCAAGTCATTCGAAAAATAATTTAAGTCCTAGTAAGGTCTTTTTGAATAAATACACATTATAATTAGAGAAAGTCAATTCCAAGTCAAGTCTTTTGCAAAAACAACAAGTCATCAATCAACAGCGTTGCAAACAAGTCCCAGTAAAGTCATTCGACGATAACTTAAGTGCAAGTCAAGTCACTTGTCCAAAAGACTTAAATCAAGTCAAGTTATTTTGGTTAAACGACTTAAGTAAAGTCAAGTCATTTGGAAGCAGTGACATAAGTGCTCTTAAGTCAAGTCAATCAAGTCAATGACTTTACTCATTACAACACTATGCAATTATTATATCAACCTGTGTCACTATGATTACCAGGACTTAATCGAAGGGCGACCTGTTCGGATATTTGTAAACCCGGCGTATATTCGGTATGGTGCTGATTATGTATTAAAAGAGATCGGCTAGTTTAGGGAAAGTTGCTTTTTTTATTTAAATTAAACTGGCATCGCGATAGAAGCCATATTCTATAACCTGTAATGTTATCAAACACTGTATAAAGCATTTTTGTCAAACGAAAAAGTGTTACCTCGGCGTTTTTTGAAATACAACATTCTACAAACGAAGCACTAGTATATGTAAGTTACATTGAAGCCCGTCTCTTAAACTTGTAATATGGCTTACCCGAGCTAGGTTGAAAATACGTTTTGCCTCTTCTTTTTCTCGGATTGTTCCATCGTACGTCTCACCATCAACAGTCATGCTGAAGGCTGTGATAAAAGCGTCCTTGGGAAGCAAGACGTAAAAGTCAGCCTTTCTACTCACGTCCGCACTGTAAAGCAAAAGAAGGGTTTTATTTTGTTAGGCTCCTGGTCCTGTAGCATTAGCCAGTGGCGTAGCCATCGGAAAATGTTGGGGGGGCTAAAAAGTTGTTTTTTGTTTAGCTTTTGTCAATGTATTAACTGCCGTAGCGACCACAAATAACAATGCTAGCAAACCACTTCGAGCAGCAACTGACTGAGTGTTAACGCAATACTCAAAAAACAGTCAAAGAGCAAAAACTGTCTAAAAGTAGTAAAACTACATTATTGTATAGCAAACGTTATATTAACTGCATCGTTTGTGACGTAAAAATGCATGACAATTGAAGGCGTGACATGCCTGTGATCGAATGTTGTGGTACTGCTCAGAAATGCTACAAAACAAATTATTAAGAGTAAAATATTTATAAATATATTTTTTGGAGGGGGGGGGCATGGCCCCTCAAGCCCCCCTGGCTACGCCTATGGTATTAGCACGTTACATAAACGCTCGAAAAATTTTGATCGAGTTACTTTTATTTTTCACAGCTTATTAAGTCTCATATAACTGTTTTACCATACCGTTTAAAGACAAACTTGTGTTAAGTATACGTCTCATAATTTTGTTTCAGTAAAAAAAAATTGTTTCCAGCTTCAACACAAACTTTTGCAACCAGGCACAGACATACAGAATAAGGTAAGTACAGAACTTAGTAAGCCGAAAAAAAAAGTTCTGTACTTCTTTTATTCTTTGTCATCGATGTCCAACCAGAATCGTTTGTTTTCACCATTTGGATTCAGGCAGATTTCGTTTTTCGAAAGAAAATTCTGATTACAGGCACAGACATATGTTAATCAAAACTATATTTTACGTATGGCTTTCCGTGATTTAACTACCAACGTAGTCCCACAATGCGCCAATAAAAAACTGTTTAGAGTATGAACTACGTCTATCGAAAATTACTTCTGTTTTGCTGTCCCGCTAGAGATTTGTTTTAAAATGTGCGTCAAGATTTGTTTGACGAAAAAAACCTTTTAGTGCTACGTATAGCACATATCTGGCGTTATGTATATTGTATAGTCATATTAAATTTACCACTTACTCGTTCTGCACAAGACTTGTCATGGTCGTTTCCGCAAACCTCGAGTTGATTTTCGCCTTTACGGTGAAAGTTCCCACACGAGGGCGCTCGAGCTGCCCGACCACCAACTCGCAGGTTTTGTAAAGCAAGGAATTCGATGTTTTGCTCTTCGCTGCCAAGGAAAAAAGTTTTGTGTTGCTGCCAAAATCCTCCTGTAACACGCTAGATGACAGACATCTTTAACACATAAATTGCTCGCAACGAGTCATTCAATCTTGAGATTATAACTGCGCAGTGTCAGATGAAAATTAGACCTTAAGTTAATCTAACACAGCGCTTCTTAACCTTTTGTTCTTGCTGCAACACCTTTCAAATCACTAACCAATTCTCGCTTCCATTTCAATTCACCAACCAATTGTCGCAACCCCTTCTAGAATTGCTTAAATATCAAAACCATTGTGATTTTATTGTTATACAACTAACTGATGATACAGTAACACAATAATAAAATCTCAGTTAGTTTAACATTGAACTGAGCATAAACATTACAGTAATACATTTTCTTTGATTTAGCACCCCGTGGGTGGTGCGAGGGTAACAAACCCTGCTCTAACATTTAAACAAACAGTCATAAAAATGACTTGCTGCTACTAACTGAAATATAACCTTAACTAAACTCAATGAGAATGATAACTTCCTCAAGTTACCTAGTGTGAGATCTACAATTTTAGGTAAAACTCACCTGATATGGTGATCAATGTAACCGATCCAGCCAGGGCTTTTTCAGGAGCGGTAACCCCGAATGATGCTTCCGCGGTGCCACCGTTTGCGGCAAGTGTCACCGATGAGGGTGTCACAGCGTCACTGACGTACTCTTGGGTGTCACTCACTCCAAGTTGAAGTGACGTTGCTTTCTCAGCAGTGTTGGTGATCGCAAGGTTGAGTCGTATCGAGTCCCCGGGTCTGCGAAAGAGATGAATGGTGGAGGTTTAAGTTCATTTTAATTTGTTCGGTTTATTTCTGGTTCTTAAAATGTTACATAAAACGGTTCAGGTGGTTCAATTTAAATTATGTTCGACTTATTGCCTTAGCTAAATTCTATTTTTTGATATGGATTTTTAATTTTATAAATCTCAATGGAACACATTTTTTCTAAAAACACATTTTTTAGTATTATCTGTGCTAATCTAACAATGCATCTGCTACGAATCCATCTTGGCATGTAATTTAGAAAAAAATGTTCACTAAGACGTCAGTTACGCACGTAAGTAAAAATCAGCAGGACCTTTAATATGTTCGGTTGTAACATATATGTACCTCATTTACTTTTAACCATGTTGTCGTATAATTTTCACGTAGTGGGCATTCAATAGCTCTTGAAAGAGAATTTTGGCCGAAACAAAAAAAATTGCCGACCACTGCTATGCAGCATCCACGTCTTGCTAATTAAAGCTAAGTAACTGTACGTGAAATGGTTTGGCAGTTTCTTTCAGCCTGCGTTAACCACTGCATAAAACGCTGAACTGACAAATCAGAGGGCCGCACCTAAATTTATGGTCGTCTTATGTCTAACGCCTTATGTTTAATACAGCAACCATGCTGTACAGCATTCACGTATTGTTAATTTGAGCCAAGTTTGGTGTAGCATCCAAGTCTTGTTAATTAAACCTAAGTTTATTACAGCATCCATGTATTGTTAAATAGAGCTAAGTTTAACACAGCATTCTTGTCTTGTTCATTAAACCTAAGTTTAACTCAGCACCCACTTCTGGTTGTTTAAAGCCAAGTAACTGTACGTGAAATCATTTAATAGTTCCCCAGCCTTCGCTACCCACTGCAAAACCACGCTCAACTGACAAAACAGACGTCCCTACCTGAACACGGTCGTCTTGATGTCCGAGCACTGGATGCTGACATGCACGAACTCAATGGTCGTGGTCATGACGCGTGAGTAGGCCACACCTGAGAGGTCTGTCCCCTCTACTAACACGAGCACTGGGTCGGTGGGCGGGCGCACTATCGGGATTCGAAACTCCGGTGGTGGATTGGCCGTGACTCTGCGTTAAGTAAATACGAAAATCTGTTAATGTTAATAAGGTGTAATCACTAAATGGCCGCGCTTTAACATTTACAATTTGTTTAAGGCGTGTTGACAGTGTTGTAATGACTTAAGTCAATGAGTTCATTTAAGTCACTATTCTCAAATGAATTGACTTGACTTAAGTTTTTTGGACAGTATGACTTGACTCGACTTAAGTCTTATGAGAAATATGACTTGACTTAAGTTTTGGACAAATGTCTTTGGTTGAAATAAAGTTTTAGTAGGGATTTTTTTTAATTGGGTTATTTATCTCAGTTTTTGCACATAAAACAAATTGCTTGCTATGTGTTGCGTTTTGTGTTATTTGTATGTGAGGTGTTGCTCATAATCAGACGAGTTCACCAATTTTAATAGTTTAACGTTTAATTTTTATGACAAGGAGTTGGAACAGACTTGCTCTCATTATGGCTTGGACTTAACTCATTTCAAAATGGCTTGTTTACATCATTGTGTTTCGGTTGCTATTGCAGCTGTAATCAGTTTCAAGAAAATAAAACAAATGCCCAAAACATTTTCTATTTTTTCACTACTAAAATGTTTTCAGTATAGTACTACAGCCAATAATATTTTTGTTGATGTACTTCGTAATCTGATTTAAAGTCCTCTGGCGTTCTTTTTCTTGGGGGTTAAACCAAGTTTGTTGTAAGCCTCACATCTTTCAGGAAGAGTAATATTTTATTGAAATCATCGGCTGTGTTTTGTTCGGGCGATTTAACGGTACATTTTATACCTAGCAACTAAAAGAGGCATATTTTCTATTTACGCTTCCGTTATGATGCGTATATCGTTTAAGTGCAAATCTACTTGAAGGTCCGTACGACCATCCCAGTGTCCTTGGAGATCAGCTTGACAGCTCGCACTCTTCCAAGCTTGTTTCCACCGTAAATGTTCAACAGCAAAGTAACTTGGTCCGAAAATAGTGGCTGACCTAAGAATCGATGACATAATATTATTTTTAAAGTTTGGTCTATTGGCCTTCGGGGTAAGCCATGTGTTTGTGGTATATGCTACCATTTTACGTGGCGGACAGGGGCCGGATTAACCATAAGGGGCTACTAAGGCTATAGCCTAGCCCCGAAAAATTCGACCATAAACTTTTTTTAAGGTTAAATTTTCTTTTTCTTTCATGTATATACTTTTATTTTTTTAGCTTAGTTTGCAAAGTTAGGCTCTTCTTTAGTGAACAACCTTAGGCCTACAGTACCCTTATCCAGTCCTGGTGGCTTGTACAAAGATTTTTAGTTATCCAACACCTTCAAGAAATTTTATCGTTCTGCAAGGTATAATCTTTTTTTACGGATACTCGATAAAATCTCCTGCCTTCAAATGTTTCATAAACCGCCGTTTCTCCGATAACTGTAGTTTGCTTCGCCAAAGTCAACAGGAATCCTTCAGTCGAGCGTGCTACGGTCTAAAACAGGACAGATACTTGTAACGTTGGATTACTAACAGAGTTAAAATTAAAATTACATCTATATGTTTATTTTATCACTAGACGTTATATGGTTACCTTGACTGTACATGTTGTTAGCGCAGTAACGTTAACCATCCAATCGCCATATTTGTCTCCAACCAGAATCTTGCCTTCATAGAAATTGCCTAATGAAACGGTATCCTAAAGAAACAAAATATATAAAACGGCGTATCTTTATGGAATCCAAAACCATTGGCAGCAGGTTTCTGCTTGTCATCACTGTTTCGCTGGCGCGTATATTAACAATAAAACTCGCACTTTTAAAACCCGAGTAAAACCAGGATCAGACATTCTTTTAAAGAAATAATAATATTCCTTTAAAAAACGTCTGATCCCATAGAAACAAATTCTAATTGACAAATTGCTATTTGGAAATAACAGCAACACATTACAATTCAATGAGGTTAATTGAAAGGAAATAGCGCTTTCCATTGTGTTGGTCAGCAACAGAATAAGTCCTGTACTAAATTGAACTGTGAAATGACCTTAGGCTACCATAGGTTGTCAGTCACCAATGTGACTTTAATGATTCTAAAGCTATTATTGTAACTGTGATTAAACGCCAGTCAAGAGATCAAACGTAGCTTGTAAAGCAATTTAGCTAATTTGTGATCTTGGTAAATGTTAACACTTACCTTCAAAGGAAGTATTTTGCCATTGTGGGTTATGGTGATGTCACGGCAAGAGCCGAGAAATTGGAAGAACATTTCGGTCAAGGCAGTGTCGACGGGGACGGCAAAGTTTCGCGTTTCTTTGCCTGCAAAAGGGTGAAAAGAAAAAAGGAAATTAGGTATCCATCGTTAGACAGGGTGACTAGGCTTTCCGGCCGCGTACAACCCTATTTTTTTCAAGTTTGCTTAGCCTACGTGAATTTAAGCCGAAATTTGATTTAAAAAATTGAAGGTGTCACTTAGAAAATACAGTTTACGACAGCCGCAATAAATTTATTTCTTGGTTGCAACAGAATTATGTATCATCATGAACGCGTCATCATGAAATTTATCATCATGAAATTGGTCCTGAATGGACGGTTAGCGTTGTAAACAAGTCATTTCGAAATGACTTAAGTCCAAGTCAAGTCATATGTAAAATAACTTAAGTCAAAATCAAGTCTTTCTGAATCAATAACAAATCGAATCCCAGTCAAGTCATAATCGAAGCAAGTCAATTTCAAGTCATCCGTATCTTAAAAAGTATTGCTGGTAAAATTAGTAAACTCGTCCTACTATGAGCAACACCTTACTTGAAAATAACATGAACGTAAAAGAGAAAAAGAGCTCAGTCAAGTCATTTAAAAACAGTGACTCGAGTTATTACAACACTGTGGTTAGCCATATAGCAATGTGTATATAGCCTACATACGTGCATTTATGTCCTACTTAAAGAAGACTCTACAAACAGTATTCATATCGTCTATCATATTTTTGACATACGTTCCGTACAAATATTTTGGGTTAAGAGCGTTATAATAAGGGCATATGCAAACATTTGTATCCAATATTGCCAAACGATTTTCGCAAAGTCTCGCAACGCACGTATGCTTCTTCATGCCTAATATAGCCTGAAGGTAGCAAAATCAACAGAAATGCGAGGTTGGAAACTTCAAGTGGAGACGGCGTAATTCGGGTTTTAGCATGCCAATTAGCTTTGAATTTTCCACCTCAAAAGGTGCCACGGCCGAATTTTCACTGTTGCTTCTCAGAGTTTTACAAACTTTCGTGTTAAAATTGTAATCACCACCGTGTCGTCAAATCTCAGTTAGTCAAAGTCAAGTTCAAACGTAGCTTGGTTAATTTTCTAGGTTTGTTAATTTTCTAAGATGGTTTGAATGAATGACTATAATATTCCAAGATCGTGCATTGTTTAGTTTAACTTTTCAAACATCTCGCGGCAAAAAAGTAAACGGCTGACAATAAAAGTCTAATTATTGAAAGGTTTGTAAACATTTTTAAACATGGCTATATCCTTTTTTTATAATTTTGGTTTGTTGTTGTATATTACAGCAAAGGGATCGCAAAAACGCGACCGGGGACCCACTTCGAATTTTCAAACGATTAATTTGCTCTTTTAGTAGTTCTAGCGGCGTTTCGATGAACAGAGAGAACCAACAGCTCAGCGTCATTTAGATTACTTCGAGAAAAACTGGACTGGTAATACGGCCAAACAAGTAATGCATTCAGCGAAGGAAAACAGAAGCAATGTAAAGAATAAAACATCACTAAGCGTAACGAAATGGATAATGCTGTTACACGGAGAAAATAAATACATGATTTATCGATACGGAATGTCCATTCTTGCCTAATAGTCCTTTATCAAGAACTACCTTCAAGTTTAGTATTGGGCATAAAAAAACAGAAAATTTCTTGGCGGGCCGTCTCAAAAAAAGGGGATCTCGAATTCACATGATACAACTTGTGTATGCTTTCAAAAGATTTTTTAAACACCCTTGTCTTGACAAGCTGGTAAGAGTAGTAACAGGTGAGATGCCTTGTTACAAGTCTAATGTATTCAATAACAAATTCTGAAATCAATAAAACAAGGTTAAGGCTAATGTTTGCCGAAAAAGGTTTTATTGAAAATTGATCGCGGGCGGATTATATTGCTTGGCAGGCCGGGTCGTAGTTTGCCTAGGTCTGTTATAGTTGCTTTAATACATCATTTAATTTTTATCGCAAAGCACTTTTAGTTTGCGACCTTTGTATCGAGAACATAAATCATACATCGAAAAAAGATCTGTTCATCGCCGTTTTAAGCGACCTGGACGTAATTGGCGCGCCGAGATTGTTTTTGAGCAATAGCTCCGAAAGTTGTGCCTTTAATAAGCTAATTATTTTACATTCCTTGAATTGGCTTCAGCAAAGCAAACACACTTTTAGCGAAAAATACTTGTATATATTTCATGGAAATTAATATTCAGCCATATTAACACCTAATTGCCGAGATCTCTCGCTAAATTTTTCACGAAATAAATCGACATTCTCTGCAAAAAGAGTCATCGCTTGTCGTCAACATCAATCCGGCTATGTTTTTAATTTTCGATGTTAGCCCATGATAAAAATAGAGGTAAATGCTTAAAACCCCGCCACCTACTCGAAAGAACCTCGAAGCTGATATCGACGACGCCCTGCTTGATCGTGCTGTCAATCACTTCGGTAGCGCTGAAAAAAGACGACTTGGAGACGACGAGGACGTTTCCACCAGTGCTTTCCGCCAGGTAGTTGTACAGCTCCCGGCCGAACTTGAACGAAGGAGTGTTGCAACGTCGATAGCCAAGCGATCCCACGGGGCCGCTATACGTAAAACAACGGGGTGTTGTACTAAACATCGATTAGCTGATTAACCATCAAAACATTAACCATACGGGGCTACGTATGGATACTGTGCCGTGCGTATTAACCTACTAAGGCTATACCCTTAGGCCCTTGAAAAATTCGGCCCTTTTTTAAGGTTACTTTTTGTTGCAGTCAATAATTTTAATTTTTCATGCATGTACTTTATTTTTTATTACTTTTTATAGCTTAGTTTGCAAAACTAGTCCCTTTTCTATTAAACAGCCTTAGGCTTCACCGCTAATTCGGCCCTGAGTACGAGTAATGTCTATGTATATTTACCAGTGTTGTGATGACTGACTTGACTTAAGTGCACTTAAGTCACTGTTTTTAACTAACTTGACTTGACTTAATTCAATTTTTTGAAAAAATGACTTGGATTGAAGTATTTTATTAAATAAAACTGAAAACAAGTTATTTTACAAAAAACTTGACTGGTACTTTATTTAAATAATTAGTTTACAACAACTGATATTTACTAATATCTGTATAGATTTAATTGACGGGCGGGTCTGGGATTTTTGTGTGCAGAATCATGAAGAATTTAAAAAACGACGTTACAAAGTTACGTCATAACGTGACGTCAGTATTCAAGTGCTTTTAATCCATTAGGCTCTGGTAACAAGTTTAGTGCAAGCATCAATTTCTTGAAGATACCGCACCCCACTGGATACACACACGTTCAGATATATGGGTGAAGGTTCGAATTCCCCAGGATATGCATTGTATTAAAAGTTAAAATCTACATACTGTATATTCAACATCTAACTTTTTTAGTTTAATATTTTTTAAACCGTCATCCTAAAAATAGGGCTTAACGAAACCTAAAAATGTGATTTTATATATTTTAACAGCATTTAGGAAGAGTTAGAAAATAATTGGAACATCCAAGCCTATACAGAAGTTATCATTTTGAACGTTTCGAATAACTCTATATTCATTTTCAACATCATGTTGGAAATATTTCTGTATGAGCTTTCATATTCTTACTACGCCTTACTACAACCTCGAACCATTACGCCCAAAGTTAGAAAGTAAATTTGCAATATCTCATCACTTACGGATGGCTTCTTCCACTACACATGACTTTATAGATATTTTGTGTCAGTAGAAAAGTGATCTTGATATTTTTTCTCTTGGCTTGAGCCACGACCAGATCCTGAAATAAAAAAATAAACAATGAGTTAACTTTAAATGCTTGTCTTTTTGGTTATCGTTTAAAATTAAAGCTTAAATAAGGTGTTTTCGTTTGGAAAGTAAAAGCCAAAGAATCGCGTAAAACTTAGGTCTGACCGAGGGTCGTGAGTTCGAACCTAACAGAAGGCTAGTTGTTTTTCTAGCCTGCCCTGCTTGCATCATTGATCGACAGATTCGGTGAGACTGCAATAATTTTCGGTGTACTAATGGTACGTAAGCTGTAGTCGTTGGTCCAAAAGCAGCTTTAGAAAAGCTAGATCTCACTTGTTAACACACATATGTGTGTGGATCTTTTATTGATAAACATAGGTCTGGAAGAAAATAAATTCCAACGTGAAGTCAACAAGATTCGTGCCCATCTCCACACGTCTCAGTTTTGTTATGGATCCTGAGGGCTTCTTCAATATGCTGTCTTAAATTCATGCGTAATTCGTGAGAATTCCTGTTCCTTGTAACCTCTAATATGGCGCGTTGGCAAACCGATCGCAAGATAGGATCGATACAGGAGACTGCCACTAACTTTTACGAAGTCCGACGAAAGGCCCGAGGCAGTTTCCATGCTTGTAGAAAAGGCGCTTAACCGGTTAATCTACTGGGCGGAGCGGAGTGCCGCCTGGGCGCTTAACCGGTTAATCTACTGGGCGGAGCGGAGTGCCGCCTGTATATTGCCACCGACACCCCCGCATCAAGCAATTCAAACATGAGCTAGATTATTATTTGATACAAGTACAGTAAACCTATAGGAGTCTACGGCATTTTATGGGTAGTTATGTGCATAAGAAACATAAAATCCGCATTAAAAACGTAAAATTTTTATTTCTTTGCTCAACCGATTCACAGACAAAAACAGGGTTCAGAAACGAATTAAAAAATCCAACGGTGCCGTTGGGGTAATACTATTATCTAGGAATATTTCATCTCAGTCGAAACCTGTAGTTCGATGTAGTTCCACAGACAAAAACAGGGTCAAGGAAGGAATTAAATCATCCAACGGTGAAGTGGGGTAATACTATTAGTTATGTCATCGTGACTATCCAATGTTAGTCCAACCTGTAGTTCGATGTCCTTCGCCTCCGCATCGGTTATCACGAAGATAGTGGAGCCGAACCTGCTGTTTTCAACCGCTAACGAAATTCCCCGCATCGCCAGTTCAGGAGTGTCACCGCCGCCGTCAGCGTGAAGGCTGTGTGTAAAAAAATCTTGAAATAGTGGTTTCAATTACGGATGTACGATACTTGATATTACATTCCGATACCGATATTTTGGACAAAAAGTATCGCGATCCGATCCAATACCAAATCTCGTAATTATCAAGGAAATATTTAGGTTCTAACGCGCTATATATTCCGAACTGAAGATCTAACTGACAAAATTTCTCAGCATATACGTCGATTTATGACAAAAAGTTTTTTCATCACATAATATTCAAAAGGGGAGTTGGTAAGTTGTCACGAGTCCAAATCACGATGGTTTCTAGGATACTTGTCTTATTAACTAGTTGATATTAACGTGACATCTGCAAAGATATTTTAACTGTAAAGTCGCTTGAACCGTTTGAAGTAAAACAATGCTCAGTTAAAAATATTCATTGCCTACAATATCTTGGTCTGAAAACGATTTATTCTAGCAAAATTAATGAAATCAAAACGTTCCATGATCATGTTTTTCAGATTAGTAAGCCCTAATTTGCTTTTAGTGAAAAAACGTTTATAGTTACCTCAAGATGTTAATCTATCACTTTTTTTTTGGATAGTAAACTAAGTCTGAAATTCCTATAGTAATTTGGTGTCTGATCGGTACCGATACTACAGCTGGGCGTCGGGTATCAGTTTTCGATCAGACTTGGACAACTAGATTTATTTTAGCTTTTTAAAATTAGATTAGAATTAGAATTAGATCATTTTGAGTTTTCTCAAATTAGATTAGAATTAGAATTACCGAATTCTTAAAAAAAACGAATTTGAACTACAATTGGAACTAGAATTACATTTGAATATTCACAATCAGTTTCAGTAAATCGCAAATTATTCTAATAAAAAAGTGAATGGTAAATATGTGTGTGCTAATTGTGATGCCTTTTAGCATATATTATGCTTTTCAGACTGTGAAAATTACGTTCCAACCAAAGAGTTGGAATTCAATTTTTTTTTTCACTGTAATAAGAAAGTAAAAATGCCGGTGGACAAAGTAGCATTTTTTGGTAAAATCCGAATTAGATTAGAACTAGAATGAGAGCGCACAAGCAATTTACAAATTAGATTAGAATTCAAATTAGCCGCATTTTGCTCTAATTCAATGAATTAGAAAACTAGAATTGTCCAGTTGTACAAGTCTGCTTTCGATATTATCGGACATCCCTGAAACAACACCTTTACTGTTGTTTGTATACGAAGAAATTGTGTTGCTTTGTGGGGGTGAATATTTCAAGGAGCTTGGTAAAAACTCAGGTACGCATAATGTGAGTGGAAGTCTCGTAGTCTCGACCCTTTTTATGTTCACGTTCTCGTCAATCTCACTTTTCTATGGCTGCTGTGAAAACGTCCTGGTTGTTGGTGACCGTCAAGGGTCCGACACCGGGGTCGTTAAAAGGAACGAGAATAAAGTCCTGGGCCTGGTCCAACGATCCTTGCCGCTGACGAAGGATCATCTGTGAAAAATGTCATGAATATAAAATCTTTGGTAAATCGTTCGAACAAACAAAAACACAACATACCCAAAATAACGACCAGTAGCGTTTGGAACGTTATCTCTAATTTATTTGGATTGGTCATTTAGGTCAATTGAGCTTGAAAAATACCGAAGTGATTCTACATTTGTTTTTTAATTTAACAAAAAGTGAAATCCGCTTTTCGCAAAGACCTCAAAACTTTGCAGCCCTGGTTGAAATATACGTAATACAAGCAACGTCCAACCTTGGCCCTTTCTTTGGCCGCCTCAATTTCGCCGTCCATGCTTCCCGTGTCGTCGACCACGAAGGCCAGGGTGGTGCCGGAGCCGAGGTCCAAGAACCGGCCGAACCTGAACTCGCCGATCTCGTTGCGAATCCTGCCGAAAAAACATGGACAACAGTCATAAGTGTGGAAATCCTTACTCAGAGCGTATTGTCACGTATCGCGTTTTGTCCGGGATTTAAACGCGGTGCGGCTGCAAGTCGATGGCTGTATATAGTTTCTAGAAATATTGCACTTCTGGTTGCCATAGAATAGAACTTTTTAAAATGAAGCGGAATAAATTAATTCTGACCACCAGTATTAAATTTCTCATAAACACACAAACAACCTTGCCGTGAATCGTTTGAAAGTGCCCCAGTTTAAATTTAACCATGTCTCGATCAGCACGTCGGCATCTGTTTTGCTATGTTTACATATACATTTGACAAATGCCACTTGGCGCGAGAACGTCGAGAACTCCTCACGTTAGAAAATAGTCCGATGTTTCACACGCATGTAAACTTTCGCAGGAAAAAAACACACGTCGTTAAATCTCACTTCTTATTTCGGTCCGATCAGTACCGATATAAACCTAGTTGCCGACGAGTAGCGATATTAACACCATGTTATCGCGTATATCTTTTTTTCCCATTTCTCTCCCAACATTCGATTTCACATCAAAGCGACAGCGATCGAACGGTCGAGTTTAAAAACTTAAAAAAACCTTTAATATCCCATTTCGCTTTTATCAAATTTTTCCCATTATCGCTTTTTTCTATTTTGCTTTTAACATTCGATTTCACACAAAAGGACAGAGATCAAACAATTCAGTTCAAAACTTTAATCTCCCATTTCGCTGTTAACAAGCTTTTCTCATTTTCTCTTTTTCCCATTTCGCTTTAAACGAGATTCCCATTTTGCTTTCAACAGTCGATTTCATACAAAACAACAGCGTTCGAACGATCGAGTTAAAAGTTTAATCTCCCATTTCGCTTTAACAAGCTTTTCCTATTTTCGTTTAGAACATTTAGTTTAACACAAAATCGAACGATCGAGTTCAAAACTCACTTCTCCAGCTCGGTGACGACGAACGTCTCAGCGAGCTTCACGTATTGTTTGCGCAAGCAGCGCAAGCGCACCCAATCACGGGAGGCGCTGGCCAGGTCGGTCAGTCCCAGGTAAACCAGCACTCCGAACTTGCGCCTCGCCAGTTGCCAGCTCGACGCCTGAGCGTAGGTGTAGATGTTGGAGCGCAGCTGGATCAGATTGCGGTCTTGGTCATCTGCCGGGCCGAAGCGTCCAGGGTCGGCGTAGTACATCTGCAGCAGGGCCTCCTTGAAGTTGGCCGGCGTGGCCGTGGTTCCGTAGAAGGCCTTAAAGAGGGCAGCCGGCGTCGGAGGGTCCACCATCCCCGGGTCTAGTGAGGTGCCGTTGCCGCGAGGGTTGTCGGCGAAGTAGGAGGCCGAGTACTGGACTGCGGTTCGCGTGAGGAAGTCGAGGAAGTTCTCGCAGCCGCGGATGCGAGTGTCCGGAGGAACCAACGCCGTGGAGAGGTTGATGATGAGGAGGAGAAGCAGAGGAAGAGCGAGCTTCTTCGCGACGAGCAAGTCACGCATCGCGTTCGGTTTACAAGTTTAACTCTATATAATGGAAACCTGGTTCGTGGGATATAAATAGAGCTTATTTTAGAGTACATCACGCCTGAGCAAACTACGACCGACGGCTTATTTTTAATAAAACTTTCTAGACAAAAAATAGCCTTAATATATTATTCCTTGATTTCAGAAAATTTTATTGAATATATGACTCTTGAAGGCATCCTCAACTTTTCCTACTCTTACCAGCTTGTCAAAATAAGAATATTTGAAGATTCTTTTTAAATGAATCACACCTTGTATTATATATATTTTTTCGAATTAGGTTTTCAAGCAGAACTGGTGATGCATTTTGCGTAACTATTAGTATTTTGCTTTTTATAAATTACAAAATTTGTTTGTAGATCTTTTTCATACCCTTTGTGGTTCTGTTTGGACACTGTTTACCAACAAAAGAGTTGTCTAATATCCTGCCCATATTAAATAATTATTGATAATAAATATATTCATAGTTTAAAAAATCAAAAATTCCCAAAATTTAGTTGAGTAAGAAAAAAAGACTTTTTTGTATCAATGGGCGTGATAATTGGTCAAATTCCGATTTATTGTAAACTATTCTAGAAAGAATTTCGTTACTCATCAGCTTGCTCACTGTACTTTTCGAACGACAATGACGTCATTAGGTAAGTTATTGGAAACTTTTCGACACGAAAACAATTTAATATGACGCGACTAGTGCGGTTTTGAAGCACTTTCTTTCATTAAAACACTTCATTTAATAGCAAAAAGTCCGACTTAAATATATGACAACACAGACTGACGCAAAAATAGGAACTATAACACTCCGGACAATTTTTGTTTAACATGTATCAAATTGAGGTCGTCTTTGTTTATCTGCTCTGCCTATGTTTTTTATGAGTAGCCGTCGGGATAAATTAAAACCGTCCGAGAATATTTAAACGGTGAATATCCCGTAAAAGTATTTTTTCGGTTGGTCACTGGCAAATCAACCATATCCCGGCCCCCATAGTCCGGTTAGCTCAACCATAAGGAACTGTAACGGTGACCAATATCATAATAATAAACTCGCAACTCTGAATTACCCTTAACCTCGTAATCGTCTGTGGAAAATACTACACGACGAAGACTGTCTCGTTCTTCTACAACTAAAAAACTCTTTGATTCTACGAAAACATTGCAATAATGGCCAGGAAAGTTGTACGCGTTGTCTTGTTATAAAGTTTTACTCTTCTTTTTCTATTCTGACGCTCGCAACAAGTAAAAGCGTCGAAACTTAAGCTTTTGTTGCCCGAAGGCACAGCGCTTATTAATACGATTATATACTTGGGAACCACTCAAACGATCGTCCATCGCAAATAGCGTCTGACATTTGTTATTGCTGTCGTACAAGTCTACTGTTGTATCGGAAACTCCACTTTTGAGCTGCTAAGTTGATACTATTTCGGGTATTGCTATGTTACTGGTAAATATTAAATTAATTTTAAAGAGCAATAAATAAGATATGCAGTGTCCAAAAAAAAAAAATAAAGATGAAAAATCTATTTAATCTGTGAGATCCCATCAAATCTTGTTGGTTATTATAAAAAAACCTGTTGTAGAATAGTTTGTTAAATGCCTGTTTTCTAGTTGTAACCAAATAGTGAAATGTCTCGGCAAAAGTCCATCAAGAGTCTTAGATAGTACATCTACATCCTTCTATGAAAATCTGAAAGAAAAAGGGTTGCCGTCCTTTTAAAGGCGACCGGTGGTTCAGAAATATGGTACAAAACGATGTCTAAAATGTTCAGCGTCGCAAACGTGGAGGTCGAGTATTTATTTCAGTTTTTGAGCCCTGTCTAATTCGAAACCGGTTTATCCAGATCCATTTCCAGCCGTTTGGACCGACCTCAACAACATGGCCCAAGTGTATTTAAAGGCGGATTTTTACATCATCCACTTTGCTGCAGCCTTGGGCATTGTCGTGTGGTTTCGCTTATTCCAACTACGCTTTTGACGAAGTAGATTAGCGTAATTTAGGAAGAAAACTTTAATGAAATCGTATTTCAGAAACTTTTTATTCAATATTTTTTGCGTATATAATAATTATAAATCGTTACATTCAGCTAACGAACAACTGACCAGACTTGGACCACTAGATAATTCTAGTTTTCTTGGTGATCGACGATAAAATTTCTAGGATTTTCCAAAAATGCTACTTGTCCAACGGCATTTTTAGTCTTTTAGTCAAAACAAAGAGTTTGAATTAAAACCCATTGGTTGGAACGACTTGTATGTAATTTTTACAGTCTAAAAAGCATATGCTATGCTAAAAGTTATAAAATCAACACACAAATATTAACCATTTACATTCTTATTAGAATAATTCGCGATTTAAACGAAATTGGTTGTAAATAATTAAATGAAAATCCAGTTCAAATTCGCTTTTTCAAGAATTCCGTAATTCTAATTCTAATATAATTTGTGAAAACTTGAACTGACCTAATTCGAATCTAATTTGTAAAAACTGAAATGCTTAATCTTTAATTCTAATTTAAATTTTAAAAGCTAAAATAAATCTAGTTGTCCAAGTCTGCAACTGACCGCTTTCGGTGAAATTGAAGTCAAGTGTAGGTTTGATATCTCATTTACGTAACGTCACGTATTAGCTTTCTTCCAATTAGGACTACTTTGGGTTTTCTGAGGTGTGTAATATCCGTAGCTCGAGGCGCTTTTCATCGCTTGATAACTTAAAAAAGATGTTTGCCCTAAACACATAGGCCATTTCTCGGTGGAAACTTAACTCTCAAAAACATTTTCCGCACTAATTTACATAGTCCTCGATTCTTGTAGAATGCGCAGTTTATCTGAAAAGACTAATTCAGTGGTTCTCAAAGTTTTTTTCCATATTTCTCTCTTACAAGCGCAAACCCGTCAATTCCTCCCCAGTGCGGTTAATAAAAGGTTTCAAACGAAACGACGCAGTTAAATGAATAATAAAGACCTTTAAAACACAAAACTATTTTCGAACGCATTGAAACTATTTTTTTTATTAAAGCGCCAAAAAACGCATTACTTTATCCTTGTACAATGTATGGTACCGCAGTTTACCTAAAAAGAACTTTTCACGTAGCCTATATTGATGTCAGCATTGTACAAGCAGGAATATTTAGCGCAGGGGTCGGCAACCTTTTTAAAGTCGCGGACCAAAACCAAACTCAGAAAGGTCTCCGCGGGCCGCACAAAATTGATAACTAAGAATTGTGTTATTGAAATGTTAGAACAACTGTGAATTAGGCGGGCCTCGGATATTTTTTTAAAATGCTTTTTTTCGTTTTTCCGCGACGCACTTGACAGCCTTCCAAAGGCGCAACGGTAAAGAAGCGCTGATCTAGTTGTAAAAGCAGCATCAAAACGTAAACAAACCGGACGTAGAATAAACATTCGCGCGAAGCGCTGAAATTTTCGCACTAGTAGTTAAAATAGTCAAAAAGTATGTGAAATGGACTCGTGTCTAGTTTGTCAAAGAGGCGGCGGGCCGGCCGAATCCTGCCCGCGGGCCGTAGGTTGCCGACCCCTGATTTAGCGCCAAACAACTATTGCTTTTGGATGTTTTTTACTACTGAGCACAACAGAAAAACGCCGAAAATAATTTAGGCCATAGGCCTAATATACAATTATTATTATTTATGGCCAGCAGTTGCAAGAAACATTACCTTACTTTTGTTATAAAGGTCGCCATGCTTTGCTTTCTTGATGTTCTCTGACTAAATGTACCTTCTACCAATATACCTTGATGCATTTACTTCTACAACAGTTTATTGAGCAGTAAACATTGGCCAACAAACTTTTTCAAGGAATTCGCATGACTTAAATTATCTTGCGACGTAAATTAGCCACCCAAAATACTAGTTTTCTAAATGAACTGCAAATCAGTTTTCGACACACAAAATATAACCCTTTTTTACAATATTCTAAAGAAAACTATATTTGCGAAATATATATTGGATTCATGTTTTTCTAAAACATTTCAGCAGCTAGAAGTATACATTCGAAAAAATCCACTGCGTTGCGCATGTTTTTAGTTTGGTTTTTCGATTTCCGTTGATGCAGTGCGTAAACGTGTTGTGACGTAAGAAATGCCAAATCGGAAACAAAGAAGCCGACTCCATACCAGCTCTTGGGTCACGTGCATCGCAGCTTGTTTTGGTTCAAACTGATCAACAAATTCAGGAAGCCTTGCGAAAATCTTAAAGTTAGCGACACACTTTGGAGATTATTCTAACAAAGACATGCTTTGAAAGACGTTGTAACCTAAAAGTTTAACTGTTGTTAAAGTACGACACGATAGTTTGAACATAATTTTATTAATTATTTTTTGTAATTTTAAAGAAAAAACGTTATCAGCAAAGAGGCACGGAAATTAAAGGCTTAATATTGATATTAATAATATTTTTTGTAAATATGTTTAAAAAAATACGGTTTTTTATCGGATGCTGAAAGTAGAAATACTATTTTTTATCGGATGATTTGAAAGAAGAAAACAGAAAAACAATTTTTTTAAGATTTAAAAGCTAAAAAAAAGATATTTTGGTAAATATTTAAAAGCAAGGCGAATCGCAGCGTATAGTGACATCGTTGGTAATCAACTAATCGAGGAAAAGCACACCAAAATTATAACGACAATATATATCGCAAAAAACAAAGATATACAAATTGAAGTAATGTAATCTCGATTAGCCTAACTCTAACGAACACAAAACCGTTACCACAAGTTCTTAAAACTGGGGTCCATGGATCCTCCGGGGGGTTCGTGGACAAATCATAAAGGTTTATTAGAACCTTTGTGAATAACTTAAATAGAAAGATTTTTTAAATTTATACAAAAAAACGCTTTTGAATATCCTTAGGTGTATTTCGCCTCGATTTAAGTTTAATATTTGCACATTAATACGACCGAAACCGCAGGGTTCCAAAGTCCACCGTTATCATAACGCCATCAGTAGAAAAAAAATCATGTCCACCCTGGCCAACGCAAACCAAATTGGTCAGTGCGACAAAAATTTGAAGAACCCCTGCCGTAAACGGTCCTGAATTACTGTTAGGATTTTTTAGTAGATTTCCGGGAAAACCCAAAAATCAACGGCGCCGCGTTCAGGTTGTACACATAGGAATGTAAAGCAAACGTCAAGACGCGACCCCGACCCCTTGAACTTGTTTTTGACTTTTAGCACATAAAGGTGTCGTAAAATCGGCTCGTAGCACATTACAATGTTTAGTAAAACGAAAATTCCGGCCAGGGCTGCGGAGTCGGTTAAAAACAACCCGAGTCCGACTCCCTAGTCCGACTTCGGCCCAAAAAATACACCCGAGTGCGAATCCCGAGTCCCGAGTCCGACTCCGGCCAAATGTAAGATTTTGTCGAGTCCCGAGTCCTGCTCCGACTCTACAGCCTGTATTTTACCCATTTACGCAGCTAAATTAAGGTGGATTTTCTGCAATCCACTCATATTGGTGTCAAAATTGGTCCGCCCGCATTACATGGCTTAAAAATATTTCACATTTGCAATTTTCACTTTTTTTTACTTACATTTTGCCGCCTTTACAGTTTTAAAATTTGATACTGCGCATGCGCACGTCGGACTCGGGACTCGGGTAGTTTTACGCGGTCTTACTCGAGTCCCGAGTCCGACTCCGCAGCTCACATCCGATATTATTAGACATCGCTTTCTATATCTTATTCTCAAATAGAAGGCGTAAAAATTGCAGCAACTAGAAAACTCATGACGTTATTTACCTTTTAAAAATGTCAAGTTGATCGTTTAGTAATTTTTTTGAAAGTCATATCGCTTCGCGAACATTTAAATGGAGGTATGGCGCGATTTGCGCAACAGGGCGCACTGCAATATTCATCGTATTTTCGGTAAAATTTATCGACTATAGTCGCATACTTTTCGGGTCCATGCGTACAAAATAATAATATTTTTGCAATACAATTAAAGATTTCGGAAAAATATCTGATTTAGCTTTAGTTGGAATTTAAAGTGCCCAAAGAGCATATTTATGTTTAGGAGAGATCTCTTTGCAAATTATTGCAAAAATAAACTCGCACCAGAGAATGGTAATCGTAATTGGAATGAATTAAATAGTTTATACTTCGTAATCTGCGTTTAATTAACGCACCGAAAGGACCGACAACCATGCGAGCAACAAAAAAAAAATAGTCGAATATAAGGAATAGGAATTAAGAGTAATCAGCGAAGAATATTTTTCTATCGAGAAATATAAATTACTGAAAAAAAAACACAATTCATTATTTACTGCGCATAGAAAAGGGAAAAATAATTCCTAAACAATCTTATAATTGTGTAAATTTGACCTAATTGTATGGTTTGCAGCATGCAACAGTCGAGGTTCAACAAATAAGATCATAAATAAAAGTATAAAAGACAAAATACGTATATCGAACATCGGGCAATAAAAGGTGGCGTTATGGAATTATAATATTACATTAATCGTGTTGTGTGTGTGTGTGTGTTCAGCTCCAAGTTAATTGGTATATATTTATATGCCATAATTTCATGATATTGCCACTCGGAAATGTATCTAAATCTCAATCTGCATGTATTACATTATTTGTGTTTAATTGTACCAAATTGCGATAGCCTTAAGTCAATTACTTAGGTGTAAAAATGTTAGATAAGGTAGTAAACCTAATACAGACTTGACAATTACGTAACCTAGGATATTGGCTGCTATTTAGACGTGTCAGCTCGTGATTGGTTGACCGTACTTGATCACGTGACTGAGGGGGGCCACGTGACTTTGGTGCCTCGGAGCCTGCAAAAAATCGTGGATTTAAGTTTTACTTATCGCAAGGAAATACACTCTATTTTAGTTACAGAATAATGTAGCATGAATAAAAACTAAATATTGTCGGTGAACACGCTTTAGCACGCAGGCATCACAAAAACTCAACATATACAGCAGGCGAGTTGTTTTATGTGCAAAAATTGGGACGAATCAATGAAAACACCTCATTTCAACCAGAGTTATTTGTCCAAAAGACTTAAGTCAAGTGAAATAATTTTGCTCGAACGATTTAAGTCAAGTCATTTTGCCCAAAAGACTTAAGTCAAGTCAAATCATTTTGCCCAAACGACTTACGCCAAGTCATGTTAATTTGCCCAAAGACTTAAATCAACTACGGTCATTTCGCCCAAAAGACTTAAGTCAAGTACAGTCATTTCGCCCAAAAGACTTAAGTCAAGTCAAGTCATTGAAACACAGTGACGTAAGTGCATTGACTCGAGTCTTTAAATTCAATTTCGAAAAATCCACTTATCAAACGTATTTCTATATTTCCTGTGATGAGCCGAGCTTCAAGCTCGTAACTAATGATATTGTATTTAATTCATACAGATCTATAGCACCTTTTCGAATAGAAATTATAAGACAAGGCGCTTTCCTTGCAACTCATCGATTTACTCACCTCGTAAATGAGTACGATGGTGGACCCGAGTTTGAACTCGCCCACTGAGTCGCCCTTGCTGAAGGGTACGCCGTGCGAGTCGAACTCGTGGTCGTAGTAAGTTCCCGGTACGAAGTTAGGACGGTTGGTGCGTAGAGTCTGCAAAAATGAGCAACGCCTCGATTTAAACTTTTTTTTTTCACAAGACTTTATATGACGACCCTTTTCGGCGCCCGGTGGTGCCGTACACCTATAGCCAGGGTTACCATCTGCTAAGACCAAAAAACAAGCTAATACGAAAAAATAAAAAAGGCTACGGATGACTAGTCGAAGATACAGGATTTTTTTTTTTTGGGGGGTGGAGGGGACATACAAATATAAATAGTCCTGAAAACACTTGTTGTTCCGCGCCAAATGCAGCTTAATCGCAAAAATACGTGTATTTTGTGGAATTGGCAAAGCTTTTAATATAAAAGCAGACGTGACGCCTTCGTCCAGGGTTCATCAAAGTTTTTTCATAAAGGGCCGAATAATTGTAAGGCCTGACCATCGGAGGCCGGATAACTGTTAGGATTTACGATCGCGGGCCAGATATTTTTTGTCAAACTTTACTAAATTGATTATCGTTAAATATAAGAAACCATCTAACCATGCAATACAAACTGTAGTGATAGTAAGGCTTAATCGATTCTAAAATCAGCCAAACTAAGCACATAACTAAAAACTAAGCACAGCACATCTTATAAATAAGCACATTAGTATTTTCTAAGGCACTGCAACCTGAATAAGCACAAATCTTAGAAATAAGCACAGTATGGTAACCCTGCCTATGGCCAAAGGTAATTTTAAACTTTCTTTTGAGATTATAGTGATGTTTGATAAAATAAAGTGGTAGTAATGGTAGGTACGATAACAAGTGTACTTGGGGGTTAATTGGCGAAACAAATTTTTGTGTTTCGACCTTAAAAGGTCAATAATTATGAAGAAAAAAGTTTATAAAAGTGAAAATTATATCGAAAGCAAAAATCCCTAAACAAGTTTGCCCAAATTCCTAATAAGGGTTGCTAAAATCCCTAAATAAGTTTGCCCAAATTCCTAATAAGGGTTGCTAAAATCCCTAAATAAGTTTGCCCAAATTCCTAATAAGGGTTGCTAAAATCCCTAAATAAGTTTGCCCAAATTCCTAATAAGGGTTGCTAAAATCCCTAAATAAGTTTGCCCAAATTCCTAATAAGGGTTGCTAAAATCCCTAAATAAGTTTGCCCAAATTCCTAATAAGGGTTGCTAAAATCCTTAAATAAGTTTGCCCAAATTCCTAATAAGGGTTGCTAAAATCCCTAAATAAGTTTGCCCAAATTCCTAATAAGGGTTGCTAAAATCCCTAAATAAGTTTGCCCAAATTCCTAATAAGGGTTGCTAAAATCCCTAAATAAGTTTGCCCAAATTCCTAATAAGGGTTGCTAAAATCCCTAAATAAGTTTGCCCAAATTCCTAATAAGGGTTGCTAAAATCCCTAAATAAGTTTGCCCAAATTCCTAATAAGGGTTGCTAAAATCCCTAAATAAGTTTGCCCAAATTCCTAATAAGGGTTGCTAAAATCCCTAAATAAGTTTGCCCAAATTCCTAATAAGGGTTGCTAAAATCCCTAAATAAGTTTGCCCAAATTCCTAATAAGGGTTGCTAAAATCCCTAAATAAGTTTGCCCAAATTCCTAATAAGGGTTGCTAAAATCCCTAAATAAGTTTGCCCAAATTCCTAATAAGGGTTGCTAAAATCCCTAAATAAGTTTGCCCAAATTCCTAATAAGGGTTGCTAAAATCCCTAAATAAGTTTGCCCAAATTCCTAATAAGGGTTGCTAAAATCCCTAAATAAGTTTGCCCAAATTCCTAATAAGGGTTGCTAAAATCCCTAAATAAGTTTGCCCAAATTCCCAATAAGGGTTGCTAAAATCCCTAAATAAGTTTGCCCAAATTCCTAATAAGGGTTGCTAAAATCCCTAAATAAGTTTGCCCAAATTCCTAATAAGGGTTGCTAAAATCCCTAAATAAGTTTGCCCAAATTCCTAATAAGGGTTGCTAAAATCCCTAAATAAGTTTGCCCAAATTCCTAATAAGGGTTGCTAAAATCCCTAAATAAGTTTGTCCAAATTCCTAATAAGGGTTGCTAAAATCCCTAGATAAGTTTGCCCAAATTCCTAATAAGGGTTGCTAAAATCCCTAAATAAGTTTGCCCAAATTCCTAATAAGGGTTGCTAAAATCCCTAAATAAGTTTGCCCAAATTCCTAATAAGGGTTGCCCAAATCCCTAAATAAGTTTGCCCAAATTCCTAATAAGGGTTGCCCAAATCCCTAAATAAGTTTGCCCAAATTCCTAATAAGGGTTGCTAAAATCCCTAAATAAGTTTGCCCAAATTCCTAATAAGGGTTGCTAAAATCCCTAAATAAGTTTGCCCAAATTCCTAATAAGGGTTGCTAAAATCCCTAAATAAGTTTGCCCAAATTCCTAATAAGGGTTGCTAAAATCCCTAAATAAGTTTGCCCAAATTCCTAATAAGGGTTGCTAAAATCCCTAAATAAGTTTGCCCAAATTCCTAATAAGGGTTGCTAAAATCCCTAAATAAGTTTGCCCAAATTCCTAATAAGGGTTGCTAAAATCCCTAAATAAGTTTGCCCAAATTCCTAATAAGGGTTGCTAAAATCCCTAAATAAGTTTGCCCAAATTCCTAATAAGGGTTGCTAAAATCCCTAAATAAGTTTGCCCAAATTCCTAATAAGGGTTGCTAAAATCCCTAAATAAGTTTGCCCAAATTCCCAATAAGGGTTGCTAAAATCCCTAAATAAGTTTGCCCAAATTCCTAATAAGGGTTGCTAAAATCCCTAAATAAGTTTGCCCAAATTCCTAATAAGGGTTGCTAAAATCCCTAAATAAGTTTGCCCAAATTCCTAATAAGGGTTGCTAAAATCCCTAAATAAGTTTGCCCAAATTCCTAATAAGGGTTGCTAAAATCCCTAAATAAGTTTGCCCAAATTCCTAATAAGGGTTGCTAAAATCCCTAAATAAGTTTGCCCAAATTCCTAATAAGGGTTGCTAAAATCCCTAAATAAGTTTGCCCAAATTCCTAATAAGGGTTGCTAAAATCCCTAAATAAGTTTGTCCAAATTCCTAATAAGGGTTGCTAAAATCCCTAGATAAGTTTGCCCAAATTCCTAATAAGGGTTGCTAAAATCCCTAAATAAGTTTGCCCAAATTCCTAATAAGGGTTGCTAAAATCCCTAAATAAGTTTGCCCAAATCCCTAAATAAGTTTGCCCAAATTCCTAATAAGCTTGCCCAAATCTCTCAATTTCTTACCTGATCGCCGTACACCAGGATTGATCCCACGTTGGTGGCTCCCACCGCAGTCATAGAGAAGAAGCCGTGTTTCCAACTTCCGCTCAGCACCACTCGCTCATTGAGGACGAAAAGGTCGGGAATCCAGGCCGCCAGACGCGGGTTGACGCTCAGTAGGTCACCTGGAGTGTGATGGTGGTAAAAGTGTTAAGGTTGGTTTACACAAGGGTTCACCAAACTTTTCTTATGAAGAGCCGGATAACTGTAAGACCTGACTATCGGGGAGCGGATAACTGTAAGACCTCTTTATTCATTTTCAATTTTTGAATAGGCTATAATCAATTTACCCTAAATCTTTGTTTATAAAATCTGGCGTCGTCTAAAAATATTACGACAAAAATCAGATAAATATTTGGTACCAACAGCAATTTTTTTCTTTAGTCATCTATAGGCATACCATGGCATTGTCGCATAGACGCCTTCAGCTAAAATAAAAACTTTTACATAAAATATAAGTGCAACTTTTTTGATACTGCGATTGATATAAAAAAAGATAAATTATAAATCCAATTAAGTGTGTTCGGATGGCGTCATAAAAAGGCGTACCTTCGAGTTATTTTTATTATTTTTTACTCTTGCGATTTGTTCAAAACATGGAACGACAAACAGACTTAAAGTTTTGACAGGCCGCCTTAAAGCTCGCCAAGTCGCGAGGTAAACATTGCAGGCGTGATTATAACAAAAGACCTTGGGCGCCTGGGAATACGTTCCCTAGTCATTGTGGCAACAAAGTTTATGAAACCAGTAACCGCTCGTGTGTGAGGGATGGAGTATGGGGAAAGCTGGTAAACCGCGGCCTGTTAGGCTGAACCTGAACTATAAGCGCAAGTTGAAATCATTGTTAGCCATTGTAAGCAGATCTAAACGGTGATCCTATGCATTTTACCATGCGGGTGTAAAATACTTTGCAGGCACAAAGAGTCGGATTAGGTTAAAGGCAGTATGCTGGCGACTTGGCGACTATTTCGGCCGAAATCAGCCAGAAAACCGAAAAAATTGGTTCCAAAAAAATTGCATTTAAAAATAATTTTTTATTTTCTTCGCACAACCCTTTCGATCAATATTTTTCTGGGCGAACACAGCATTTAACTTTGACACGAGACTAAAAAACGAGGAATTTAAGCAAAAATGATAGTCGCCAAAATGCCGACAAGATTCTGCCAGTCCGGTTAAAAGTTAAATTTTCCACAGGGACATCAGTTTATATCCTTGTTAGAGTTACAAACACCGCAGTTGCAAACTTAAGAAACGTAACACGGACAAGCACCAGCAAAAAAAACTTTATGTTGAGGTATTCGTCCAAAGTAAACCGCGAAAGACAAAAAAATTAGACATTTATGTCGGTATACTTATATGCGATCGATAATTTTCACAAAATTAAACTGTATGCGTCGCCATCCTTGGAGCAGAGCTACAAATACTAAAATCAAAAAGCATTTCGAGCTGCTTTACAAGAGTAAATCTAAAACCGAGGTTTTAGTTTCTAGCTTCAGAAGACTAACCACAAGTCAAAACGGAGTCGGGAATGTTCTATTGTGCGGATTTAACCGGAAACTTGTTTGCGTTACGCAACACTGAGACGCAAAGGCAAAGTGAGCAAATTGTCAATTAACGTCACTGTTATCAAAGGTAAGTAACGCCAAAATAAAAATCCAGATTTGGTAATTTTCCCTACTGCTTTCTTGTTACCAGTGCGTGAAAAGTTTTACCGAAGCTTAAAAAAACATAATTTTTGTTCAAAGAAAATTGGCGTCAGGCAAACGTTTGTGCAAAAAAATGAGGTTGGAAGGATTGCTACAGGATTCCATACGTCAGTTCACAGTCATTTAGTTTCACGCTTCAAAAATGACTCACATTTTTTTCTCGACTCTCTGTTAATTTTCCCATCTCGGCGGTTAGGGACCTCAGTTGCTTTAAATGGCCAGTTTAAACGATTATGAATATACTGTTGCAGCGGGGCATTCTTTCAATAGTAAAATTGTTCTTTCGGCAAAATTGCGTTAAAGTGCCAGCGCTTCGATCACTTATCTGTCCAATCGTCTTCCGGGCAATATAATTGCAACTATAGGCGAAAAAAAATATATACCAGACAAACAATAAAGGAAAAACACAAAGGAGCCCGCTTAATCGATTATGGAGTGGAAAAAGCACGTGTAGTTGAGGCACAAAATGGTCATAAGAAAAAGGCCATTTGCAATTGAAAAGCACTAATCAGTGTTTCGCAACCTTTTTTGACTTCACCCCAACAGAAATTATAAATAGTTCGCGGCACCCTTGCTCGTATTTTTGCTGAGTGGTTAAATGTAACTTTACAATGAACGAGATTGAAACAGCACATTAACTGTGCGGCAAGGTTGAAAAAACTTTTTTTTATTTTTAGCACTTTTATCGTACACAAAAAAATTATCAAGAAGCTTTCTAATAAAAAAAATTGAAAATCCTAAATAAGTTTAAATATCTCTCGGTACCCGCGTTAAAATGGCATCTTGGAGCCACTGCGCTAAGTGATTCAAAGTTGTACATTCCGAAGCTGGGTCGGAGATAAAATCCACCCTCGGCCTCCGGTGACGCGGGTCAGGGGAGGCGTACGCTCGACTGGCATTGTTACGTCATATTGACACAAGCGCGATATAGGGACTGGAGCCGAATGAAGCGACCGTGAAGCAAGGGGCTAAAGAGATTTTCCACAAGCGCTGGCGACAGTGTTTGATGACTCTCCGTTTATAGCCAGTGTATAGAGACATGTGTAAAGACCAGAGTGTCCATCAAACATAGCCAGATGGTGTATAAACTGTTCTTGTCAAGAGAGATGTTAAGTCAAGCCTTTCAAAAGATCGTAGAAATCTATTTTGATTAGGTAACTTTTTTGTTGTCCAATAATTTTGGCTCGAGCATATTTGTGGTGCTTCAAGGCATTTGTAGACCAGAATGTTCAGGCCTAGCCAGAAGTCGCACAAAGCTGTTTTTGTCAGAAACGATGTTATTTCAAGCATTTTAAAAACTCCTAAAAATCAATTTCGATAAAGCGGAATTTTAGGTAACTTCTTTGTTGTCCAAATATATTGGTTCGAGCTTTTTCCTGGTGTATCAAGGCATGCGTAGTTGCGTACACAAAGTTAGGCTGGTCGTAAACGCTAAAGACCAAGATTTTATTTCTTGTTGTTTGTCGAGCCACGAACTTCCCCAGATTTGATAAAGGTGTACAACTTTAACGTTCTGTGATTTACTAAACAGTCTTGATTTAGACGTTTCGACACGAACTTGTATAATATTCAGTTAATGTGGCTGAAAGCAATTCAAGCATCACTTATAAAAGGCGGGACGCAATTCTTGTCATTCTGAGTTTTAATATGCAAGCTTGTATCGAAACCTCCTAATAAAAATGATGTTGATCTACTCGACCTTTTTGGCTCTGCAATTCATTATAAAGATGTTTATATTTGGGAGAGTGTATCAAAGATGCTCTTCACGCTTTTATCATACGCGTTCGGGCGACCGGGGTTAGGTCGCGCTGATAACTGCCACACAACTGCTTCCCAAGTTCGTCCAATTTGGTCCGAAAATACAACAAAAAAACGACAAAGCGCTTCGTGGGTTCCATATCCCGACGACGACAACAATTCTTTCGGTGCGCGCGTATAAACTTTATGGAGTCGGGCACACAATCAATCGGGCGTTGACAAAGAAACATCGATTTCTTTAAGGCCTTCTTGTTATCTCAGAGCCTTGTACAAATAAAAATGTCACCATTCGCTGCCCAGTTCGGTTAGCCAGAGGCGGCTCCAATACTGAGATTTCGAGTACAGAGAATTATCTGGGTTTTTTTTTCAAGAGGAAAGGTGAGCTTTATTGTAGGTACAGAAAGCGATAAATAGAGATACTGCATCGGTATTGCCGAAATTAAAGTAAAACACTGCAAAGTATTGTTAAGAATGTCTGAAATCATGGCAAGCAGAGCATTGGCCGTAAAGATAAGGTTTGTAAAAAAGAGTCGCTATTGTTGGCAAGTGTGACATCTTAAGAAGCTGTTTCATGGTACAAATTATTTACTATGCTTTATTCCTCAACTGACGTGGTCTTTGTGCAAACGCAAAACATCTCTTTTAGGAAAAGGCAGCTTAAGGAAATCTCGAGTCCGAGCCTTTGGCTAACAAAAGAAACAGGAGGCCACGTAGATTTTAGGCGGCGGAGCAAAATTCCCGCATAAATTTAAACCAAAGTTTATCGCCAAAGGCGGCGCCGGCCTTGACAATGGAACTTGCGTTTTCATTTCGTCGGATTGTTGTTATTTCAATAAACATCGCGCACAATGCCTCGCTCCGATGTCACACGCGAAGTTCCACGTTGGCAAGCGACCGCCGCGACAACCTTCAAACGGGTAGCTGAAAATCGATTGAACCCCGAAAAGGCCGGATACTGTTTATCATTGGTTTTCGCCACGTCCTCCGTCGTCACGTTGACATTTTGAAAGTTTTTCAAAGCCAAGGTTATTCGATGGTTCGTTATTGATTTTCATCATTTTACTTGATTTAGAAATTGTAGGCGCAGTGTTGTAATGACTCCTAGTTTTTAACTGACTTTACTTAAGTCTTTTGGGCAAATAAATTGGGTTGAAATGAAGTGATTTCATTAGGCATTATTTTTGTAAAATCAGGTTCTTTATCTCAATTTGTGCATGTTAAACTAGGGGTCACCGTGGCCCCCTTCGAAAGTTTTGAAAAATCAATGGTTCTCCCTATTTTTTTTAACCTTTTGAAAAAAATATGCTTTTTTTTAACCTTTTTAAAAAAAATGAAACGCCAATTTAATTAAAAACTTGTTAAAAGTATATCCGGGAGTTAGAATGATAAAATGATATAAGTACAACACACAATAAACAGTTCATTAATTAGTTATTACATATTCAGTTAATGTGATGGTTGAGCTTGATTTTGCTCTGACAATGTATTAACTGCTGGTTTAGTTGTGGTAAGAGCCAGCCGAATGTCATATTGAATATCAAAGACGCCACGCTGCTTTGTCTTCAGATATAACATTGTTAAAAACCCATGTTCACAACGTTATGTTGATGGGAAAGGCAAAAGCAATGGCATGACCATATCATTAAGCTTAGGGTATGAATTGCTTAGTTTTTCCCAAAATGTGGTCAAACTATCTTTCTCAAAGTTCAATCGGGTTGCCGTCTCTTCTCGTAGCTTCAAGAGTTTATGAAGTTTTAATTGATTTCTTTTGTTATAGTGGAGTAGACTTATAGATAATAAACTAAATGGACCTCTTCTTTTTCAAATTTTCCATGGCTCCCTTGAAAAAGGGGCCATGGCCCACAGCTTGGGAACCCCTGTGTTAAACGATAAGGTGGCTATATGTTTTGTGATATTTTTGTGATGAATTGACTTGTTCGTATTATGACTTGACTGGTTATTTATTTGTGACTGGGAAACACTGTGTAGACGCCCTTTTTACGTGTATCGTTATTGATAAAAACAATGTCTAATAAATAAAGATATCAGCTGGCAATGTTAAACGACAAATTGGTTTGTAATGTTGTCAAACTTTCGCACAACAGTGCTTCGTCGCTCGAAATAGAATTAAACCAAAACACGCTGTTTGTGATGGTTTGTTTATAATGGTTTAAGGGAAAGCGCTAGGACAGTTTTGTTGACCACTTGAATATGCATATTTTACAAGGCATTGACACAGGTACAAAGGCATGTAGGAAAAGATAACCCAGCGCAAAGTGATCAGATGGTCATGCTAAACGTCAATTAGCCTACTGGGATAACATGGGCACGATTTTAAGGTCACGTCTTTAAAGAGAAAGTAATCAGAGGGAGCAAGCCGCAGTCTTTTCTCAACGAAGTCATTTTTTTATTATGGGCCGACAGACCGTATATACTGAATCGCCCACTCCTGTTTTTTGAAGGTCGACAACTAGACATAATACGCTTAACTCCCAAGAGTTTGTATAGCTAACTTTCTATTATGTAAACCCAGTCTATTATATAAACATGAACGCTTCAAAGCGGTTTTCTCTAGTTAGTGTGAAGGTGACACGAACACACAGCGATAAAAATCTGACTGGATTTTAAGGTAGACACTTAAATATCATAACGAAAGCGCGTCCTTTACGGCAGTGGTTCTTAACCTGAGTTCGATAGAACCCTTGGGGTTCGACGCAGCTGTTTCAAGGGTTCGGCGAGAACGTCCTCCGAAACATAAATGCTGTTATTTTAAGCTAAATTCGAATCTCTTTTATGTGCCAAGGAGTCATGTAATGTTATAAATTGTAGTTTGAACATTTTAACCTATATAAATGCAAGTTTATATTTTAAATATGTCCAGTTTTAGCTGCTAAGAGGAAGAAAAGAATACGGAGCGAAAATTTGGGGTTCGACGAAAGCTTGCAAATAACATAGAGATTCGACAGGTTACCAAAGGTTAAGAACCACTGCTTTACGGTGAAGAGAGATCGTTTATAAGATTAATACGAGCCATATGATTGATGGAGGTGCTGAACACACATTACAGTTAGCAAAGACGGGCGTGGCACTGTCAGGTTCGAACTAAACGTAGGTACTGTCACAACACAAAAGCTGAACTACAGGAGAGTGGGGCAAACCTTCACTTGTTGACTGACGGCTTACGATTCAGCAAAACCACTCTTCATTGAAGGGTGATATTCCCCTTGCACTTAAAGTTTACCCTGATTGACATGTTCGTCAAAAGTGTATCTTCACTGAACTCCATTTTATTGATTGGTAAATGTTTCTCAGAATGTCAAAGCCAATACAGAAGTAGGTAGCATGTTTAACGTATTGAATAACTCTTTTTTATTTTCAACTTAATTTTTCAAAATGCTACCTATACTTCTGTATGGGCTTTGATATTCTTACTACGTCTTACTACTCCCTCCAACCATTATGCTGCAAAGTAAATGTTTTTATTTCTTCTTAGTTGAAAATGAGTAAAGAGGTATTCGAAACGTCCAAAATGCTACCTATACTTCTGTATAGGCTTTGATATTCTTACTATATCTTACTACAACCTCTAACTATTATGCTACAAAGTAAAGTTTTTATTTTCGGACCCCCCCAAAAACAAGTTTTTAGGTCTCAGATTTACATGTTAGCAAAAACGTCTGCGGTTTACGTTAAATATTGTTCTTTATAGGCTGTATAATCGAACGTAAACGCAAAAAAAATCAATGGTAAAAAACTGTTAGAAATGATTTGAACCAAATCTTGCAACATGCTCTAACGTGAAGCAATTCCGGACTCCAACAAATATGCCACGCTTAATGGACTTAGGCCGCTGGGTGCTTGTTACGTGTCTACTCTGCACAACACTTCACGTCTTAACCACGGCCGACGCCAAGTACACATTTCTGCGGGTAACTTCGGACAGTGAAGTCAAGAACTGTACCTGCTTTACCAAGGTCTGGGGAGACGACAACGACCTCATAATAGAAAGGTAAAAAAATAAGTTGCGTATAGACTTGCTATATGTATATGTGATTTAACTTTAGTCATAGAAATGACGATGCCAGTATGAGCGAAAGTGATATTCTTTTTAAGAATGTCTGATCCTGGTTTTACTCGGGCTTTTTAAGTATACAAAATCAGCATTAAAATACCCAAGGTACTCTTAAAACTACTGTGGAGTTTTCAACCAACCAACCAACCAACCAACCAACCATACAACCAAACAACCAACCAGCCAACCTATATAACCAACCGACCAACCAACCTATATAACCAACCAAACAACCTATATAACCAACCAACCAACCAACCAACCAACCAACCAACCTATATAACCAACCAACCAACCAAACAACCTATATAACCAACCAACCAACCTATATAACCAACCAACCAACTAAACAACCAACCAACCAACCTATATAACCAACCAACCAACCAACCTATATAACCAACCAACCAACCAACCTATATAACCAACCAACCAACCAACCAATCTTTTTACTGCGCTTGTGTTCAGTTGCTTCAATCTTCGGGTTTTCCAAACCATCTTCAAGTCGGCGGCAAACTGCGAGTGTGCGTCGCAGACCTTCGACGATATAAGCGACGGCGCGCTGAGAGGAGCTACGGCGGGTCGCCACTGGTGGGCGGCAGATACCGCTCATATCTGTTGCGACTTGCTATCAAGCTCGGGCGTGAGCGCAATGCTCTACAACGTGCTGGCCTACTCGAGGATCGGCAACTTAACGCTGATCGACTGCCAGAATGTGGACTCCAGCACGGTAACTTATGCGCTGACGGCTTTTCGCCTTGCGCTTATAAAAATTCCTTCTACCGTTGAACCCAGTTTGGCCGAGGTCGTAAATTCGACATTCAACGCAGGCCAGACTTTGTGTCTTGCTCATTGTATACTATAATCAGGGTTAACATCTTCTAAGACCAAAAAATAAGCACGCTGCCATAAATGAGCACAATACTATGAAAACATAAGCACGCTACTATAAATAAACACGATACTATGAAAAAATAAGCACGGTACTATGAACCAAATAATCATAAAAACACGTGTAGTTCTCTGCGGCAAAGGCAGCTTAGCAGCTTAATCACGCGATCGCGACAAAATGCATTTATTTGGTTGAATTGACGAAGCTTTTGGATTAAAAGGAGACGTGACGCCATCGGCCAGGTTTCACCGAGCCTTTTTTATGAAGGGAGAGATAAATACAAGGCCTGACCATCGGGGGTCGGATAACTATTAGAAATTACGATTGCGGGCCAGGTATAATGTTTTTGTGAAACTTTCGTAAATTGATTATCGTTAAACTTAGGAAATATAGGAAATCACGCAATAAAAACTGTAGTGAGGCTTACTTACCCAAAGGAGCGTCCATACTTTTTATTTTCTTGAAAAAAAAAAGGTGAAATTGTCGCTTTTTACGTTTTAATTTTTTCACTACGCGCGTAGGTCGACTTTCTACCCGTCTACTCGCTGCTCAACCTCACCACATTCGAGAACGAGAAGCGGACGCAGAGCTTCGTGCTGGGGGAGCACGCAATCAACGAGGCATTTTTCGAGTACCATACGAGGAACATAGCGATGCTCGGCGCAAGTTTTCTTAAAAGTGGAACCGACGGGCGAGTTGCGGCCTTTAGCTTCCTGGCCACTAACGAAACGGCGTCCAAGACTGTGGCGTTACGGGCCGCCGTGGAGAGAGCACCAGTCGATATGGCGCCACCTGCTGGTGAAAGCTGGATGTTCACGCCGATCTACGTGGTTTGATTTTACGCGGCAAAAGACATTTGAGGTTGCGGGGTTTTGACAGCGGAAAAAACAGCCGTATAAGCAAACTGTGCTTTTTGGCGCTGTGTTTGACGCTAGTTCTGGCCTACGCACGGAGTTTTGATATATACGAGTCAACTCCGTAACCTTAATTGTCATTCGCCACGTAAATCGAACCACAAAGATCTGAATGGCGCCGCATAAGCGCCACACAACTGTGTTTTGTTAGCGCAATGCGCTGTGTATGACGCTGGTTCTTTTCTTGAGTTTTAATACAAAATAATTCAAACCACGTGGATGGAAGCTTCATTTTCGCGCCAAAATATACGTGGTTTGATTTTACGCGTCGAACGACAATTGAGGTTATGGAGTTTTGACAGCGGTAGAACAACCGCAAAAGCGCCGTAAACTGTCTTTTTTTCGACGCTGGTTCTGACATATGCACGAAGGTTTAATATAAGATACAACGTCGTTGATGGAGGTGGATTTTCACGCCAATTTACGTGATTTGATTTTTTACGGCGAACGACAATTGACGTTGTGGCGTTTTGACAGCGGTAAAACAACCGTATATAAGCACCACAAAACTGTGTTTTTTAGCAATTGGCGCCGCTCGTTGGTGGAAGCTGGATGTTTCCTTAAATTCCTTTTTCCCAAGGAACTAATTAAAAGGTTTTCGCAATTTCTATTGCAACTTGACAGAAAATAAATAATTCCACATTTTCATTCATGAAAGCTTTCTAATGACGTCATGACTACCCAAGGGGTGAATCGTATAACACAACAACGTAAAATATTTTGCAATTGACACAACCAATTCTATACAGTTGAAACGTGGTTTGATTTTACGTGGCAAACGACAATTGTGGTTACAGCGGTAAAACAACACACGTGCCGCCCGTATAAGCCCGTATAGGCCACGCACCGCTGTGTTTTTTTAGCGCAAGCTGCCGTGTTTAACGCCATTTCTGGCATACGCTCTGAGTTCATAAATAGGATAAAAATTATGAACTGGAACTTCACTACAGACGCAAATAATAGTTCGTTTTTAAATATTTGGAAAGATACATAGCCACCACCCTTAACTTAATTAATTTTGCTTTTCTTTATTTCAAAATAAAATACTTATGGCCTAAGAATTGCGCGTCATTCGCGCTTTTTTGCTCAAATGATTTTGTGTCTTTGTCTTCTTTCGCCGTATCGATTTTCTGCTCTATGGGACTCTGTAGGGTAAAAGTTCAACATCTACTGTAGTATTTAACAAACAGTTTCTGTTTGAAAGCTCGACTGTTAGTGTCCGTTTTAAACAATCCAGTTTACGTGGCAAAACTAGAGTCGCCCTACTCAAACATCAAAATGGCAGCAAACCGAGTGGTCGTGAATGTGAACAAAATTGCTTTGTGGTTTTAAATAAAAGAGTTTATGTATCTGGAAACCGTAAAACAGATTTATTCCCAAACAATGCCTGTATGCTCTTCTATGGCCTGAGGTTTTATTGCTTAGGAATACAGGAAATACTTTAACAACGGTGAGATTGCAATTTAAATATGCAAGTTTGCTCGTTGTTATAGGCTTTGTTTTAGCCGCCAGTTTTCTACTGTTTTTTTTCTAGTTTTTTTATTTAGATTAAAATGAAACTAAAACCTTCCCATCTATATTGCAACTGTGAGTTGTTGAACGTTACTTGCTCGAAACTCTCACGGCAACAATCAAAATAATATATATAAAAGTGTTAATGTTCATCGTACGTTTGAAGCTTTATTAAAAAGCAAATGCGACTCACCAACAAAATGCCGCCTGTGCTCCATACGCCATTCAGCGGGCGAGTGAAATCGGTGGTAATCGCTTGGCGAGAGATAAATGACGCAGCTGTACAGACTGTTCCGCTTGGGGTCATGCAAGAGCTGGCGGTCGTACTTCTGAAGAGGGTTGTTCGAATCTGTCAAAATCGTCATGTTTTAAAACGATTTTCTCAAAAATTTGGTCGCCGTTTGTTCTGGTTGGGTCGCCAACTGCAGTAGCTGTATACGGTTAGATTTATTGGGATGTCCTGAATAAATGTTATCCAAATATTAGAATATAGCCAAAGCAGTACAAAGAAACGGCTCAGTGTAATTAAATTCGCACCGATAAATTAGCCAGGCTTAGTTCGCTTACAAACTCCAGCAAAGAGAAATGATCGTCAAAGCTTCGATGCTGTACTCACGCTGTACTTTTTTGGCCGCCGCTAACCATGGCTGAGAAACACTGTTGTAAAGTATGTTAGATGAACAAAAAACCTAACATTATTTAGTTGTTAAAATATGCGTTGAAAGCACGCGACAAGCAAACGTTGGCAGCGAGATATTTTAAAGGTTAAAAGTGCTTTAGAAAACAACTTATAGTTGCACGTTTAATTTACAAAGGTTTGTGCTCCAGGCAATCCGTTGCTGACTGTATTGCAAAACTGAAACAATCAGTCATACAACTCTAGTCCATTTTTATACGCGGTTAGATCCTATACTGACACGATAAGTTACCAGTATATGTATTACGCCTTTAAGACTGGGGTCTATGCTTTACGGCAGTGGTTCTTAACCAGGGTTCGATAGAACCCTTGGTGTTCGACGAAGCTGTTTCAGGGGTTCGACAAGAACGTCCTCTGAAACATAAATGCTGTTATTTAAAATTAAATTCGAGTCTACTTTGTGTTCCAAAGCGTCACGAAACCTTTTAAATTGAAAGTTTGACCAATCAAACCATTTGATTAAGCCCAGTTCCAGTTCCATATTAGCGCACGGGTCGGCTACAGAACCGCAGGTGTTTTAAGACGAAATGTTTTATGACGTCATGTTTGAGTCATCCATGACAACTTTCGTGTTCCCTCAATACAAAAATCCTGGATCCGGACAATTTGATGGTAAACATAGGACGAAAAAAGAAATACTGAACGAAAATTTGGGGTTCGACGAAAGCTTGCAAAATGACTTGGGGGTTCGACAGGTTGGCAAAGGTTAAGAACTACTGCTTTGCGGCATGTCGAATGGCTGAACGCCACACGTGGCGTCTTACAACCTTACATTCGCCACGGAGAGCATTCAAACAAAATCATAAAATGGGGGGGGTTGTCACAATGGTTGTCCGCGCTATGTGTTATTGCTGCATTTGCCATATATGAGCCAAGAAAAATAAAGTTCTCGTATTATCGACTCAAGGCAGCAATGCAAAAAGTGGATGTACTTTCTAGGAATTACATTAAAATACTAATGTAAACGATAGTTTAGCAAACCAAATTTGTAGGGGGGAATTCGATTTTATTATCGACTATAAGGGCACAGGATTCACAAGACAAAAAAGGTTAGGAACCACTGGTTAAAGACAACACACAAATCAAAATTAAATATTCTGTGTAAAATATTTACCACTAAAAAAGAACGGTTGATCCAGTAAAGGTAAAAACACTCGACGGCGGTAAACAAAAGCAGAAACCTTACCGCGGCCCGATCGAGGCCCAAGAAAGTTCCTCAGGGAGTAGTTGACGCCCTTCACTTGTTCCACCACGCCTTGGGCGATTCGACCAATCTGCAGCACCGTTCCATCTGCCGGGCTCACCACCTGGAATGTTTCAAGTATGCCTAGTAAGCAGACTTGGACAACTAGATAATTCTAGTTTTCTAATTCAATGAATTAGAGCAAAATGCGGCTAATTCTTATTCTAATCCAATTTGTGAATTGCTTGTGTGCTCTAATTCTAGCTCTAATCTAATTTGGATTTTACCAAAAATGCTAGTTTGTCGAACGGCATTTTTAGTCTCTCAGTCAAAACAAAGAATTTGAATTTAAACTCTTTGGTCGGAAAGACTTAAAGGCGATTATATAGTCTTAAAAGCTTAGCTATGCTAAAATGCATAAAAATTATCACACAAATATTAACCATTCACATTATTTGGAGAATAATTCGCAATTTAAATGAAATTGATTGTGAGTAATCAAATGTTATTCTAGTTCAAATTCGTTTTTTTTAGGAATTCGCTAATTCTAATCTAAATTGGAAAAAACTAAAATGATAAGCGGATTATCTGGACTACAAGGGATTTCAACGTACATGGAATTTAATTATGTTTAAAGCAGGGGTCTTAAAATGGGGTCCATGAATCCCTTGGGGTACGTGACCTAGTTTTAGGGGGTCCCTGAAGCCCTGATTATATTTCAAAAGTAATCATTTTTTTAAAGAAAGGCGTTGAATAAAAAGTATTTTGGAGATTTATTGTATTGTGACATCACGTTATCTCTAAAATTTGTTGTCTACACTGGTCCACGCAAGGCAAACATATTTTTTATGGGGTCTGCGGTAAAAAAGTTTACGAAACCCTGTAAAATGTGCAAATTGACCTAAATTCGTATCCGGTAGCTCTGTTATACAAGGTAAACAAACCAAGCCTGCAGAGTAAGTTAAAGATAACCAAGGTCGACTCCGGTCAAAGTACGACTTTGTCGAGAAGCCGTTGTCCTGGCATATTTGCAATGGAGAGGCTATCTATTAGATCAGTGGTTCTCAACCTTTTTCTTTCGTGGACCATTTTCGTTGCGCAAAATGCTGTAGATCAATAAATTTTTATGAAATATATTTACAACAAAAACAGCAGATCATATTTAAAAACATGTTATTTATTCTTTCGTGGCCCATTTTCGTTGCACAAAAATGCTGTAGCTCCCTATTGGTGAGTTTTATGTTGTTGATGTTCGTAATGCTGCTAGAATGCGTTTAATCAAAATATATATTTCCTATAGAAGGCCTTCGCAAAACCGTATAGGAGGCCAAACAAAGACAACTAGTTTTTGCAACAAACTTGTTAATCATTAAGCACCAATAAAATACAAAAACGGTGTAACACTTTCCGTACACAGTTCTCACTAATGGGTTTAATTTAATTACACATATAATTCTTTGAGGTTCTTAAGTATAAAAAATAAATTTATTTATTTATTTAAATACAGGAAATAACATGCCTAAATAGAATAAAAGAAGTAATCTGATTTGTTATAACAACACGTTGACATTATTGTTCGCATTTTGCATCGAAAAATTGCCTTGGAAGTTGGAAGTTCACTGGTCAGGCCAAAAAAACTTCGTCAAGTCGAAAAAGGGGTTGAAATCGCTAAAAAAAACTCGCCCATCGCCCGCAGCAGCATTTTTTTATATGTTGCAGTGCTTTAGCAAACAGCTGCAAAGCAATCGCTTATCTGGGCCATCTCTCCGGCGTATACGTGACCTGCAGGCCGGACGCATTGCTGTTTATTATTAATATGCGCAAGGAAACGGCAATCATCAAACAGCGGGCTACTGAGAAACTGCCAAAAAAATTGCATGGTTTTGTTTACACTTTTGGAAGCTGTGGCGGGTATTTTCAGTCCTGTTCGGCCGGACACTTCAAGCCAGCGGTTGTCAACCTTTTTAGCTTAGGGACCAGTAAATTTTTAAAACAAATTTTGCGTGCCGTGGACCTTCAAAAATCAAAATTAACCCAATTCGTAATTACGACAAAAGTAAGCAACTAAAATCTTATCTTTGACATACAAATGCTCCTAAAGTTTGAAACTAAAACGAGTGTAGCCTACTTTTCGACAGTTGGGCACAACACTTGCAGCATTGTGACGAACGGTAAAGTCCAAAGTCGACCATTAAGTCTATGTTACGTAACAATGCTGCAAATTACGGAACTGGCGAAGTTCTAAATTTGATGGACAAGCCTTCGGCCTCTTGCATTTTGCAATTGAGTTGATTTCCGTGTTGCGAGACGAACTTTGAAGGATTGGAAAACTTTGTAAATACTCCAGTATTTGAAACGCAAATCCCGGTTTACTCATTTGACGCCACATGTTTTACAAAATTTTTTTTTTTTTTTTATAGACTTAAATTTTTAATTTTATAGACGGTAACTTGTAATTATGGACAAAGCGTTTTTCCAATATTTTATTTCACAGGATCAGTTTCTGTTTTTCGACAATTAGTTAAAAATATTAAAAACCTGTATTTCGCAACTTTAAATATTACTTTCAATACATAGAGATCATTTGTATTTGCTCAGCTCACAAGAATTAAAAAAACAAATCGCAAGAAGTTTGTTTCGCTTTCACCATTTCGATTGATTTTAAATATTTCAAATGTTATTGTGCTACCCCAGTGGTTCTCTTTCAGGGTGCCGCGGCACCTCAAAGTGCCATTTCTAATGCTCGAGGGTGCCCTGAGATATTGGAGAATCTTTCGGAATCTGATTTTTGCTCAACTCTTTTTTTGTGTATGATTAGAGTGGAATAAATCCAATTATATCTTTCTACGTTGTGTAGAGCTTATGTGTGTTGTTCCAGTTCCGTTTATTGCGACATTATAGTGCAGAGGTTCCCAACGTGGGCGGTACCGCCCCCCTGTGGGCGTTGGCGAGTTCCAAGGGGGCGTTTTGAGTCTTTTCATGATTTGGGGGGCGCTGAACGCACATAAGGGGGCGTTACATGAAAGTACTTATATCAAAATTTTATAAAAAGTTCACATAAAAATAGTAACAAACAGCACTGTAGGACGTAGGTAATTTTTAAACTTACATGACAACTACCGTACTGCGAACTTGTAGTAGTTTCCCGACCATTGTTACGTAATAATTGGCTTTCTTATGTAAAGCTGTTGGTTGTTGTTGCGTTTCACCGTTTTATACGCAGCAAAATGTTTGTATATTTAAAGCAGGGGTCGCCAATCTACGGCCCTCTACCCGCCGACTCTTTGACAACTAGACACGAGTCCATTTTAAATACTTTTTGAATATTTTAACTTAGTACGGGCGAAAAATTTTCGCGCTGCGCGAATGATCTTTCTACGTCCAGTTTGTTTACGTTTTGATGCTGTCTTTGGACTAGATCAGCGCTTCTTTACCGTTGGGACGCGGAAGGCTGCCAAGTGTGTCGCGGACAAACGGAAAACGTATTCAAAAATATTAGACATATATTTTTTAACATTTTTTATTTTTTCGCCAATGTAATAAAAACTAGCAGGAAATTTAAAAGACATGCCGTTATACCCCCCAAAAATCGCGCTCGCTTCGCTCGCCAGGTGCGCCCGGACTTCAAAAGATTAACAAACACTATTAGACTTTTCATTATTAATATGGATAAAAAAATCCGAGGCCCGCCTGATTCACGGTTGTTCTAACATTTTTCTTAGTTAACATTAAGCGCGGCCCACAGAGACATTTATGAGTTTGGTTGTGGCCCGCGACTAGAAAAGGATTTAAAGTCTTGGTGCAGAAAGATATGAATTTTTCCTGGTAATGACATAACCTGGTAAAATAATGTATGTATAAATTCCAATAGTGAATGTATTAGGCAACCTAAAATATCACTGACAGCTTATCGAAACGAAAGTGAAGACAATATGATGTTAGACAACGATTAATATAATACTTTACTGTAAAGCAAGATGAGGGGGGCGATATGAAATAATACTGAGCCCAAGGGGGCACTAGTGTAAAAATGGTTGGGAAACACTGTTATAGTGAATAACCTACGGAAAATCTTACACGGGTTCCGCAATCTATTTATCATTTCTGAGAGGTGCCGCTAGCCATAAAAGGCTGAGAAACACTGTGCTACCCTATCAATTTGTACCTCGGCAGAATGAAGAGGTCTCAACTCGCTCTTTATGGCTCGTCTAAACAACGATCCCACGTTCTCGTAATTTTCCAGCACTGGGTCAGCCGCTTCCTACGAACAAAAAAAAATTAAGAAAAATTATTAGTTAGCACTAAGCTAGTGTTCAGGGTCGCCAGTTAGGATTTTTTAAAGCCAAATTTGAAAATTTAGACTTTTCTTGAACCTCTTATTTTTTCCAAAAAAATCCCAATAAAATTTGAATTTTTTAGGCTATTTTTGTTTTATTCAAAACTTTTATGGGTATTATGTTAAGAAGAGATCAGACAACACAAAAAGAGAAAAATTGCCAAAAACAATTTACAAAAAGATAAAAAATTTCCAAGAAAATTTACAAAGAGACAAAAAATTAAGAAAAAATGGCCACAAAAAGAGAAATTCAAGGTACAAGCATGACCAATTATTGCATTTTTTTATTAATTTAAGGAAAAAAAATGGCTTTGTTAGAGTTTGTAGTAGATTTGGCTTTTTTTCAGCTAAGTTTTTTTTAATTATTTTTGCCATCTGGCAACCCTGCTAATGTTTTCGAAAAACAATAGGTTAAAAAACTGTTCTCAGGAAAACTTGGTGCTGCGTTAAGTTTATTCCTGTTCGCACTTACCTGCATATTGATGTCAGACAAGAAAATCAGTAGGCGATAAAGATGGGTTCGGACGAAAAGAGGAACCGTAACGTCACATAAGCGGCCGTATTGCCTTGACAAAGAACGAAGTGGCAAAGAACGGTAGAGCTTGACCTGTTGGAATTTGTTTTTGAGTTTAATAATGATGTACTTCCCTAATGTGAAGATTTCCAATACGAAAACAAAGACGCCCAGTACAGTTTGCAAGCCAATAAGTTTTTCATTGTGGAACGAGTTGCTTTCTTACTAGGAGACTTCAGGCACGCATTTATGTTTATACCAATACTTGATATTTGACAAAAAAGTGTCGCAATCCGATTCCATATAAAATGACGTCATCACTATATGCCTAAACAAGCAAAATGGATGAGATTAAACTTTTATTTCCAAGTTTATAAAGCCCAAACTTTGCTTAAGAAGTTCATATACCCCCTGTTGTTAACCTACACTGTTTTTTGATAAATTTATCTTTAAAGGAAAAAAAAAAAAAAAATCAGCGCTGAATCGCAAAACATGGCTGTAAAGCCTATATATTCATGTTTGGTATCGGATCGGCACAGATGCCATTGCCACCCTATAGTGTGGGACAAGTATAGATACTTGGCTTCGGGTATCAGCTCCGATCCGTTTTTTCACGGACATCCCTATATTAGCAACCGCAAAATCCAAAAAAAACTTCCCGGTTTTATCAAAACTGTATTTAATAAATGCAAATACTGTTAATCTAGGTAATTTGCATAATTGACTTAAGGCAAAATAATTTCATTTTTACAAATGACTTATCTTAACTAGGTTCGTTTTGTCAAAGTATAAGTCAGGTCATTTAAAAACAATACTTAAGCGCACTCAAGCCAAGTCGTTAACTTGGAGCCAAAGTTGTTGTTACAACGCCGCCGCCATACGCGGCTGTATGGAGAGTTGGAGACGTTACGAAAATACCTTGCTAACAGCATAAACTCAAAAACTTAAATACACTCGTGAACAAATCGTTGACCAACGCACCTGCAAGTCGTCGAACATGAAAATAAGCGCGTTCTGGGTGTTCTTAAGCAGTCGCTCCCATAAGTAGTAGGTGGACATCACCAAGAGTAGATACCAGCTGTACGAGTCGACCGATTTAAAGGGCATGACCGACAGACTGACCACGGTGGCGCCAAGGCCGAGGGTGAAGGTTCCGCAGACCAGCATCTGGCCGAGGCCGACCGTCTTGGCCCCGACGGGGTGGCGGCCCGGGCTGCTGTCCCAGACTTGCAGCATTTTGCGGAGCCGGATCTTTTCATCGTCTGGCTTTTGTGTGCTGAGCCGGAAAAACACGAAATACTTAGTTTAGGATTGGTTTGTTGTTAGTCATGCGAGTAAAGTGGTGTTTTTTATTGCTTTATATAGCTTTCGACTGTTTAAAACGCTATCCCTATCACTTGAACAACACTGTCTGAAAGAGCTTATCTCTCCTATACTTTGGGATAAATAAATCTCTTACAAACAAAATAAAAACAGTGACTCATTTTTTGGACTGCCGTAGTCATTAACTGTGTCGAAAGGTAAACCAATCTATTTTTATCACATTCATACATATTCCCATTTTACTTTGTCACCCATGTCAGTCCTTTCGCATAATGAAACAAACAAGTTGCCATTAGTATTAGTGAAAAATTCAGATTTGAGGAAGGTCAACAGCATGCATTTGCTAAAGCACTAGAAAATCGTCTGGGTTAATGGGATGTGATTAGGACACAAAGCGCATAATTAAGGTCCTCGACTTTGAGCTGAATTGTGACTCGAGGGTCCAATGCTAGATTCGAAATAAAAAATAGCTTCGTTTAAACGCAACAGCGTTCGATTCCATAAATTTATATACCTCCCGCACTAACTAAAACGAGACGCAAATATTTTTAATCGACTCTAGGCCCACCGGAAAACGCATGGCAAAGACAAGAGTGAAAACAAAAATACCCATTGCTGACGGCCCCTTTATTTTGCCATCCTATGCAGGTTACAGCATGGTTTTTACGGTTTGTCACAAAATGCACCAAAGTATAGCTACATTTTACGAAATCGTGTCGATAAAAATCACCAGTGCAGACAAAACGCTAAAAGCTTCAAGCGGTTAATGAAGCGTATGTGTGCTGTAACGACAATATTGAAAGAAAATATTTCAGCTGACCAACGAAACCTAAAACGCTAAGGCTCTTCTTGACTCGAGTCTCAGGCGTAAAATGTTTCGAATCATATCATCACGTTAAGTAAGACTACTTGACCCCCAAAAAGTATGAGCTGCTGACTCGACACTATTTGCATGCGTTAAAAGCGTAGGCCGAATAAAGGCCATTTTTTAACTATTCCTTTAAAACTTGATTTGGCTAGGAAAACCTATATCGTTTAGGACCGTGTAATAAACTACTAGGTAGCCAACCTCTTAACTTGCTTCTCAGAATGGATGTCGTTTTGAACTGTCGGTTGCCCAGAAAGGTTCTGCAGCCATTTGGGAAAGTCCAGGGGCAGAAAATAAGTGAACAACACAAATGCCAGCCTCATTATCCTATTCCTGTAAGAGAAAAAAAAATGTTTTTTTTTCGATAAGTAGAACAATTTTAGTCTAAAGTGCGTCGAGTTAGAGGCTAAATTTTTTTTCTGGCAAGTGTTATTGCTGGACAGCGGTGGTGTATTGTAGCCTACAAAGAGGCGACTTATATCAAAGAGTTTAAATAAAATCCCAAAGAGTTTTAATAAAAATAAAAAGACGGGGAGAACATTAATTGTACGTTTCGGGTAAAAATCCATTTGCACTGAGTAGCAATCTACTGTATTACGAGTAAATTTGCTTTAGGCTGCAAATCCCATTAACGATTGTAATATGATTTATGTGATAAACACCAAAATTGGGGGGTCGCGTAGATTTTTTTAAAAAACTTGAAAGGGGGGGCACAACAAAAAGGTTGGGAAACACTGGTTTAATTGCAATTTTTGCGAAACTATAGTATTTAATGCAATTTTGTTGTCTTTGCAATTGCCATATGATTGGTAAATGACTTACACTTTGTTTGCTAAAAGCATCTCAACTATTACCAATACGTCAAGTGTCCTCTGAATAAAACTATTGCAATTTGAACCGAATGCACTTAAAAAAAATCGCCCTTCACGCGACGCCTTGCTTACTTAATTGTGTTTACTTTGCTTTCATTTGCACTTTTTAACACGAGTTTGATTAAAATCAGCAAGTTTCTCGAAGTTACTTGTTTGATGACGTAAATTTATACATACTCATCCAAAAAATATCCTTGGACTGCCTCTTTCCATATTGGAGTAGTTTGCACTGCGGCCCTAACTTAAAAGTTACGGTCCTGGTTTAGCATTTTAATTTGACAGTTTTTCGAACTAAATCGAAGCCAGGAAACACTTGACAAAATAAACCTTACGTCCTTACGGTCTTTCGATGTCTCCTGGGAATGTCAATATTGCCAAACATTATGATTTCGTCGATTTTCATTTTTGTTTTGATGTTTTAAATAAAACCATATCCTATCCTATCCTATCCTGATTACCGTGCTATTTTTGAGCAATGCATTACAATAAACATGATACCAAATATCTGCTTACGTGTTAACGTAATGAAATAATCTTTCCGTTCTAAAGCGAGTCAATCTTGATAACCCAAAAAGCATACAAAAAGCTATGAATCAAAAACGAAAACAGAAGATATAAAAGTAGCCAAAAGGTTTACCACAGCTTTTTGAACGCGTACATATGACGTCACATAACTACAACTTGTTTCGCGTCGAACGCGAACATTAAAAAATGATCTTGTTTCTGGCACAAAATTACCTCTAAAACACCAGCAACTTAGCAACTAACACACTTTTCGAGCGGCCAAACTTCAATCTGGTGAAACAGAAAGCTGAAATGTCGGAGACCACCGCACTAACCTACCACAACAAGAGATGTTTACGGTACTAAGAGTTTATACTACGAGCGCCGTTTTTGTTATTCAGTATTTTTCTCTTTTAGCGATCCAATTACTGAGCGTAAGTACAGTATAACAACGAAGCTTTGGCGACCCAAATCTCTTAACAGAACTCCAGAAAAACTTGCACGCTTTTAGTTATAATAACCCAGTTCGTTCAAAGAGACAGTGACAAAAACTAGAACATATCGCAGATTGAATATTGGGGAAACCGCTAAACAATCCCGAGTATGTTTTCCTATCTGCAACAGAAATTCGCAGTACAGCAAAAGTACAATCACGCTTGCAGTTTCCTTCCTTCATTGACGTCACGCTTCAGCAGCGTTTCCATCAGTTGCACGCTAAACAACGCCCAGCAACAAGAAGGCCAACGTTATCTACGTAGTGCTTTTCCAACCTGAGCGTTAGTACTGGTTTGAGAGCAGCCTTTCTTCTATTTTAGCAAATAGAATAAAGCTGTTACAACTGACTGAATCAGTCTGTAGGCCTGACGCCAAGCTGTCCTGTTTTACACAACAAAAGTGATGGGCACAAAAATCAGTTTAAAACATCAGTAGGCGCTGGTCTAGAATCCTACCACAACGAAAGCTATTTGAATTAGGGTGCTGGTTAGAGTTTGGGTAGGTTAAGCAATGTTATTAAATAACTATACTTGACCAACCCACAACTAAACGCTAACCTGCACCTCAACCGAGATAATGTGCGTTGCTTTTTACTTGTTTTAACGCCGTGATAGGATTCTAGACCAGCGCCCAACTGTATAAATCACAATATACAACTATGTAAATCATTTCCAACACTATATTGATATGTTTCATGACTTATATCTACTTTTCCAAGCCACTTTAACTGCGAGCACTAAATACTTGAGCCGGTATTTTCATAACACAAATCTGATCACGCCACCCGGTTAATAAAGGTTACTATGCTACGTTAAACCGCATACCACATTTTTACAGTTCAGTACTGTAGGCAAAGTTTTTTACCTTATTTAAACATACTTTTGTAACTCAATTAACTAAAATAAATTTTTCTTCACACTAAACGTAAAATGTAAGAAAATTTATGAGCAACCCTTCGCGTTTATAATTATATCCAGTTGTGGTATCCGGTTTAGCAAAAACTTGTCGATTTTTTTTAATACGCTTCGATACGTTTCAATGCCTTTGAACTCTAGACTGGGTGGCTGTTTTAAAAATGACATATTTTATAATATTTGTGTTGTTTTATGTAGTTTTATGATTCAGTTTCTCGATACCTGGTTGCGACTACTAAAAATATGATAATTTTAGTTGTATATTTACAAAACGTTTATTACTTTATCAAGAAATTTTGACATCCACAAATATTATTTTGTGTAGACCGTATAACTCTCTCACGCACTAATAGTTGTCAGTTGACCACAGTTTACACCTGATATAACAGACGTTTAGAACTGACACACCGTGTTTGGCGAAATTACTTGACTGGGCTGAGTTAACGAGTTTGCACGCCTGGTCGGTTGTTGAAACAGAGCGATTTAAACAAATGAGTGGCAACTCCATGGTAATGTGATCATTGTTTCTAGCTAAGCAATGCATTTTGGTTTGGTCGTATGATACGGTTGCACATGAAGCAAGCCTTGATTGCGTCTTAGTTACGGAATACTTTTAATTATAACGAATAGGCGAAATTTGTTGAGTTTTTTAATTGTTCTTAAATTGTTATGCTGTTGGCGAATGAAAATTCTCTGGTTTATAAATCAATCGGTAAAATGTTGAAATAGACAACCTTGTTTAAAAGAATTCCAACAAAAACATAAACGGGCTACAAACTAGAAACGCTAAACGTTTTTATTTTTAAACTTAAGGTGATCAGCAGTCACAACTTCACGACCAAATGAATTCAAAGACAAAATAAAGAACCTCTTATCTAACCACATATTTTCAGCGAATGCCAGAACAGATTAGAATACATGTTCTTTAAAACACTTGACATTTTTTTGGTTGGAGGTTTAGTTCTCTTTGGTTGGAGCTACAGCATCTCTACTGGCACACTATCCCTGCAAACAAAGTCGGTTTAGGCCTGCTTCATGACGCAATTTTTCAATGAAATCGTCACGAAATTTAAAAAGTAGTTCAAGTAGTGTCGCACTATTATTATTGGAAAACTCTTAATTTTACCAGTTCTAGTTCTAAACGTTGTTTTGCAGGCGTTAGCGCAATGTTGAAAACAAAGCTAAGTGGGTCGCGCGTTTTGTGCGGAGATCGTTGTCAACAACACATAGGCGTAGCCAGGGGGAGGGCCTGAGGGGCGATGCCCCTCAAAAAAGTTTATAAATATTTTACTCATAATGATTTGCTTTTTTAGCATTTATGAGCAATACCACAACAGTCGATCACCAGCATGCCACACCTTCCATTGTCTTGCACTGTTACGTCACAAATGATGTAGTTAATATTGCGTTTGCTAAACATTAATGTAGTTTTACTAGTTTTAGACAGTTTTTGGTTTTTGAATGGTTATTGAGTATTGCGTTAACACTCGGTTAGTTGCTACTCGAAACGGTTTGCTAACATTGTTATTTGAGTTCGTTACGGCAGTTAATACAATGACAAAAGCTAAACAAAATTTAAACTTTTTGGTCCCCCCAAAATTTTCGGCTGGCCACGCCACTCCAACAACAGAAGGTTCCCTGATATTTTTCAGTCATCTGTACAATTTCCAACTGAGCATTCATCTTCGGACAATCTCTTTCCTCTCTTTTCGCTTCTTGCCTTTTCGCACCCGAGTGCGACCACAAGACTGACGCAATCGCTAGCAAACTTCCCCTGGTATATTTTAGGCCCGTTCACAGTGGTGTGCTTTTCGTCTTTCGCCGAGACAGCCTGACAATGAAACACTGCTGCATATAGTTCGTTTGTCACGACCCAGCTGCGTTTATTGGCATTTCAGCATGGCTTTGGAAATAGTGAATTGCGTTGTCAAGGTGTCGGTGAAGATTTACCAAACTGTGGACGAGGTTCAGGCCAATAAGAAACGCTGCCAACGCCTTTCGGAGCGGATACGATGCCTCGTTACACCTTTAAATGATTTGGTCGAACAGGTGAAGCGAAAGAGAAATAAATCGTTTGATATGGATTAAACTTTTTTCGCCTCAATGCCAATGGCGGCGTTAAAAAAATCACCTCTTTTAAAAGTCAAGTAAAGATAATCTACTGCTTGCATTTGAGAGAAACGTCTATTTTTAAACGTAATTATTGAAACTAAATTTAATAATATATATAGAATGTTGCTACCAGGCCTAGTTAATATGTCATTACAATTACCAGAGGAGCTGTTTTTGATTAATAAATTTAATGATGTTTAAAGGCGTATAGTGCCGATTATAGTTTATGCAAGGAAAGCCAATATTAGAGTATTAATTAATTTTGCCCTGAGATAGAAGCTGGCAAAACATATTTGCGTCGAAGGCGAATTTATGTTTAACATTGTTTCGAATGCGGTGGAAGGTTGTGGTACGGAAGCTTGACAAATCTAGCTAAAAAGGTAGCCAACTTACAATTTTTGTAATTAGTGGGGCGAAGCTAGAATACCAGTGTTGTACAATTTAAAACTCACTGTCGCTCGGCAAACCACTTTATAGCGCAAAAAAACGCGATGTCATTTGGTTCCAAGGGGCCACCGTGAGTTAATTTAATTCATTTCGATGCAAACAAACTGACAAGGTATATATGTTTTTGTAATATATTTTGTGCGAACGTTGCCACTCAATGATTTAAATTATAACGCCCAATAAAGCTGCCATTCAAAATGCGTTTGTCTGCACTGCTTTTTTAGTTGATACCACATTATTGATTTTATGCTTTATCCTATACATATTGCAACAGAAATAAGTTTGCCGTTACCGCTTTTTTTGCGAAATAGCCTTAGGCAGGGTTTCTCGACGATTAAAGTTGGCCAATTAAACTACCGAAAATTTGCCTATTTTAAGCAAATTCACAAAAACAGTTATTACACAAATCATGCTGCAAAAACGCTATTCAGGCAGCCAGAAATACGCGAAAATTTGTCAACCACTGACGCACAGCTTTTCGATATTTTGTCTTTGCAGGGCGGAAACAGTTCGGTGTACAAAGAGGCCCTTATCGACCTGGTTAAAACTCTGGAGGAGGCGAGACAGTTCCTGAAGACCTTCACCAAAGGAAAGTCCGTTCTACGTCGTTTACGTGACGTTTGCTACGCGAACAGAGTCAAGGTGACTTTTTTAAGTATAAATATTCGCGCACATTTATCAGTACATATGCGGGACTTTACTTTGTCGAAATGTATTGTCGCAAAATGAAGTTTGACATTATGTTGTTTTGGTACACCTTTTTTGGCAGCATCGTCGGGGTAAATGTGGTAGCACTGTTGGGTTTAAACACACTAGTTGTTAAGAAAAACAAGTAGCCTACAGTGAGATTCGAACTCACGACCTCCGATCCTACTGGGACCATTGTTTTTCTAGCCTGCCTTGCTTGCGTCATTGATTGACAGATTCGGTTAGTCTGCAATGGCTTTCGATGTATACTGTTATTATAACCAGTATTATCTTTAAAGCAAAATTCAATCCATAGCCTTCGTTGAGTTTTATCATTGCAACGTGTGTCTAAAACTTTTTTTTACCGCGGACCCCTATAAAAATGTTTTGCTTCGCATGGACTAGTGTAGGCAAGAATTTTAGAGATGACGTCATAAATCACGTCATAATACAAATAGACTTCAGAAATTTGCTGTTTGCAATGAGGTCAGGCCGAAACTGACAAAAAGTAAACAAAATGCTACAGGCGACATTTGAGGAGCTTAACGAGCGGCTGAACAGCCTGGTGCCGGCGTTGACGTTCGGCCTGCAAGTGGAATGTCGCAAGACAGTGCAAGAAACCTTCTCGGCCAGTACGAGGTTAACCGAGGACACCAAGGACGAATCTGGTGATCTCAAGGACATTCAGCACATGGTCAACGCATTCGGTAAGGTCGCGGTTAAAATAGATTCACTTCGTAATAATGAAGGGCTGTATCGTTACTCGACTGGAAATTAGTATATCGGTTTTAATGCTACAATTCCTAGCTAAGCTGCATTTCAACAAATTTTGAAAGTATTTCTAAACTCGCCTCATCGGCTATATAAAGTTATGTATTACATCTCTAAGTTAGAAAAACATTAATTAAAGTCAAAGTTAGAACAACACTAATAACCCACCTAAAGTGATAGCTTTCCAGACAGACTGCACGTAAAACAAGCTCAACAACATCACAACAAAAAGTGGTTGCAACAATCTGTTTACTCGTGCTTATGTCATCTAATGGTAAGGCCTTTCCTGCTACGTACTGCTAAACAAATCGCGTGGCGGAAATGCCTATATCAAACATATAACACGCTGTGGTGTAATGTCACTTAGCTAAAAAAACAAAACGGCACAAAAAAAAAACATAACGCTATGTGAACATCGTTTCACATGAACTTGATGCGGTCGCATATCACTGACACACTGTTCTATCGGACTTCAGCCATAAGACCAAAACAACATCAACGTCGGAATAAAACACACTTCGGAATAAGACCAAAATAGCACTAATACCTAATAGTCGAAAGGCAAAAAAAAGGAGAAGAGAGCAAAAAAAAACTAAACTCCGTCGGAATAACACATGGCCAGAATCAGGCCTATACAACATTTTAGCTAGCCCCAAACCCCACCCCTAAGTACATCACTAACTACCCTAATAATTTCAACCCCAACCCATTTTCTAACCCAACCCACCAATAACCCCAACAGCCAAAAAAATCTGGTGCCAAAACATTTAACCTAGGGCGCCCAAACGTCGACACCATAACGGCCGATGCCAGACCGATGGCCTCCAATTGTAGGCTTTATTCCGATGAATTTAGAACTTATTCCGACAGGTTTATGTCTTATTCAGAAGATTAAGTTTTTATTCTGTTGCAGATATTATTGCGTATTTGGCTTTATTATGTCGTTGGTTTTAATACTGCAGTTTTATGGATTATTCTGCTTTAGGTCTCATTGCTTATTAGGTCTTATTGTGTGTTTCCGTTCTATCTTTACGTCTACAATCGTGAAATACTTGGTATCAAACAAACCATACGAATAGCAGCGTTATATGCCGGTAGCTTGAAATATGTACAAACTTCTTTCCAGGACTGCCTTCTTTCAACTGCATACGTTCAGCAGAACTCAAGGAGAAGAAACAGTCAGGCGATTCCAATCTTTACTTTACCTACACAGCCAAGTACAGGATGTCACCTGTTCGACTGAAGAAGCCCAAATTCGAGCTGACTTCGTCGCGGTGGGTTGCATAACCCAAATGCAAACAGTCGGTTTGCCGCTATATTTCTTTGTGGCTCAAAGTCCACCATCATAATATGTGCTTCGCTTGCAGGCCAAGGTTTAATCAGATAATAATTGCTCGAAAAACCCAAGCCCATCGCGGTTAATTAGTTATGTTTGTCAAAGCGCCCTAATCTATCTCAGTAAAGAAGTTGATATGAATTTTATGACAAAGCTTCTTTTTCAAAATGAGCACATTTGCTAAATAACAGTTTCATGGATTTTTGCAGCCCATCGTATAGATACGCCCCATTATGGAGCACTACCGTATATCTACAAATTAAATGAAACATTCTCAACCTTTTTGGTTCTCAACCTGTTTTCCTCCCCATTTTCGTGACACAAAAATTCTGTGGGGCAATATTTTTTAATAAAAGAAAAAAAAAACTATAAAATAGGTTTAGAACAAAAAACAGCAAAACATATTTCAAAACAGATTATTTATTCAACCGTGCATTAGTGAGATACTTGCTGAACAATAAATTTACATTTTCATTTACAACTCCTCCCCAAACCATTCTTCCTGTAAAATAAAGTGACACAAATCAAACTCAATTCTTCAATAAATCTAGCTTTATTTAAAATGATCTGTGGCTTTCCTTAAAACGTTTCCAATACTGGTTGAGAACTGCTGGTCTAATCTTAGTTTACACTAGAGACGAAATACCCGGCCTTGACCAGGTTAGGCAGAATATTTAACAGTTATTCTAACTGGTTAAAAATTAATTACACCTACAATAACCACGATAATGTACGAAGTCTACCTGAATTTTGTCAACTTTTATGTTTCTTTCAGAAAGGAACAGCTCCTCACCGACGCCAGAAACATGCTCCAGTTCAACTCAGAAAACGTGGTACGGGTCTTTGGCCTGTGCGTCGACGTGAAGGACACCTTCATTATTGTTATGGAACACATGAAGCACGGTAGCTTAAGGGAGGTAAAAAATGGGGTTCTTTTTTACCGTTTTACCTTTTTAACAAAGAGGAATATCAGACTTACCCAGAATATATAAAATGGTGCTCAAATATTCAAAAACAGATTCCACCAGTTATATTCAATGCGACGGCTGCCCTTGCTTTTTGGCAAAGAGTTGTTGGATATGTCTGGTAAAGTAATGCACAACGAAAATGATTCCCGTCAACCGACGTGGATATTTTGAATTATGGCTCATTCACTCCTTAAAACGAGGAAATTTACCCCTGGTTAAGAAAGGCTGAGGTAAAGAAGGAGGCTACTTTCGACAGACAATCGGAATATTTTCCCTATGTTTGCCATTACAAAAACGCTTGCTCGCGGTAACCTTCTACCAATCTTAGTTGTTTTATGTTGGAAAGTCGCCTGTTTTTCTAGAGGCTTACAGTACTAGTTTATGTGTGGACGTGATTTGCAAATTGCTTGTACTTTGAGCTACTGGTTTTCGAAGCAGTCTGTGTAGGTTGACAGTCTTAATAGTCATATTATGAATTTTCAGCAAAAAAGTCTCTTGACACTCTAACGCACGCCGTACTTTCAATACTCATATCATAAGTTTTCAGCAAAATCGTTTCTTGTAGCTTTAACGCAAAAAAGCGGTGTGAGGTGGTGTTTTTTTAATATACCTACTTGCTTTGTTTGTATCCTATATGCAGTATGACATATTGACCTTCACGTAGCTTTACTTCTGAGCTTAAAACATTGCCTGGCAAAGAAACGTTCTATGAGCATGAATATAATAACAAGCGTTGGATTACTCAAATGCCTTAACTCGGGCTAACATCTTCGAAACTCATTTGACCCAATAGGTTCTTACAGCTGACCACGATCTGTCACGTGACGTGCTAGCGCGCTTCGCAGTCGAGAGCGCGCGCGGCTTGTACTTCGTCCACTGTTGTGACGTCATACACGGCAATCTGTCTTCCACGAAATTCCTTGTCAACGAAGATTGGCGTGTAAAGGTAAAGAAAGATATAGACAAAATATGGGATGAGTTTGAATCACCAAACACAATAACTTTAATAATATTTTTCAATCGAGGTTTGTATAGTTAAGTGTGCCACATAACCATGTTATGGCTTAAAAATCCTTTGAATAATATAATGACCATACCTTGGACATATGGTAGGGGCTAGAAATTGGGTTAGGGTTAAAAATAATAGGGGAGTTAGTGATGTACTTATGGGTGGGGTTTGGGGTTAGGTTAAATGTTGCAAAGGCCCGATTTCTGACCATTCGACGGGTTTAGGGTTTAGACATTATTGCAAATATAGGTAGGCCTATTAGTCGTAAATTGATCTTATTTCGAATTTTGATTTATTTCGACGTTGACGTTGTTCTTTTTTCGGTCTTAGGGCTGGAGTCCATTTATGTGTTATCCAGAACTCGTTCTGTTTCAACCGCCAATTTTGTGGTTAAACCTGTAGTAGTAACGATGTTTTCCTTGGATCTTTCCTAGATTTCTGGATTTGAGTTCTCCGGATCCGAACCACAGTCATCACTTTACGAGGAGAAAAGATGTTGTTTTCCTCCCGAAAACTCAGAGGGTGGAAGAGGATCCGTAAAGGCCGATGTCTACAAGTAAACCGCGTGACACATTAAGCGTAATTTGTTGTAACGCGGCCCTTAATTTTATTAGTTATTCGCCGACTTTTTAACCACTGTCAGGCGTCATCTAAAAGGCCGAAAATTTTATCTGAATAACTTTGAAAAAAAAAACTTTTAAAATGATTCTCTTTCATTAATTTTTCTTGTTTTAGTATAGTAATATCGTCATTTGCTGTTAGATCGTATCGCGGTACTTTTTGCTTAAAATACTCGGTATCCGTATTGGAATAAAATGTTAAGTATCAGATATCTCTACTTATACACATACATTGAAATGGGCTTTAACAAAAATTTAACAAAATACACTGTCAGAACGGTGTTTAAATTTGAACACCAAAACGGTCTATACACGTTTAAAGTCTAAACACTTAAACACCTAATTTAAACACCTTCGTGTTTAATTTTAGTTTTGGTGTTTAAATTATAAACACCTGAACGATTCTATGTTAAACACCTGATATTTTGACGTGTTTAACAACGATTATTGGGTGATTTTAAGCACAATAGACGAATTTAAACATGTTTACGATTAAACACTTCATATTTTAACACGTCAATTATTAGACCTGTTTAATTCGATACATTCTTGTAAAGCAATAGCTCAAGTCATTTATGTTGACGTTATAAGATGTTGATTAGGGGTATAGGTATTTTAAAGCACTGAACAGTTGTTTTATGTACGATTTCGTCAAATATTTAACTATACAAGTTTGCATGTATGATCGATTGATCGTAACAGATCACAATAAACAGAATGACTTAATTCGTGGTTTCACTTAACATCTGTACGGCTTATTAGGCGTCATTTCATTTTTTTAAATATAACGACAATCATAAAAATACGGGTTTGTGTTCTTGACGTGCCATTAAATCCAATATTTGATTTCATTATGTAGCTTGCGAATAACTTTGTACCACCCAAGTAAAAAGCGAAGCTGTGCGGTCTTGCGCCGCCATGACCTACTTAAATTGCGCCAGCAATAAAATACGCGTGACGAACACAATCTTTGGGAAGGACTTTTTTCTAGGGCAATGTTGTATCGCCGTGAAGCCTCTATATTTTTCAAGCTTATATTGTTTAACGTATGACGAATAGTAAGTATTATTTATTAAATGTTTGATTTACGATATATTTTAACTATTTATAGTAAATTTTGTTTTGTTATAAAACAAGTTTTTATCATATTGTACATACAAAGTACATTCAATAGATCAACTCATGATTGAAACTATTTGAAATTGATTCGGTCCGATGAACATCAACAAAGCATATCCACTGGTCTGTGACTGTGACCAACGCGGGAATTCAAAATGCCGAAAAAAAGTTTGACTTTTAACCAGTACAAGTTATACATTACAGTTAAAGACGGTTTTGCGTATTTTTGGCTTTCGAGTTACTAAGATTGATGTTAAACAAATACTAATGTGTATAGTGGTGATTTATATATATATTATTTATTTAATTTGCTTTTTCATAAATGTGTAGTGATAATGTTTTATTAGCTGTGCAAGACGCTTGAAGACAGGCAGGTCTAGACTCTAGAGTGTGAAATTTATGTTTAAAAAAAGTTTTCCAAGCGAAAACGAAATGTTTGAAATTGGATTTTTGTTTCAGAATTTTAGGTATTTCATTCATAAATCCAAAAGCAATGAAAGTTGTAAAAGACTATTTCATAATAGTTTGGTGCCATACACATGTAGACATGGAAAATTAAACGAAACAGGTTTGTAAGCTATTTCTTGTCTAAAGTAGCACTTTAATTATTCTGTTAACAATCAAGTATGCTTTTATTAAATCATTATTATTAAAGGTATTTAGATTACACTGCTTTGTTTCAGGGCAATCAAGGACAGCGAACCATTTGCTCTTTTCAACTTCAGAAAAACTTGGTTCACAGGAGATTAGGTTAAAAATGTAAGTAAATTTTACTTACATGTTTTACATTAATATAGTTTATTCCCATTTGGCTTTTATTTTGTTAGTAGCAGCCAGCAAATTATTTTTTTGTTTTATCTCTGTAAAATTTCTGAAGTCCTTTAATATGTGTTTTAGTTTTAATTTATCATTTCCATAGTTTAAATCTTACATTGAAGCTTTAAATGTAAAATCTAATATGTAGTACTTTTGGTATGCTACTGAGTACTGACGCTAATAAAATGATATAGTTTACATAATTAGAGTTTTTATTTATTTACAGGAATTTTAACTGCTGTGTAAGATGGTGAAATAAAAGTCTGTGACAAAGTTCAAGTGGAAAACAACAAAAGAGTATAAATCTACTAAACTTGATACACAAGGTAAACAAATTCAAATTTTCTTCTTCCCAAGTTCATTTATCGAACCTTAAAATTTGTTGTGAATACATATAATTGAATAGATTTTTAATTTATGTGTTGTGTTCCATAACTTGTGTATAACGTTTGGTCTGCATGTCCCAGTAATGGGCGACTTTTTTTGGTCAGATTGTTTATCACTAGTTTAAGCAATTATTTTAATAAAACATAATGGCCAATACAATATTCTGACTCACATATTTACTTTTTATCTGAAATTATTTAATGATTTAATTGGGTTTTCATAGTAGGGTGAACCCTTTTTTTAATTTTAGAGGGTCATGGAAATATCAATACAAATAAAAATGAACTTATTTTGTAATCATTGTGCTGTCTTTAGGTTACAGTGTAACATAAATAATACATTTTCTAATGCTATGCTCAAAGAGTACATTGCCACCAAACCTAGTACATGTCATAATAATATGCTTTTGTAGTGTTTGGTGACAAACTAAAACATATTTTTATGACATGACATGTAGTGCTTCTGGTGAATAACTTGAAAAATTTACTATGAGCAAATGAATAAAGAGTTGTTTAGTGACAGTGTATAATTTAATCACTGCAGTGTATTATATTGATCTAAATTTTATTTCTTAGGCAGCCATGCTCAACTCGTCTTCTAAAAAGAAAAACTCTTCGAGGCCTTTATTGGGCAAACCTTTGGAGTGGACGGCACAGCAGCTTTTTTGCATTGGTATATTAGTGGATGGAATGGACATTAAATTTGTGGAAGAACAACACTTGTTGTACAAATTGTTAAATTATATTTCATTGATATTCGAGCCTGTTAATATACACGGGATTTAAGTTATCCATCCTACTGCTCTGTGTTTTTATATGTTTTTAAACAATGTACGAAAGGCCCCACCTTGAAAATTTGCCAAACATAGCAATTATAAATATTAAAAAAAGATTTAAAATTTGTAAAATATCTTCTTTTTCTCTGTTTTTCTTTTTATCACATACGCATTTTTGTTTGCATAAACACCTGCATTGTATGAAAAATGCGATATTTATATTATTACTCGTTTCGTTTGGTATAATAAAATTGTATACCTCATAATATATTGTGAAATTTGTTTGGAAACACTGAATACTAGCATTAAACACCTGGCAGAATAAACGACAAAAGCCTAAACACCTCGAATTTAAACATGTTTAATTTTAAACGTGCTGACATTTCGCCCCTTTCAGGTGTTTAATTTTGGTGTTTAATCAAATGACAGTGTAGCTTTCTTAGTGTTGACTTGTAAATTATCAAAATAGCTTTCTTAGTGTTGACTTGTAGATTAACAAAATGGCTTTCTTAGTGTTGACTTGTAGATTAACAAAATAGCTTTCTTAGTGTTGACTTGTAGATTAGCAATTTAGCTGATTCCCGTCCTGCTTTAAATTTTCTAACTATTTCTTGCAGTTTCGGACTTGTTCTGTGCGAAATAATTTTTCGACTTGCCGGAAATAGGATTCCTAACGATAGCACGTGCTGCCACCGCGCGGAAACTTTTGGCGACTTAAGCCATCCGCACGAGGTAATCGGCGCCTCTCTGAATGCCGATCCTATGCTACGCCCAACAATGGAGGGTAAGATAAGAGCTATTTATATAGAGGAAATACACCTGATCGACAAATACACTTAATTACCAAACATCAAAAGGAATGTTCACTTATCAGTGAACCGAAAAGTTTATACCAGGGGTTCTTATACTGTTTTTACCGCGGTCCACAAATATTTTTTACCCGTCAAAATACAAATAAACTTGAGACACATATGTGTAAGTGAAATAGAGTCGAAATACTATATATCAGTTATAGAACGTTTTTTTTAATATTATTTTTTTTAAACTTGATTGCTTCCTAAATATACACTAGTATTTTAATTAGGCTTTCTTGGACCCCCTAAAATTAGTTCACGGTCCTCCAAGGGGTCTATGGACCCCAGTTTAATAACCCCTGGCTTAAATATACCCCTTTACCCGTTTAAGATTTTTGACGGAATTTGGCCTTCATATTATACGATTTTTTTTAAATCTTATACATCTTACTACGGATTTAAATTGTTCAACGTCTCTTTGTATTCAAAAGGACTTAATTATCGACATTATAACGACATTCTTGCCCCGTTGTTAATTTGCAGAGGTTGTGATCGGACTGACGCCCTTCAGTGACACTCAACAAACGATCAAGTAAAAACGGCGCCATCACTTGCTTTAACTGGCAGCATAGCTCAGCAGAACAGCTGTTAACGCAACCGTTTTTATATTAACCATTCTTCTTCAAAGGGCCTTCGTTTATTTTGTAACCTATTTATTTTGTACATTTTGAATTGCCTTTTTTTGTTCTAAAGCCCGCGCGACGTTTATATGTGTAAACTTTCCTGTATAAACCTGAAAAATAACCGGCTATTTGCAAATGCCTTTTAATGAGGAAACAAATTCAACGTGGCAAAATGAAATTTGTATAAACTTACTTTTATATGTATATTCATGTTGTGAAAAAGCATGACCATGCATGATCTTGCTGTAAGTTTTTTTTCTTTTACCATGCTTTTGCCATTGTTTAAAGCCAACCTGGTACAAAACTTTAACCAATGCCATTACTGATATAACGGCTGGTGCAAAGACCCGCTAAGACCCTTTTTTTGAATTTCTGCCTAAAGACTTGCGGTTGCTGTATAGTTCACATGTTTGGTAGGCTTGTGTTTGAATCCTACTAGAGTCAGAGTATATGCGCATAATGGCATCGTTATGCCACTTGGTTGATAACACAAAACACCGACGTAAATATCTATATAAATTTACAGTTGGTTATGGAGGTGTGTACATTACCATCGCTCTTACGACGGATTGTTTGTTTGTGTAAAGCCTCAGCAGGACAAACGATTGACAGCGGGGCATTGTGCCTGTCTATTTCTCCGCATATATGCAGTGCAACGTTTCCGGCATGTAGCGCGACAAATTTACTCGGATTTATTGGGACACCCACATTGCACGCTGGACCCAGAAATCGGCTGCAAATGTTTGGTTGCTTATAATTGTTGCTGTGTTGTGTGTACAATTGTTTATGTCAGGCAAGACAAGGTGCTCGGAATTATCTTTTCTGCATGATGCCGCCTGGATAGGTCTTCCTGTCTATTTTAAAATAACCAATTTTCCCTCCAAACACATTCAAATAGCATTTTAAAATTTACACGCGTTTTTGGAATGATTTACCCCGATTAAACTAAACTTGTAATTACACTTTATGGTTGTAAAAGTTGTTTCCAGTTTAAGTAACATTTGTTTAGAAATTCAGACGGATTGCATTTTACAGTGATATGAGGTGCTACTCTTTAAATGCTAGATAACAAAAAGTAGTAAAAGACTTTAGATTGTTTTAACATTCACTGCGTGAATGAAAACTTTTTTAACAATCTTGTATTGGTTATTCATTCATTGTTTGCCAGTGCTAATTTTATCTTTTTCCAAAAGGGGTAAATGATATCCAAGTGCTTCACAGGGTTGATGACATCAAAATGGCTAAAAACTATTGACCTGGACTTTATAAGAGTCTGGGAGTAGCCTACCCTAGGAGAGAGACAGCAATATGCTACAACATTTTACGTTTTGTATAGTGATTTTAAAGTGTGCTTTTATGCAGTCCAATGCTTTTTATAAAATACGCATGTGTATAGTTAGTAAAGTATCTGATAAAAATGGTGATTTGTTCCTATATTTACTTGTATTTCATAACATTTACCACCAACTTAATCTACTATAAGAACATCTGGCAAAACTGGTGGAGGTACTAAAACGCACAATTACAATATGGGGCGTTGTACAATAAAGTCTATATCCAATGTCAGAGAAATGTTAAATGAAAAATGCTCTAAGATGAAAGCTTAATCTATTGATTTGGTGGCAGTGAGATTACCAGATAAATGTAGTAGCTGTACTACAGTCCACATTTTTTAGATAGTCACCACGGGCGTTTTTCACGGCGCACAGCCAAAATCGTTTCATTAAATCAAAACACGTAGCATTAGGCATTGCCTGTCACCATAGCGTATTCCGGAGCAGACAGGAGGGCTCCTCTCATTCCGTGTTCCATGGCGGAAGCGTCCATGTAAAAACGGAGAAACAGAGCGACGACCTGAGGCGACACGGTGTTGCTGTCTGCTGCACATTAGCTGTCGTTTTCCGGAGCCCGTTTCCACCATGGAAGGTATATGCGGCTGGCAACGGGGACCCAAGGCCAGTTGGCGACTGAACGGGCTGCGGAGAGGCTGTTGCCCGTAATTAAAAATATAATAATTTGAAAGCAGACGCGCCACGTTGATCTCACACGTTGGAATGCTCAAAGGTTGTTCAAGAATAAAATAAAGTAAAATTCATATGGAAATGACGAGGGGTAAGTTTTCAATTAATATAAGTGTAAGATTTTAGCTCACAGAGTGACTACTTTAAATTAATTTTTCTTCTTTTAATTACAGGTTCACTACAACAACAATGAGCTCATTTGCTTGAAGAGAATAACGCCGCCAAGTGCACACTATTTTAAAGCAGCCTCGCGTTCGTATTGTCAAGTACAGTCTCGGCTGAATTTGTGTGCCAGGTCTGTCTTCACAAAACGATTGCGTTGCTTGCACTAACATCTTCATTACTCGCGTATATGCGCAACGCAACGGGTGATCCAATTTACAGTTGTTGGAAAACACTCACTCGAACTATATTCAGTATAATATAACCGGTAAAGTTATATGTATTGTTCGGAACATATTATTAGTTGTTAATTTTCAAGAAAAACATCTGTCGCTCTGATCCTGTTTTGTCCATTTTGTGCGCAATAAAACTGTGTTGACTTAATATCGAAATATTGTTTTCCGTTTAGAACAGTGGTTCTTAACCTTTTTTTCTACTTCTCCCTCTTAATTGGCTTCTGCCTTGTGCCCCCCTTATATTTAAATAATTATTATATACTAAATAATTTTTATCATACTAAAAGCAATTCGGTATTTTTCTATTACTAATGAGACAACGTGAAAAAAGGTAACTCTTAATCGCGCGAAAAAATTGCGTTAATTTTGATAGAATTGGGTAAACTTTAATATAGGAGACGTGACGCATAGGGCACACAAAAATTGCTCGTGCAAGATATACTGGGTTTCATCGAGCTGGTTTTGACAAACTTTTGTGAATTTGACTCCACAGTTGTAGAGCTGTATAGAAAGCACGTAAAAATGTCGCCCGAAGCGAAAAATTAAAGCATGATCGTGTTTTAAAAGGTGGGATGACACACAACGCAAAGGTCATATACTCCCCTTATTGGTGATAATTGAATGACAGGTTCGCGCGAAGCGCAAAACAATTTCCCAGTTTTATTGTTTAAGTTACACACATTTTGCGTAGAGGTTGGCATGAGTGCCCAACCCTGTGTGCACAACTTAGATCTCCATCAACCATATCATGCTGTTTTGACTAAACACCGCCCAAATCGGCCGTAAGAAGTAGCAAACATTGTCCGAAAACCGAAAAACTAGAATTAAAATATAGTAACCCAAAAACGTCGCTTGACGCAAAATTATGAACCCTTTTTCTTCAGTTGCTTTGTACAGGGTGGAAGCAGAATTAACAACAAACGAAGCACGGAACCAATAGCATCAATATAAGAACGCAAATATTACTCCCCAAAATCTATTTTCTTAAAAAATGTGAATAGTAATGAAGTTGCTGTTCTTTCCAAATACAACAAAAGATTTTTGCGAGCTTTTTCCATATAACACAAACTATACAGAATTCAAACCCTGTAAATGTTCGGTCTGTTACTTTTTGTCCCTTTTTTTACAACTGGATCGACAAGTTAAATGCGCGACAAACATGGGCGGATCTCGCATTTTTGTTTCGGGGCGTACGCTTTTTTCATAATTGACTTCACAGGTTACGTTTTAGCGTGACGTCATATTTTAAGCAATCTTAAGAAGCGTTTTGTTCTCCAACGAACTGTTTTTTAATGACGAAACTGAAGTGTATGTAATTGTGCTGAGAGCGAAAGAGTTAGGTTTAAATTGTTTTTAGTGGGCAAAACTGTAGGTAGCCTACATGAGAAAGATACTTGAGCCAATGGGCACATAAAAATATTACCAATATTGGCTCCACAGCTGAATGGCTGCGCTGAAATTAGGTAAAAAGTCCCACGAAGCGAAAAAAATCATCTATAGGCCTATTGAATTTATTTCGTTTTAAATGTTGAATATATTTTATTCGGGATACAAGGCCATTATGCAAAGACGTTATAGTTTTTACCCAAAGAACAAATTAATCAGATAACAACAGAAACTGCATTTTATAAGAATCTGTGTCCTTGTGGACACAAAGAAAAGGTGAAAATATGGCTATTTGGGACAAAAAGATTCCCATGCAATGGGCAAAATATAGCGTAAACCCGAAAATGCTTAGTGCGAAACTCTAAAACTTTTTGCATTTAAGTGTTAAAGTTGTTACTATTTCGGTGCACTTTGTACACAAGTCCGACTGGCCTAGCAGTTTTTGTAGATTCTTTATTTCACGACTTTACTGTGTAGCATAATATGACGCCTTATCTAAAATCATCCTCGTAAACGAAACTCTGATTCCGTAGGGTTCAACCTTTTTAACAGTTTTCCAAATGTTTGTTTTCAAAATCAACAGTACGCTGACATAGATTAGGCCGAAAGTAGAGTTTGTTTGATTTATTGTTTTAATTATTAAATTTTGACGCAATTTTGACAAATATCAGATACGACTGTCAGAAAAGTGTGCGAATGCAATAAAAACGTGTTTGAGCATTCTATGTTGTCAACAAAAGATTTGGCGCCAAGAAAAATCCAAATTGGGACTTTACCCAATAAATTGGAAAATGATTTTAGAATTCGGTTTTATTTTAAAGATGTACAATGTGTGTATTGAACATTTATTATAATTTTTTCTTTCCACCCGTTTTAAGCTGTTTATTCTTGTGCATTCTAGTCTTATGGAAGACGTTTAATAGATTCCTTAAAACAGTTGCAAACACAAGGTAAACACTTTTCTAAATTAATGACATTTGACACTGACATATAGCGGCGCTAATAAGGAACCCAAAATTACAATTCTGGAGCACAAATTTATGGGTTAAGGTAATATGAGCGCTTGTCTATCATCCTACCACTTTTATTTTAACAGTAACGAAACGAGTTGTCAAAGTTTAAAAAGAAGGCATAAACCTGAAAGAATAAATGGCGCTGGTCTCGAATCCTACCACAGGTATGAAATCAACCCACAAAATTGAGTTAGGTTGCGGGTTAGCGTTTGGGTGTGGGTGGGTCAAGTATTATTATATTCTTTATTTAATAATAATACTTGACCCACCTTAACCCAAACGCTAACCCGCAACCTAACCCAAATAATGCGCGTTGTGGTAGGATTCTAGACCAGCGCCGAATAAATAAAACAATAATATTGACTCACCCAAACTCGCTCCCTAACCCAAATATTGTTAGCAATTAAAAACCCGACCGAAAATGTGGTAGGATTCTAGACCAGCCTGATTGCATTCCACTGCCTTCCCGCCAGAGATCTTTGGCGTGGAATACTTGCTCAAAATCGCGCCAGCGACGACATTTACCGTGGAATATTGTCTGCCTAGTGAACTTACCAAAAAAAATTGTCGCTTTTGGCGTATATATCGTCCTGGTTTGGCGTAAGATTAAAAAAAAAAAATTCTGGCGTAGATCTTTGGCGGCCACAAATTGTGGAATGCAGTCAGGTACACCAGAACCCCCAGCTTAAAGAACATTCAGCTTTTTTCAAGAAACGACACAAAGCGAAAATGGCCAAACCTTCTGCTTTGTCTGAACAATCTATAGTTTTTAGTCTCCAATTAGTCCGTACCACGATTTACAGCATAATACCTAAAAATTCTGATTTTACCAGGATAAGAATTTATCACATATATATATAGCCTGATTTGTGCTACAATAGAATGCCTCCTGGTGGTAGCAAGCGAAGAAGTCTTACTGTGACTCAAGACAATGACATGCAACCAGCTGCCAAGAGAAAATCAAACTCTAGACAAAAATCAAGCCTGGAAAATAATGAGCCTGTCATCCCAAAAAACATTTTTACAGCCCTTCTATTGGAAGCAGGGTTTACGTTTAAAGCCTTGGGCAACCAGATATCTTCCGAATCAAGCGCTTTCAAGCAAAAGCTTTTGAGAATTCTTGATCGTAAAGACATTTTATCAGATTCAAAAGATGAATTTTGTAAAGCCATGGAAGACACCTTAGACACAGAAGAAGTTTTCATAACAGCGTTATTTCCCTCAGAACTTTCTTCTGATGACGAACTTGATATTTTATCTCAAAGTCTTGAAATACTACAGGTATTTTTTATTTTATATTAATATTTTAATTATCCATTTTGTTTTTTATTACAATACAAGTTCTACTTTGGCTCTACTTGGTCTTAAATATATATTGTCACGCTTATAACCAAATTGCTATTTTTTAATAATTTTCAAAGTTTTTGATTCAGTTACTCCTTGTTACCATCACCATCCATAGAAAAAAGTGCTTAGGTCATTTTTAGGTCACTTTCCACTCGCTTGTGCAAAAAAATGTGCGTGACGATATATAAAACAGTTAATGTTTAAATTATAGTTTTGCAGCATATATTTTAGATATATTTTATCATATTATATGCATTGATTTTTATCCAAAAGTTGTTTTCAAATTTTATGACAGTACCTATTTCTATCAGCTGCAATTTTTCTATGACCAATTTTCAAGGCTTTAATAGTTATTTTTTTAGTGGTGCTGTCAATGGACAGCTGTTATGCTATAATATAACCTTAAATACAATTTGTTTGAAGGACTCGTTGATAAAAATTCTGCTTGGTTGTGAAGAGCTTCAAAGCAACGTCATTAAAATGCTGATGAAGAAGCTTCCACTTTACGCCGACCAAGAAAACATTAAAATCAGCATTGCGCCTGTGCTCAGTGGAAATGTTGACGTTGCAAATATGCCCAGACTGATTCTAAACCACCTACGATGGTTGGATTTTATTGTTGAGTCCACATCGCTTGGTTCTAACCTGCTGCAAATTGCTTCAGTAATGCAATCAGGGGTGAGTAGGTACTGTCGGATCAGAAGTAAACATATGTCTTTAAATAAGTGTGTTCTTTTGCCAAAAGGAAAATGCATTTAACTCAATTCATCTTGATAAATTCTAACAAATAAAATAAAAAGGCATTTATCCTGTATGTATTTATCCTTAAATGCCTATGCCCCAGCAGTATATATACATTTATAATCATTGTCTTCTCACTATGTTGACAATGAATAAAGAATTATTCAAAGTTTGAAGAAAAGCTCTGTATGGGCTTACTTCTTACCACAACCCCCAACCATTATGCTGCAATATTTAATTTAATTTGCATTGTTTTTCCAACTGTTATAGGTTGCATGTGATATCATCGCGTTTGTTCCTGACCTTTTAACGGATGAGTCAGACCATTCAGAGGTAGCTTCCAGCCTTTGCGACCTGCTCAACAACGGACCAGAAAAAATTACAGCTGCTGTGTTTGATGCTTTTTCAAATCTTACTCTGAGCACTTCTATCACGAAAGATGTGCAAGATCTTGCGCTTTCTAATATAGCAGGCGGAGCCATCGAGGAGATTCCTGTGGTTATTAAGTTTCTACTGAACTCATGCAAAACTTCTAGTGCATGTAAAGAGGTGAAAAGTCTGTGTAGTGTGTAGCTATAAAATTTCAGTCAAACTGGACTTCAGTCAAATTCAGACCTTTAGTCAAATTTTTTCGGTCTAATTTAGACCCTGCAGATTAACTACAACTTCAAACATTACAATAACCACTATATTATAAGGATATTTTTATGTTGTTAATTACTTAGTAGGAACAAATAGTATGTAAAGTTTTTGGCATAATTACTTGTTGCAAGGCAGCTACAAGCTGCAGGACAAATAATTGCTATTATCTTGCTTTTAAGCAAATATCAGACGGCACTAAATTTCTTGTTTGTCACAACCTGGCCTGAAACAGTAATTTAGCAAGACCAAATACATTTCAAAAAAATAAAAGCTTGTTTTTGCCACAAAAAAATCTTATATCACAATAGTTTTGAAAATATGACCTAAAGGTTTTAAATGGCCAAATTACAAATTTCCATGTCACATTTCCGTAACACTTAGCCTTAGCTTATCTTTTTTTAAATAGTTTATAGTAGAAATTATGTTAATTAGGCATCCAATGCTACAATAAAATAACAAATGAAAACATTTGGGAATAGCTTATATTCTGTTTCTTATGGCCTACGACACCCTTAAAAAATAATAAATATTTTTTCTTTGTTCGGCACCTGACTGGAATTTTCATTGAGTATTTTACTGAAATGTTACTATAAATGGAACCGGAACAATTCAATCAACTTAATGGTCTTTAATCCTACACAAATAGTTGTATCAAGAAGCTTACTAATTGAGCAAAAATCAGATTCTTAAAAATTCTCAAATACCCATCGGCACCCTTGACTATTAGAAATAGCACACCGTTGAGAACCACTGGTTTCGCCAATTAATCTGGCCACTTTCAACCTTTTCAAGATTCGTTTTTAAAACCCTAAGACGAAATTTTGGAATTTATAGTTTAGAAACAAACAGCATTTCTAAATATTTTCTAAAAAAAGTGTTAACATTATATGTTGAGAACCACTGTGTTAACCTGTTTTATTACTTTGTAGGTGATCAGAGAGCTTCGCCCTCATTTGGACTTCTCCGGTCTTGTGGCCTCCGACGAAAATGCAGAATTGGTTAAGTCTTCGTGTTCATTGATAGGCGAAAGCCTATTTTCGGCAATGCAGTTTAAAACAGAAGTAGTACCTTCCTGGATTTCTGTCCTTGAATCGGTAAGACTTAATTTTGCCAATCTGGAGTGTTAGTTAGCTTGGTTTTCCCTCGCTAATATACCATTTCATTTTAAAGTTTTTATTTTATATTTAAAGAATAGACAAAACTTTAGCTGAGCAGAGCATTAGCGTAAAATCTCAGGTTAATTGAAATAAATATTAATAACGTTAAACGTAATAACTTTAAAACGTTATAGTTGGTCAATCATAATTGGTGCCACGGAAGGGGGACTGGAACGGCATCGGCCAATCCATTTTAAAATTTAACCGCAAAAATTTTCAGCGTTTTCGGCGAATCTTTCGGTTAAGCTTCACAGTTTTGTTTTGACGTAATTCGTAGACATATTGTACTAAACATCTTCATGTATAACGTCGTATGATTTGTGAAATTAGATGAACGTTATTCCGTCCGAAATATTTATCTTACACCTTTTCTCTATGACAACAGGGATTTCGGACTTAAACTTATATTTCCGTCTAAAACTTATAATTCAGCTTTCCAATTTGTATTCCAACATATGCTGTAACTCCAGGTGGAATCCAGCAGCTTTCACACGGGCGACTTCGTCTGTTTGCTTCTCATGTGCTGCGTGTGCAACCAGTCACACGCCAAGTCGGCCGGAGCCCTGCTTGGCACCCGGGTGCGCCAGGGGAGTCTGCCCCTGGCCGTGGCCCGGGAGGCCTTCGAAGTGTGCCCCCATGTTTTTGCCCCCCACTTTCGACCGGTTTGCAAAATCGCCAAAACTATGGTGAGCGTATGAGAATCTATTTTTTCGGTGTTTCTAAGATGTTTAAGCGTTTATTGCGATCGAAAAAACTTTACCAATTTAGTGTTCAGTTTAGAATTTTGTATTGGTTAAATTATTTATGTTTGTAACTGAGGTTAAACTGCTATAGGCGGTGTTTCTTTTTTTAAACAATACTGTAAGCCGACGATTGGGAACACTATAACCTACGAAGAAACAAAAATCTATACAGCCATAGATAGTACTCAGAACCAACGACATTATAGAGCCCAATACGTAGTAATATCCTCGACAGAATATGAACTAAGTCAGCTGGAGACCACCACATATTTCTAAAATATTAGCTACTTCTTCTGATCATTTAGAACTTATTCTGATTTAGACGGTGCTATGACTATTAGGTAGTAGTCCTATTTTAGTCTTACTCCGAACTGTGTTTTATTCCGACGTTGATGTTGTTCTTATTTCGACCTTATGGCTGGACACGATCACATGTTTCCAACAATATTACCTATGGACATTTTTGCACCGTCAAATATTTGAGTTTTTTTAAATTATACCCTTTCTTTTAGGTTTGGCACTCAGATCCATCCACCAGAGCGGGAGGCACGCTGCTTTACGAGCTTTTCCTTTTGCATATGGACAGCTACTGCAAACAGGTGGCTGTTGGTAAGTAACCGCAACAATTTGTCAGATAGTGAAATAAACTAAGCTGTTCGTATTGTGCCCAAACCATGAAAAGTCAAAAATTCTATCTACCTTCTAACATTGCCTATATTTTACTTTACCCATATTATAACTTCTGAATTAGTAAATTTTAATTTATTTGTTCTCTTAGTGATTTGTTGCTAAAGATTAATTAAAAATTATTATTTTTATGAATCTTTTTAAAATCGAGTTTTTAAAGTTGGCTACGGTACTAACGAACTTTAAAACGAATGGTTTTGAGCCTTATCATGAACGCACTAACAATCATTTTTCTAAGCTAAAAAGAAAACAAATTTCCTGTGTCACAGACGCCAGCGGCACCTGATCTGTTTTTCGTTGTAATCGCAACTGCGAGTTGCCTTTATTATTTTGAAGTAGTTATTAAGTCGTAAGCGTTTTTGCCACAGTGTTGACTTTTATCGGCATTATCGTTTCAGTGCAGTTTCACTGTAGGTTGCCTCGTGGAACATGTTACATTTATTAAAGTGGTCATTCGGTAGTGTTGATTTTAACTGCATCATCGTTTCAAGACAGTTTATCTTCGTAGGTTGCCTCGTGGAACACGTGAGCGCCGTTTCCATGGACAACACGAGCGAAGCGGACGCAGCATTGGACGTTCTTTGCTCCGTGGCCAAGCTCAAACCGGAGATACTGGGCACCTACTCCAACTACCTGAGAGACGCTCTCGACCGCATGGATCTTATGACTTTACCGCAGGTCAAAAAGAGCTTGCGATTCGCTTTGGTGTATTGTTGTTTCGTCACTCAAACCGTTTCTAGCTCTAAGTCGTCCATATTTTAACCTCTATTTCACGATAGATTTTGTCAAACTTTTTTTGTCATGACGTATGGGCTGCAAAATGTCATTTGTTTCGATATACAATGCTTTAAAGGGGAACACAATAAGATCTACAGGGCAACAATATCTAAAGCAGAAAAATCTAGAACATGTTATTAAACCAACGATATAATACAGCCAAATATATAGTAATATCCACGCCACAACAAGATATAAAACACCTGAAACTGTAGGGAGAGGGTATGGGGCGATTGGGGGCCGTCGGTCTGGCAGGGGGTCCGTTAGTTTGTTTGGACGCCCTAGTTTAACCGGTTCCGTTGGGCACCGCTGTTTTGTCACCGTTTCTAAAAGGCCTTATCCGGCCGTGGCTTGCTGTAAAAAAAACGCGCGTTTGAAGAGGCTGGTTGGTTTACGCAGATTCGCAAGTCATACACTATCTTGAGCAGTCTTGCCTTCAACGAGTCGACTGACGCCTTTACTCTGGGAATGCGCGACGAAATGCACATGATGCTACAGAAGCAGCTCAACCATGCATCCGACAAGTAAGTTGCTGCGTTCGTTCATCTTAACTAGTCGGCGTCGCCTGATGTAATATTGTTTTTTTTCTGAGTCGGACTGCACGTTAACGTTTAGGTTTGGATGATTTCGGTTGAAGATTTCTTCGAGCAAGCCATTAACCTTTTCATCTAACGGCTGCCCGTGACTTTCCGTTGAAAACCTAATTGACATCATCCTATCCTACGAATAATATAATGCCCAATATATGTTAATTCACATAAAGTAAGATTCCGCATTTCATGAATTCATAAAGTCTGGTACGTTTAAGTTGTGTGGTTAAATCCCCCCCCAAATACATAATTTAACGTTTTAAAGTTAGGCAAACTTTTGCCTTAACGTTATGTTATCTTCCGTGTTTAAAGTACGTTTTTTTTTATTAATCCACATTTTAACATCTCCGATTTTGATCGCATATCAATATAGCTAAAATTCCTGTAAAAGAGTTTACCGGGTACAGTACTTTAAGACGTAAAATAACTTGGGCCTATAGTTTGATGCTTCAATCTTTGTTTGTTAGCCAACATTTTAAAACTTCAAAAGCATACAATGTTTGCTATTTGGTTCCACAAAAGTTAGTATCGGACCGGCACCGATACCGTTCTAGTATCGGACGAGTACCGATACTACCATTTAGCATCGAGTTTTTGGCCCTGATTCGATATTAACGGACCTCCCTAAATCCAGTGCTTTCCACATGGCTTAAGCTTAAATGAACCGCTGAGACTATATTACTGTATACCTGTAACGTAAGTGGGCAGACCAGTTTGTTTGATTACTGTATTAAACATATTGAAAAATAATAATGTGCACCATTTTCATCCGCACGACGTTAGTCATCTGCATTACGATTTTGTTCATCCGCACAAGTGCGTACCATCCCTGAAAAAGCACTGCCTAAAGCAGCGTTTCTCAACCAGTGGGCCATGACAACTTTTAGGTGGGCCACGGACCAATTTAAAAAAAGCTAGATTTAAGGATTTAGTTTCATTTGTGTCACTATACCTAATTTATAGGAATAATGGCTTGGGGAGAAATTGAGAAGGAATGTAAATGACCGTAAATTTATTGTTCATAAGCAAGTACCTCACAAATGCACAGTTGAATAAATAATCTATTTTGATATGCTCCTCTATTTTTTGTTTTAAACCTTTTTAATAGTTTGTTCTTTCATAAAAATTGATTGGGCCACAGAATTTTTGTGCAACGAAAATGGGCCACGAAAGAAAACAGGTTGAGAACCACTGGCCTAATATATTCACTCGCTACCAGGTACCGCCACATCGGCATCATAGGCTGCGTGTCGACTCTGCTTGCGCTAGCTCGCATGAAGGATTCAAGCTCCGGCGCCGAATTCCGACCTAAAGATGAGCTCAATTCGCTGCTAAGAACCGTTAACTACATCCTCGGCTCCAACACCCAGGGCTGGGCGACCTTCTACGACGAACTCAACATCGCGTTTATGGACGCACAAGCTGTTCCCCAACACCTGATGGAAAAGGTGCGGTTTGCCGTCTTACATGGTTTTTACAGGATTAATTGTTTTATTACGCCATATGACGTAAATTCGTGACGTCATTCTAAAAATATCATGATAAAAATAATTACATTATTAAATATTCAGTAACCGGCCAATAGCTCTTAAATAAGAAAAAAAGCGTTTGCCAAACCCTGCAATATTAAAATGAAAGCCAAAGTTTTCAAACACGATTAAACATAAAACAAGTATCTTTTGTTTAAATTAAGGTGGTGATCCGTGGTATCTTTAGTTATTTTACTTGAATGAATATTACTCCATTGGATACCTCAAAATTACAGTTAACTTGCTCACTTTACAAAGTCGGTTAACCCGTGTCCGACTCCAGCCAAATATTTGATTTCGTCTTGTCCCGAGTTCGTCCTTGATCTAAAACATGTGTTCCCCCAATTTACGGAAATAAATGCGGCAGATATTCAGCAATTCCTCATAGGGGTGTCATGTAATTCATCAACTCACAATACATGGTTGGAAAATATCCACCATTTGCTATTCATCCTTCACAATTTACAATTGGCGGCCACATCAGTTTCCAAGTTTAGTTTGATTTAAAAAATATGTTGAAACAGAAAACTCTGGGCGAATATTACCCGTAAGTTTCTAAAGATTAAATGAAATAGAAAATAAAAGTGCCGAAACACATTAAAAATCAAGCCCCACAGCTTTAATTACTTATTGTCAACATACTTAACAATAAAAATAGAGTTGACTCCAGCGGGCAACCTGAAGAGGTCAGCTGTGTTCCGCATCCGAAACGTCTCGCTTTATGACTGCGTTTACAGCAGAAGAGCGATTTCTATTCGTTTGTAGATAACAAGTATAGATAGAAAGCTACATTTGGTAAAAAAGCGCATATAACTAACTAGCCTCGCTTTTCTAAATAGCATTAAAAAACTAACGTATTATATACGTCGATTTGAATATAAAAAAACTGCTGGATGAGAAACACTCGGTTGTACATTATGCCTGGCAGCAATAGCTTATTTCACAGACTTATTATTATTATGTTATCTGTTTGTAGGTTTACGAAGAAGCGATGACGAAGCTTGACTCGATCCTCGGGAGTACCGACTCCCCTCCTTCTCCAGGACCCAGCTCCCGATCCCTGGACCTCAGCCTCCGCTACGGGTTGCTAAGCGACGACGACATGTCGGAAAACAACAGCGTCACGCTCCACGTGCGTCATACTACTTTTTTCTCTCATTTTATTTTTTTCTCACCTTTTTCTCATCTGACACTCTCTCTCTCTCTCTCGTTATTTTCCTTTTCTCATTTAGTGGTCGTTTTATTTTTTCCCTTTTTCTTCTCTTGTTTTTGTTTTATCCTCATCTTTTTAGAGTTCTCATCTGCCTTTCTCTCGCTCTCTCGTTATTTATCTTCTTTTTTGTTAATTAGGGTTCGTTTATTTTTACCTATTTTTCCCCTTTTTTTCTCTCGTTTTTGTTTTCTCTTCCCCCTGCTTGTCTTTGGTCAGACCGTTTACGCTGGAGTCCGTTTTTAAACTTAGCTTGGTCCTATCATAGCTGTGGCCACAGTAAAATACTAACTAAAAATCTGAATGGAAAGCTGCATAATTAGTTGTAAACTGCCTGGCATTTAGAAACTACTGAGTTTTTAAAACTTTTCCTGTTGCAAAACTTTACCTGTTGTGGGTACGTGTCCATACCCGGTTCAATACCCTGGACAATTTTTCTTTCGACAACTACCTATTAGCCAAATGTGCTATGAAACAGTGTTGTAATGACCTTAAGTGCACTTAAGTCACTGTTTTCAAATGATTTGATTTAACTTAAATATTTTGATCAAAATGACTTGACTTGACTCAATTATTTTGGACAAATGATTCGCCTTGGTCATTTTGTCAAATATCTTGGAATTTCAGTAAGTGTTTTTTCAAAAACCTTGAGTTATTGCTCACAATCGCGCCGAGTATACCAATTTTAATAGTTTAACGTTTTACTTTGATATCAATGACACTTGAAGTTGACTTGGTTTTATAATGACTTGACTGGGAGTTGACTTATTTGTTTTTCAAATGACCTGACTCGGACTTTTGAGTTGACTTGGACTTCAATCATTTCATCACGACTTGTTTACAACACAGTTATAAGGTGAACAAAAACTTAAGCGCCCCTTAAAAAAAATCAGACGCGTTCGTAACTTTTCTTTTTTCCTTTTGTCAGATGGTCGGTCAGCAGGCGAGCCTCAAGCACACGTCATCGCTGCTCTGTTCGCTCGTGAGTTTACTCGCCACTGTGGAGACGAAGACGAACGGGTCGCTGAGCGAGATCGAAGCTCTGCTCTGCTGTCCCTTGTATGTGTACGACGCCAAGTACGAGGACAAGGCAGTTTTTAGGTACGCGTTTCTGTATAGTCGCCGGTTGTTTTATTACTAGGGCGATTATTTTTTGAACTAAAAAATAGGAAATTTTGACAAATTTTGACCTGTTAAAAATACATTGATTTAAATAACCTAGGCGTCGTTAATCACGCGTTTTTTATACCGTATATTGCTCTAATGATGATATAATACGGTTAAAATGACTTTGAACATATATCAAAACTAATTTTTTTTGATAAAATGAACGATCAATTTCAAAATAACTGAACGACCAATTTCAAAAAGCTGACTTTAGTTTTTTTTTATATTTTTTAAGCGATTTATGTGCATTTTTGTTCGATTATGACTTGAAAACATTTTGACATATTTTGACCTAACGTGTAAATTTTGACAAAATCCGCCTGTTATATGTGTTATAAGTCCAAATAATGCTTTCAGTGCTAACCGAAATAGACCTTTGACGAACAGAAAGCGCTTTACACTGGGGGTTGTTGGTTCGAATCCCACCTCACTTTGAATTATTGGATTTTACGTGCCGCCTTGAAGACCTATACTTTATTATCTTAAGTGTTATGCCCTATTTATTACTAATGGTGTCACTGTTGGGATGTCCGATACTTGTCACTTTACTCCGATTTCGATAACCGATATTTTGAACAAAAAGTTACGCGATCCGATCCAATACCAAATGACGTAAATGGAGCGCAGACTCACGTCCGTGACGCCGCGTCAGCTCACGTGGTGTGACGTCATGTTACCTTACGCGTGGAACGAAAGACAATCTTGATAGTTTTTAGGTACGCGTTTTAACAAGGACAAAACTGCTACTTTTTATGTTTGTTTTAAATGAATTGCTTATCTTTAGCACGAAATTTTCAAACGTTTATATATTAGCGGAATTACTACAGTGAATTGTACCGGGACTTTCTGTGGTAATGGCAACTTCCGTTTAAATAGTGTAACATTTATGAAGTATTACCTAAACCAGCGACTAAAGAATTCGTATACCAAATATGTAAACTCAAAAACTTCGAGTTTGGAAAAAAATTATTAATTATTTAACTAAAGTCACTTTAGAACTTAAGTTGGAGAAAAGCCAGGGTGGTTTAATCCTCATGGTACCACAGACTTTTTCGGTCGATCTTTTGTGTGTCGTGAGCTCTCCTTAAAATAGCCTTGTTCACTGAAATTGGATAAGTGAAGTTTTTTAGTTCAAATACCTAGCAAGAACATCAAAGCCAATACAGAAGTAGGTATTATTTTAAACGTTTTGAATAACTCTTTATTCCTTTTCAACATCCCTTGTTGTGGGTATTATTTGCGGTCTGCTTGGTATTACTATGTTGAAAATGAATAAAGAGTTTGTTTGAAACGTTCAAGATGATACCTACTTCGGTATGGGCCTACATATTCTTACTAAAACCCCCAAGCATTATGCTCATAAGTTTAAAATAATTATGCAATTGGGCAATATAATTGGGCCTAATACCAATCATAGCTTATAGTTTATCCAAGTCTGAATTAAAGTAAAATGCAGCCGAATCTAATCTAATTTTTCAATTGCTTGTGTGCTCTAATTCCAGTTCTAATCAAATTCGGATTTTGCTAAAAAGACTTGTCCAACGTAATTTTTAGAATCTAAGTCATAACAAAGAATTTAAATATTTTGAATAGCTAAAATAAATCAAGTTGTCAAAGTCTGCACGATATAATACTAAGCATCAACCATTACAGGACTCTATCGAACGAGCAGATGTCCAGCGTGCTCGACTCTCTCTTCGTCGCCCTAAACTGGTTCAGAGAGCTGCTTTCGGTTTTTGCTCGCGATGCGCAAGACGAGATACGCTCAGCGACAACCGCGCGACTCAAACAGGCCTGCCAGCTGCAAAGCACCATCGAACAGCTGATTCAGCTTGGGCCAAGCTGGTATATTCCGCCTCATATATCCTGCAGTACGTAACCCTTATATGAAGTACATTCTTATCCTATCGGTATTGCTAGCTTTTCCGCTGCTTTTTTGTTTTTTCTTTCTTTTAACATTTTTTCACCGTTAAAATCTGCATATTTTTATCCACGCACTTTTGGTTTCCAATTATTTTTACTTTTAATATTGCCACTAGATTTATTTATGTTTGATGGGCAGCTCGATTCGATGACCGAGCGGTCCTTTTGCTGTCCTTGTGTTATTAGAAGAAACGCTTATAGTATGTTTTTCAACAAAACATCTTACCCTCTAACATAATACTAAACCGACTAAAAAAATTGAAATTTGTAGGCTGTAATAAGTGAGAATTGCACCACTTAAAAAAAAAATCAGTCAGCAGATGTTTCAAACGTCCTAACGACAAACTTTGAATGAATCCGTTTTGTTTTTTCTTTCAATGTTTGCAAAAACCCGCAAAAATAAATTGAATCTGAATCATATAGGCAACCTACCGCCTAAGGCCTCTTCATCGTCCAAGGCTTCAGTTTCTCCCGGCCGGGATACTGGGAAAAAGGCGAAATTGGATCAGAGCGTGAGTCCAAGCGCGTGCGAAGGCGGAAAGACAAAGGAGAAGGCGGCTCGAGTTTCTTCTGCCTGGGCCTCGCCCGTCGCACTCAAGTCCTTTTACCGGGAGCTCGGCGCCGATGTCTTTGCGCTGCTTGAATGCTCGCTTCGCTTTGGCGATGCTGATGACGAGGTTGACGAAGGTGGAAGTACGGAGCAAGAGGGTGGGTGGATGTTTTTTGTTTTTCGCTTTGCAGTTTTGTGTTTATTGTTCCTTGTCCCGGGTTTTTATTGCCTTCGATTTATGTTTGTTTAGCGATGCCCTGAAAATCTAGATCTGGCTGGTTTTCGATTTTACTATTTCCCATGTGTAGCCATAACGAAGTTATTATAAACCGAATCGGGTGCGAAGCTCACTCTTAAATTGTGTTTTTTTCCTTTGCTGCAACAACTTAAAAAAAACAATCCAATTTCAGCAAAAAAATGAGTTTTTTTCTTTGTTTTTCTCCGTTTTTGTTTACTGGTTTCGTTTGTTTAGATTTATGTTACACAACCTGTCGTACATTGGTTTCACCGATAGTATATTCTAATTCATTTTTCTCTGAAATGCCTGTTCTAGTGAAATTTCCTTTAAATAAACCATTTTCAACCTATTACGTCATAGAGGGCCACCTCCTCCCCGCCCACCTTCTATTCCTACTCGATGACCTCTGCGTCAAGGTCAAGCACCGCTTGGTCAAGGTCAAGTTACCCCCGGGATTCGGGCACAAGTCACCCAACGCGCCCCAGACCACCCACTCTAAGCTCGAGCGCCTCCCAGTGACGAAAGTGGCCGGGGGTGTCGTGGAAATGACCCCCCACCTTTGGAAGCACTTCAACGACATTGGCAAATATTTAAAGGTAAGGGTTTGATTTATTAATTTATTTATTTATGCATTCCTGATATTGAGGCTTGATTTAAGGTAGATCTCTGTTATGTTAGGTTTGGTGAGTATTTTTTTTTCATAAGAAATATTCTCCACTTAATTTTCCTGGTAACTGAAGTAGGACTTGCTATTATTTATATCAACTATAACAAACAAGGCCTTTTTATTTATGCAAAAGAAAAAAACGATTAAAACCAGGATCAGACATTTTTTAAAGGAAAATATTTTGCCTATACTGGCATCGTCAGTTCCTTATTCAATTGTCATGTTTGGTTTATTAAGTGGCTTATTAGTGTGTAATCGTTCTCCACTTCCTGATAACTAAAATGGACCATTGCTATGCTGAAAACAGCTATTACTAAAAGCAACCCATTGGACAGAATAAAGCAAAATGCGTTTTCATGATTTTGTTAACATGTAGCCTAAGTTATTTGTTTTTTGTAAAATGAATGACACACACAAACATATGTGTTTAATAACATGTGTGATCTAGCCCCTCGGAAGTTGCTTTATGACCAACGATTACGGCTTCCGTATCAATAGTACACCGAAAAGCCATCGCAGACTCGCCGAATCTGTCGATCTATGATGCAAGCAGAGCAAGCCAGATAAACAACTGGCCTGCAGTGAGGTTCGAACTCACGACCTCCGGTCAAGCCGGGACCGTCGCTCTACCAACTGAGCTATGCAGGCTCAGAGAGGAGCGAGTCGAGAAACAACCATGCGCCAATACTTGCACATTTTGTTAGTACAAGCAACTTCACACTGGGGGATCATCAGTCCGTATCAATCAATGAAAGACACACACAAACATATGTGTTTAATAACATCTGTGACCTAGCCCCTCGGAAGTTGCTTTATGACCAACTATTACGGCTTCCGTATCAATAGTAGTTTTTTGTAAAACTTTTAAGTTATGACCGAACGCTTGTTTGAGGAACGTTGTTTAAACAAATTTGGAACCATTTATTAGACTGTTTAAAAGGGTGTAAAAGAGTTGTTTAGTGAGGTTGGTATTGGAAATTTTATCTTTTTGAACCCATTATAATTTAATAAATTAAACTAGGGTTTTTGAAGTAGTTATATATATATATATATACCTAAATCCTAACATCAAAATCACATTTTAACTTGTATGCACATTTAACACGAAACCGCCGCGCGATTATTTCCCGTCACTCTGTTGCCAAATGCGAACAAGATCGACTCGAAATAACCCGCATCTGTTTATGCTGTACACTAAACGCGAGGATATCCTACTACATGTTTTCCCGTTTCTTTTCATGCAAGACTTGCACAGGCAGCGCAGGTCAAGCCTTATCTCACGCCATGGCCGTTCGCGAACGCCCAAGAGCTCACAACCATGTGAATTGCTTGTATTTCGCACTTGCTTTGTCCAACGGCATTTTTTGGCTCCAAGTCGAAACAAAGCATTTATGTTAATACCCTTTGGCCGGAAAGACTTGTAGGTGATTTTTACAATCTGAAAAGCATAGGCAATGCTAAAACATATAGTAATTCCCACACAAAAATTTACCCTTCAGATTTTCATCAGAACAAACTGCAACTAAATGTAATTGATTATAAATAATTAAATGTAATTCTATAGTTTAAATTCTAGTTAAAAGTTTGTTTTTCAAGAATTCGCTAATTCTTACTCTAATCTGCCCATAACGCAGCTTTAATTTTTGTGCGCAGAGCAGCCCCGCGAACCCCGCAGACATAAGCATGACGTCACAGCCCCTGGTATCCGGCCGCCGCGAAACGGTGTCGGATTGTTTCGAGAACATTCTGCAGATATTTCTCCACCTCTTGTCGTGGCCCGGATTGAAGCAAAACACCGAACCCGAGTGAGATCTATAGAATAATGGAAGTTTTCGAAACCGAATGTAGAATTTCACACGTATACAATATAAATTCAATAGTATACCGCAGACTCAGCAAATCTGTCGATCAATGATGCAAGCAGTTCAGGCTACGCTAGAGAAACAACTATAGCCTGTATTGAGGTTCGAACTCACGACCGCCGGACATACTCATTTTGTATTCTGAGAAAACATGAGACAATTTAGTAATAAAAAAGTTTGAATATATTTGAATATACGTGTCTTCGTTTTGCTTCTGCAATTTTCTATAGTATTGGAATAACTTTGCCTATAATCCCCATTAGTTAATCGATTTTTTGTATAAAAACTTTTTAAATCGGTAACAAAAAGCATATACTTTTAAAAGTCTGTCCGCCGCTAACAGTGGCTGGCCTAAAGGTTGGTTCACACTATACGCGCTTGGCATTTGGCGTTAGCGTCTGGCGCAAAACGATAGAGTCTTTCAGTTCACACATAACGTGTTGTCAGCAAGTTCTTTGGACCAAAATGTTTGTCACCAGAAGGCTGGCAAGATTCTGACAGCCTGCTCCGTAGTATGTTGCACTATGGAGTATGGACCATATTCAATTTCACCACAGCTCACCGAACTTTCTCGAAGCCTTTCTACGTCATCTGCTGGCGGCAAGCGGCCAAGGTGACGAGCGCAGACGCGAGACGCACGCCGCCGCCGCCGATTTCACCGCCCTGCTCTCATCCGCTTTTCGCCACGTCATGAAGTTCGCACCGGAAGTGCCTACGTCATCAGCGGCGTGCGCCCTCCTCAAGCTGCTGATCGCCATACACGGCCTGGCCGAGGGTCACGTGACCCAGTGTGCGTGGATGGCGAAAAAAATCTCGGCCGCTGCTGCGAGGTTCTTGGCTGTGGATTGGAGCGACTGCTCCGGTAAGTTTTGGCTTCTGTTTAGCTCGGGAGCAGACTTGGACAGCTAGATTTACTTTGGAACACAATTCACGTTTTTTTTAGTAATTTTAATAAAAAAAATCGTCATTTTGCTGTTACTAACGTTTCGGCAATATCTCATGCCAACATCAGTGTAAACATACAAGTAAAGTTAAAAATGCTAAAACACGCACAAAAGAAAAGGGGACAAAAATAACAGGAAAAGATTTACTAAGATTTACTTTGAAATTAGATTCGAATTAGAATTAGATCATTTTAGTTTTCTCAAATTAAATTAGAACACCGAATTCTTCAAAAACACGTAGAATTACATTTCGTTCCAAAACGAAAAAAGTTAAACACAGTTAAAATGCTGTCGTGTGCAATTCTACACTCAATTTTGATGCGGAATAAAACAGAAAGTTATAATTTTATAAAATCCTCACGGTTTTTGTGGCTTTTTCATAGTTTCTTCGAACGTTTAATGTTGATAAGCTAGTCAAGTTTTAACAAACAATTTCGTCAGACCTTTATCAGAAGGTATAAGTCCCTATATAAAACGTTTGTTTACCGCAGATGTAGCACGCCGTTTTCTTAACTCCTAACCGTGCTTTGCCCCACCCCAACGAAAGCACGCACTTACCTCCATGACCCCATTTACCCAGGTAATTCCCCGAGGGTAAGCAACGTGCTGAGCAGCCTGTTCACTGCGCACCTCAAGTACAGCGACGATTCTTTGGAGTGTGTCGAGGACTTCCTCCGGCGTGGGATGACAAAACTCCTCCGGAACAAGCACCGGGAGCAACAAGAGGAGGAGGAGGAGGAGGTGGAGAAGAGCGATGACGTCAGCTACCCGCTCCTCACCCGAGCTAACTTCTACATATTTTACCGGGGTGAGAACTAACCTTCATGTATGATTCAAAAACTAAACTGCGTGTATGATGTGATCGCCATCTCTTTTGGTGATTTCAAAAGTTTGTTTTTGGGCATGAGCAGTCTTTGCAGTAAATAGCAATAATATAGAAATTAAACTTTTAAATCGACGTGGAGGTTAATTGATATAGATGTATAATGCAATCGCCTAAAAAAAATACAGTCATTCTATTGCTAAAAAAAATACACTAATTCTAATTAAATGAATTCGAATTAAAGTAATATGAGAGCTTGAAAAGGTACTTTAGCAACACATTGTTGAAATGTCGAACAGACAACATATATTTGTGCAATAATATCAGGTGGTAACTATCACAGCACGGTATATGTGTAATGTACGCAATTAAAATTGCAATTCTAGTTTAAATTTTGGTTTTGAAGAATTTGTTAATTTTAATTTTGATTCTAATCTAATTTATTAAAACAAAAATTATCTAATTCTAATTCTAATCGAATTTTAAAAAGCTAACATAAATCTAGTTGTCCAAGTGTGCCTATGTGGGTGCCGCTATCGATTCCAGAAGGGCTTAACAGAATTCACAGAATACACATTGTGTATGTACGTTTGTTTTCTACGATCGAACTGTTTGGACCAGTGGTTCTTAAACTTTTTTACCGCAGACCCCTAATTTTTTTTGCTTCGCGCGGACCAGGGTAGGAAAGAGAAATTTCAAAAAAAAGAAGGCCTAAATTGACGTCACATTACAAATAGACTTTTCAGAAATATGCTGAATATTTCACTAAAATTGAGTCTAAATACATTCAGTGCTAAGACGTTTTATTTTTAATTAAACTTTTTTCTTTGAAAAATTGATTAGTCTACATCTTAAATCTACACTAATATTTTAATGAGGCCTTCATGGATTCCCTAAAATTAATTCACGGACCACCCAGTTTAAGAACCCCTGTTTTAGATTTTGCAATAAAATGACACTTTTTTTCCCCTGCAGTAATGATGGAGGTACTCAGCAACGTTTCTTCCGCCATTCCAACTCCATCGACGAAAGGCGGCCGAAACCAAAGCGACAACGTTGACCTGCTGCTCAGGTGGAGCGAAGTGGTGAAGGTACAGCATCAAAACTGGTCTCTATGACGTAACAATGTCAAACGTCTGTTTTTCAATTATAATGATTTCAAACAGTGTAGCGCCCCAAGTTTTTGGCTAAGAACCTTAAAAACATTACCTTTGCGCGATTGGCCATTAGTAATTATGTCATTAGTAATCGCTCAGACGGCTGCATTTTTTGCAACTCAGAATTTCAAAGAGCAAAAATAACCTGTCGTCAGCAGTGCATCAAAAACAAATGACTGACGGCGCCAAGCCACTTATCAACACTTCCTATACAACAGAGTTTGAATGCATATCTCCCTAATAGGTCAAAATTTGTTAAATTTTTAAATGTCGGAAATTAAAGACTTAGTATCGGAAATGCTTTAGAAAATATATTATGTTTTAGCTTAGAAATAATATTTTTTGAAATATTGTATTCGTTTTGTTTTACGTGCCCACCCCGCAACCCCTTAACCCCAAAATAGTAAATAAATATAAATTTAAGTAAAAAATGTAGGCCACATGGCATAGTCAAGCGGGAACTGGTAAACGCTTAACTTTCTGCGGCAAAACAAACAAGGTCAACCGACCACCAATGCCGTTTCTAATTTCCAAGAAAACGAACGAGATAGTTTCGCTCATCGATCAGAAATTCGAAATTGTCCGGCCGTAGGTCGTGGGTTCGAACCTCACTGCAGGCTTGATTTTTATCCTGCTTGCATCATTGATCGACAGATTCTGTGAGTGTGCGATGGCTTTCTGTGTACTAATAACTCGTAAACCGTAATCGTTGGTCAAAAAGAAGCATCACAAGTACTAGATTACAGTTATTGAACACGTGTGCATCTTTTATGGTTACGGTTTAACATTTTTATTGCAGATTCTCGACTTGCTAATCCGTGTTCTGAAAAGTTTTCCGTCTCGGACCACTGTAGGTCCTGCCCTCAAGTATGCCAGAGCCATCGTGGAGGTAAGATAAGACGGTTGTATTTCTGTCACATTGTATAGATATGATTTTATTTGGAACATTAGAAAAACGAAGACTGGATGAAATCGAAATGTTTTGCAAGATTTAACTTTCCCAAGAGACCGCGAAGGACCGTACGGTTCATCGAGTCTCCAAAACTGTTTTGAATACGATGTAACTTTGTTGTGAAATGACTCCGCAGTAAAAGGAAAGCATTTACGAACTTGTTTTATGTTCATATGCGCATTATACAGTCATGTTTATCTCCACCAGGGAAGTCGATTTTTGAACTAGAATTATGTCAACCTTAAAATTTGAACTAGAATTATGTTATTTTAAAGATTTAAACTAGAATTATGTTTATCTTTATTAATTAATTAGCCTTAGTTACATAAAAACAGATACTGGCTCTTCGTAGTATTTCGCTTGCCAGCATTTAGAATATCCCTGTATCAAACCAACGTTTTTTAACTTGTCGCTTTTTTCGGCAGAGCTTCGTGCGTTCGGGAATCCCCGCCTGTGAGGTCACCTTTCGTGAGCACCAAGATGACGTCATAAATTTGCTGAAGAAGTTCCAAGCCGGCACCAAGCAACTCCAGCATCTGACTTGCCACTCGAAGGTAAACGTTTAGATTGAATGTGACACTCGTCAGCAAAGCATCAAAAACAAATGACTGACGGCGCCAAGACACTAATGCAATACTTTCTACGAAAAAGTTTGAATCAATGTATCCTTAATAGGTCAACATTTGTCAAATTTTTAAACTGTTAGTTGAAATTTCCCATTTTTAGGTCAAAAAATATTCGCCCTAGCTATATAACTTAGTGTTTCGCAACCATTTTGGCTTGTGTCACCCTAGAGAAATTATAAATAATGCGCGGCACCTTTGCTCGTGTTTTTGCTGAGTGGTTAACTGAAACGTTACAATAAACGAGATTGAAACAGCACATAAACTGTGTAACAAGGTTGAAAAAACATCTTAATTTTTTACATTTTTTCGTATGCAAAAAATTGTATCAAGAAGCTTACCAATAGAGCAAAAATTAGAATTCTAAAGATTTGAAATATCTTTCGACACCCCTTTTTCAAGCAGGCATGCGCGATTGAAAGATCTCACTAAAATAATAAATACCCGCTTTTAAATATTTTTTCCTTATTTTAAGGTCTCGAAGGATTCGACGCTGACCAATCACGTGCCGGCATTGAAGCGTTGCCTGGAAACGTTTGTTTTTCGCGTCAAAGCGCTGCTTGTGCTTCACAACTGCCACGAGGCGTTCTGGCTGGGCAACCTCAAAAACAGGAATTTGCAAGGTTGGGTATTTTTTCGGGCGAAGAGGACACACATTTTGCTGTAATTCATTGATTTAGAAAATTAAAAAACAAAAATATTCAATTTTAACCTTTGGTTTAATTATATTTAAACGTACAACGCCACTGGGCCGAGGCCCCGTCAGCTGTTATAAAGGTTATGTTTTTAAGTATACCAACACCTTAGATTAAAGCCGATGCTCTCGAAAATAAAACAAATAAAAAAATAGGTTGGAACACAATTTGTGGACTTAACAATGGCCTTAACTAGTTTTTGTGGTCTTAAAAACAAAATAAATAACAAAAAAAATAAAAAGTTAATAGCGACAAAATTATAGTAACGGTTGAACTTTATAGCCTTGCGATAAGTCCTTATATAGTTTCGAGTCTAAATTTAGGTAAAAAAAGTAACAAACCAACCCAATTTTGATTCATCGACTGCCCTTTATTCAGGCGAAGAGATTTTGTCACAAACCCAGCCCGACCCCTCATCCGACGAAGACGACGAGGTGCGTCACAATGGCCCAAGTGACGTTACAAACGCCTCTGTCCACAGAACCGTGGAAAACTCGTACAGCGAAAGTTATTGAGTTGTGTTTCTATATGATGCGACGTCGGGTGCGGCAAAAGCCTTATAGTTCCATTTACTTTTTTCTCGTGTTTTTCGCTTAACGTGCTAGTTTTAACAACGAAAAACATATGTAGACTATTTTTTAGTTTTCCTTTTTGTTTTGTATTGAAGGTTGCCTGAGCCGAAGAAACCAAAGCCGTTTTATAGCCCTAGGTTAAACTATGGTTTATTTTCCACTTACAATATCGATTTTATATAGCTGTTAGTTTTCGGATTTTCCATGGTTGATATACTTGCAGTTGATGCATTTATTTGTGGAAAACTGAATTACAGCTATCGGAAATTAATTTTCGTATGGATACCAAAGTATTTATATATAAAAAAGTAAACCTTTTTACGATTGGCAGAAAATATCAAACTTCAATATTTACATTGAATGTTGTTTTTAACAAAACTTAACAAAATTTCGGGGAAAGTTTGAACTGATTCCAATCATGGCATATTTTAGTAAGCTTTTCAAAAATCACACCAATACAAGTAAAAAAATATATTTTTATTAAAATTACAAAAAGATGCACAATAAAGCGTCCATGTAGAGGCGCAATGGTGGCGAACCATTTTATTCGCATTGTTTTTGCCCACTCGTATTCTCCTAATACCACAAGTTTGGGTATTTTGCTCTGAAAGAGTAGGGCGCTTGATAGCTGCGCAGCCATATTTCTACGGCGGTTGATTCGTTTAGCGTCAACGAAGCCAGGAGCGGGGTTCGGCGACACAAATCCGTGATGTCATCGCTTGTTATCAACGGAAGATCGTCCGGATATTCATCAAAAAAATTCACAACTTCGGAATCGAGATCGAATCCGTTGCATCCAGCAGCGACCTGGACATATAAAATATTATGAGTAATAAAAATTACAACAAACCGCCATCAACTCAATAACAACTCTCACCGTTATTTTGCCCGCGTCTGGAGTAGCACCAGAAACAAACGGTACAAGATTCATTGGCTCCAGAACTTCTTCAATTGCTGCCATAAAATGCACACTCTTGTTTATCTTCTTTCTCATCTTAGTCATCTTCCGCATTGCGCCAACAACCGATGAAGATGTGCAACGATGTTCCGGGCTGTCTTGCATCTCCGACAACTCAGATTTCAGTTTTGCCTGCTCAGCCATTTCATCTTCGTAATATTTAAGCCAGTTTTCCTCGGTTGGAGATTTGCTTTCAGTTTCTTCGCTCGGCAATTTGTTAATAAGTTCTGCCACTTCATTCCAGTTGACTTTGGGTATTTTCACAAATGGATGCTTCTTTCTCGACCACAGAGCCAACCAATACTCGTGTTCGGGAGCCAGCTTTCCTCCCAGTTCATCAGCTCCTGGGTAATTCGTTATTACAACCGGCGATTTCACCAACACACGCCGCTTTTTTGCAACTTTGGATACAATTTCCTGCATTCGACCGACTTGGGTGGAAATACCTTTGGAATAAAGTTGAAAAAAGTTAATTGAGAAAACAGATGCTGATTATAAATGCACTTGGTTTTAAAATAGGCCTACACTCGGTTATAATACCTTCGTAGGCAGCAATCACATCTTGAACCATCTTGCCGTTTTCTTGTATTCCTTTTAAGGCTGCATTCTGAGAAATGCTTTCAGAGTAGATCGCATTAGACTGCAAGTAAATTGTGGCAACCATAAGCAAGTTAATAACATATTCAGTCGAAAACCGCTTTTAAAGTGACTTCATAAACACTCATAAAAACAATAAAATAGTACCTCAACGCTCAATTTGCTGCCGATTCTAAAAACTTTAAATGTCCATCGAAGAAGCAATAAGACACTAAAAGTAAAATATTTCTTATTGATCAATAAGTAAAAATATATTAAATGCATAATAAAAGCAAGGTTTTCTTACCTGCTCATCATTGTGCGCCCAGTTATGCAAAGGCCAACCAACATTATCACGGCGAATACCATCATCGTAACGTTGAATGACAAATCACCCAAGAATTCTTCCACTGATAACGGAGCTGTGTCAACGAGACACTTCTTCAACTGCTCAAACTTAGTTTCGATTTTAGGTTCAGGTGGACCTTGTAAACCGAAAACCTTTAACGGGGCGAACGAATTGTCGCCGAGCGTAAAATAAAATCTCATATTTTTGCTACTTTAGATTCTCTTTAGTTATAACGTGTATAACAAAAAGCATTGAAGCAATATAAAAAAATTCCGTAAAATGTCCAGTTGCCAAATTTTCATTGTGTAGTGTCAAGTGTGACGTAACACAGGTAGTTAGTAAAATGGGAAAATGTAAATAAGATATATTATAATAACTATGTAGCGAAATTTTATTCGTTCTAAAACGGTATTCTTAGGACGCCTATTTAAATAAATTGTAATGGTTGTATGATTTTAAAACCTAAGTTCTATGTGTTTCATTAGAAAATTCGAAACAAGTGGGAAACCCTATGCTTTGGTCATTGAAACCACTTTTAAATAACTTTGTGTAAGAGGTAATTTCAAAATAACGCTTTGTAAAATAGGTTTAATTAAAATGACTGCTAAAAGTTTGACGATTTAAAGATCATTAAATACTTCTTCAAAATTTAAAATAAGTTAAACGAGAAATCAAACTAATTGTTTTCCTTGTACTAATCAAGTCTAATTTTTCGTGTAAAACCTTTTTCACATTAAATCATATATATTGGTGAGTTTGATGGGACTAGGGCTGGTCGGATGGCTTTTCTGAAGTCTTTGGACAAAAGATTGACTTAGGTTTTTGTCATTTAGGTATACTTAGAAATTTCACTTAACTTTATACATGTGTATGATGCAAGCAAGGCAGGCTAGAAAAAATCAACTATAACCTGCCTTAGGTTCGAGCCAACGACATTTTGTCATACCGGGACCGTCGCATCTACATCACCATATTCGTTCAATTATAGATAGGGCTAAAAGTACACATGTACGTACAACAACTACTTTTCTAACCCCTTCTAAAGCCGTTTTTTCTCTGTAAAAGTATTTTGTTTATACTGCCATATATTTGAAAAAAACGACTTAACTTTGATTCATGTGTTTTCAAAATGCCTAAGTTTTAACTTAATTTATTTTTAAATAGTATATTGGCGAACTGTGGGTTAGCGCAGCTCATTTAACTAAATTTATGGCAACTATACAGTGATCTGTGCCGGGTGACTAAATGTTTTGTTTGCGATTATTTTAGGAATTCATTTACATGACAATCGCTATGGCAACATCATCTGCGTCGTTAAACACGTCTTTGGCCAATAATTTTAAACCAATTTAAACTGTTTTCATATTATATTCGTATAGTTAAAAACTATGGACAGGAAATAAAGTGGGTTTTGGCATTGCGACGAAAAACCTAGTTTTCAAACTATTGGCCTGTGAAACAGGGTTCTTTAACTTTTAACGTAGGCAAAATGTAAAGATTTCCATATGCCAAAATTAGAAGTTTAAATTAATATCCTAAAAAATCTTGACAAGAAGCGTACACATTGCTACAATAAAAATGATTTCTTTCGTAAAAGGTAGCCAACACGACCAGAAAATCTAACGATCGTTAGCATCGTTTAAACTTTAAAGCTTAAACTTCAGTCCTAAAAATTGTAAAATCCGTCACAAAAAGTAGAATCATTACTTTACAGTGTTTCAAGTTGTGATCATTATCTTGGTAAGGGTACGAACAGATTTTTATATGCCTAATTAGATTAAATGAGCTAAATTTGCTCCAAATATTATAAAAGTGCTGGAGCAAGCAAGTAGGCTATATATTGTCTTAATTGGCAATGAAAAAACACCTACACCTGAACTTTTTTTGGTAGCTTTTTTTCTTACCACAGAATTGTTTTTTCCTAATTGAAAATTTCCCTTAAAGACTATATACAATTCATTTTAAGTAATCCGCATTTATGCTAAAAGCTAAAACGCATAATAATTTTTTCACAGTGCGACATTCCCCGATTTTGTACTTTTATTTAAAGTAACTTCAGCGCCATGCGCATAAGGAAATTATGTTTTTTTGCAAAATCGTTTTTCACTTACTTTTCATTTCAAAACAACTCTATGGAAAGCTTTCTAAGGCCCAATTAGTAAACGCAACTCACTGCAGTAAACTCGCCTTGTTTGACGTTCAAGAACCGCGTTGTGTTTAACGTATACTTTAAAAGTTTTTTTGAACCCAGCAAATTTTCAATGTCCAAAACATCCTTCCCGCTGGTATACACTAATGTTTCGTTTTACTCATAATGAAATACACATAAGCAATGCCTAAATACGTTTATTACAAATCAACAAAAAGCTTTGCGATCCTAGCAATATAATCGGTTGGTGATATTATGCGGTGTATCGCACCCCTTTATTGACGTCATCGGCGATTATGCTTTGGTAGAGACTATCCTCCTTCTTTTTCTGGCGATATCTTTTCAGCAAACTTAGAAGGACAACAATTAATGACGCGAGCACGACAAAACCCGAAACACCGAGGATCGCCCAAATAAAGGACGGTTCCGCCGCGTCCAATGCATCGGAAACTGAAAAAATAAAAGCTGGATTATTATTATGGGTTCAAATTAAATGTTTCATTTAACATATTTAGCTAAGTTTTGTCAGTAAAACGATTAGAATGCCATTGTTTTTTTTTTAATGTTTTATTTAACGCATTGCTTATAAAATCGGACGGGTTGAGCAATTTAATGGTTAATCGTTTATTTATTATATTGGTGGTTTGACTTGAAGATGACTTGCTCTAATAATAAACTAACTTGGACTTGACTTAAGTAACTAATGACTTGGACAGGGACTTGGTATTTAGTCAAAAAGACTAGACTTGGGATTGAGTTATTTCAAAATGACTTGTTTACAACAATCATAAATACATTTTCTATCCGTTTAAAACTAATGGGTCCGACTCGGAGTCGGAGTCGGGCTCGGGACTCGAGTAAGACCACGAAAAACTACCCGAGTCCCGAGTCCGACGTGCGCAGTAACTAAATTTGAAACTGTTAAGGCGGCAAAATGTAAGTTGTGTTATAGCAAATGGTGAAATACTTTTAAACCATGTCATGAGGGTGGATCAATTATGACACCAATATGAGTGGATTGCACAAAATCCACCTTAATTTAGTTGCGTAAATGGGTAAAATCCAGGCTGTAGAGTCTGAGCTGGACTCGGGACTCGACAAAATCTTACTTTTGGCCGGAGTCGGACTCGGGAGTCGGGAGTCGGACTCGGGTGTATTTTTTTGGCCGGAGTCGGACTCGGGTTGTTTTTAACCGACTCCGCAGCCCTGGTCCAAAGTTGCCCAGGGTATCTTAAAACTACGACAACTTTATGCGCATAGGTTTACTGCGATTTATGGTTCATCGCCAAATATGAAAAATGCCAATATAAAAATGTGCACCTTGAAACTCTGCCGCGTAGCTGTATCCAAGTTGATCCGACGACACGAACATTTCACGGTTGGTGATGGGAGGAAAGAATGGCACCATATTGAAGTCGAGGTTATGGCCGATCGGTGCATCTTCTGTTGGATAGTCAGAAGCTGTTGCGTTCGACCTGCGTTTGTAGGCAAAATGTAAGAAAAGAGCACTCTGTTGTAATGACTTAAGGTAATGACTCCACTTAGGTGCAATTAAGTCATTGTTTTTAAATGACTTGACTTGACTTAAGTCTTTCAGAAAAATGCCTTCAAGTAAAATGAGGTGATTTCATTAAGAATATTTTTTTATAAATTCGGTTATATATATTAATTTTTTTACATTACAAAATTTGCTTGCTATATGCTTAATTTTTTGTTATTTTTGGGTGAGGTATTGTTCGTAAGGTTTATCAACTTTAGTAGTTTAACTATTTATGACACAGATTTCATTTGAAATTGGCTGGCTATAGTTGACTGGGACTTTGACGTCATTTATTGAAAAAGACTTGACTTGGACTTGTTTACAGCACTGGAAAATAGTGACCCTTTAAAATGTTGTCACGTTGATTTTCTTTCTAACCTTTTAATCCATTCTTCGAATATGGCGTCGGTGTAAGTGTGAAGTAAAACGAAGATGGGGTCGTTAGCAGAAGCATGGGTTTGTCCACCAGTGCCGTTTAGAAACAAGTGAGCCAAGTTATGGAGTGTGCGAACACCGACGTCAAACTCTCCATTCGGTTCAGAATAACCTTTAAATTTGAAAAAAGCATTAATATACAACTAGGAAAATTTCGCATGACAACTTTTGTTAGTAAAGCTTTTGTTAGTAAACACAAAAAGTTAATATTTGAGTATTTTATATTCACCTTCAAGTGCGTTCCTAAAACTTCCGGCTGAATTTGAGAAGAATGGCGACGTGTCGTATGTTTCTACTTCAATGCAGCCGCTTACGTCATCTGGTGTTGGAAGGCTTTGGGTTTCTGGACGGTCGACGTTGCCGCCAGGATTACGACGGATTGGGCCTTTGTTCAAAATTAACAAACGGTTACAAAATGTCAGTTCACTAAATATGACCAATATTTAACTTACCTTCAGATGTTCCGTTGCACAGCTTTACGTTGTCGTTAAACCAATCAAGACTGAGACAAACCACTTCCCAGTCTGCAAACCTCGAATTAGGACTCAGTAAAGTTGGGTCGTTTGGGTTGGGTCCTCCTAATAACTCGTCTGTGCAAATGTCGCATTCAGTGCCTTGGGAAACAATTTATATTGGGTTTGTTATTGTATAATATAGATGAAAATAAACATATAACTAGAGGCCACACGTCTTAACCGAAAGTATTCTCGTTGCACAGTTTCTTTGCTGTGATAAACACTAAACTAAAAAGTTTACCAGGTAAAATAAAATGTATGTTTTTTCGCGATAACTTTTACGTGGTTTCAGTACAAAAATCGCAAAGGTTCGTCTAAATAAATGAAGTTGTATCGAACAACGTGCGAATATTGATTGTGTTTTTGGTCTCCATACAAATGAAAAGTTTTGTCAATTATAACCAAATAAACACCAAGTTTTTTGGACACTCTTCGAAATTATCGTTTTAAGTGGATTTAGACTAGATTTCAGTTGCGCATAATGCTTTGAAACATAATATACATTGTTGTAATGAAAGTCTTTTAGACAAATGACTTGGGTTAAAATTTTTGTACATAAAACATTTGCTTTCTATAAGTTGCGTTTTCCTTATTTTTAGTTCAATGATTGCTCGTGGTCGTACGAGTTTAAAAATTCTAACAGTTATTACTTTTATTATTGTGACAAGGGAGTGACTTGAATTTGACTTTCTGCTTTAATTAAGACTTGACTGCAACTTCATTTGTTGTTTATTCAAAAAGACTTGATTTGGAATTAAGTTTTTTTACAAAAGACTTGACTGGGACAAAACTCATTTTTAAATTACTTGTTTACAACACTAAAATAATATTTGCTAAATGGTTACCTCCAATCGCAAAATCCCAATATGGCAGAGCAAAAGTTGGATCGCCTGATAACCGCTGGAGGTCAGCCTCGAGTCCAAGCAGGTGCATTCTGTGCCAAGTTAAGAAAGCGGGACCTTCGTGTGAAAAGTCGATGGCGGTGTAGGCTTGACCGGGACCCAGGAGTGTGTCACGTACTGAGTAGTAGTGAACCCACACAAAAAGATCGTATATTGTCACATTCACGAATTGTGGCTCATCGGTTCCATTTTCACCGAGAAGATTTCTAAAAAAATATAAATTGCACTAGTGTAACCCAAAGCGCCCAAACTCTGACGAAATATACACATTCATCCCATATTTATTAAGAGGAATTAAAATCTTGTGGGCAATTTGGTTTGAGGTAATTTTAGCTAAATTGTTATGATGTAAGGAATTGTACAGGAAAATTATTTTACAACTTTTTCACCTGTAATGATCTCGAGCTATGACGTAATCGGGATGAACAGAGGTTTTTGAGAGATCAAGAATATCAAGAAAAGTTGCTCCTTCGTCCGATGTCATATTGAGGAGGTTTTTGCGGACGGTCGGGGGACTTCTCTCCTGGCACTCGCTTCCTTGCCATCCATACTTGCATCCGGAACAATCGAATCTTCCAAAGTTGCCGTTACAAATGCACGAACTGCGATAATAAAGTGGTTTTTGATAAATCGTTCGCAAGTTACTTGACTTAAATTTCCAGTCTCGAATATATTATAGACTCTACGTAATTTATTTCATAAAACTGGCGAAAATATATATTTCTATAATTTGGTAAAATCGCTTTTAAAATCAATATTTACAAAGTTTAGGGTCAAGAGAATAACTGGCGAATGTCAACATGCGAAACGCGATAAAAGAATAAACGCTCTAATTTGAAAGAAGTTTTACCTAATTCACATTTCAAAAACATTCTTTTAGCATTCTATCACTTGATATTTTGCAGAAACTGATGAATACTTTCAAACGACAAAATATAAACTTCCGTTTTTTTAAGAACTGATTTGTTTTGTACCCTTTTGTATTAAACAGTCTAAATATTCAACTGATTAGAAGCAAGAGTTTTTGCATTTGTTGTCTGAGAGGGAATCATTTCATTACAAACCGGTTTCAACATTCTAATCTATGTTTTATTATTTAAGTGCCATACTTTGACATACCGATTAAAGAAACGCTCTGGCCAGCGTTCACGGTCGTCGATTCCAACGAGAACATATTGATTGCCGTGCGGTAAATCGTCGATCGCGATATTTTGACAGGAGCCCCTGCCTTCCGCCTGACCGCAAGCCGACTCAGTGGCGCCACTCAGTGGACAGCATTCCTTCGAACTAATAGCCTCCAGGGTCGCGCAAGCTCTTGGAAATTGGGATCGAACCAATCGGAACGAGGCAACCAAACAAATAACTAACGCAACTGTTGCAAACTTCATCTAAAAATTTGAAATATCTTTAAATTTGTTTCTTTAAACATATAATAGCATTCCAATAACAGTAATTTAACAATGTCTAGCAGTCAATTGTTTTTAATTACGAATTGCTGCGGGTATTTTCATCGAAATATGTCCGTAGCTAAAATGGAATATACATTTTTTGGAATTTTCGATTGTTCCCGTTTAATGTTTCTATATTTTACTGTGGAGATAAAATAATACCATGCCAAAAATAAAAACACACCTAAATGTTACTTAATCTGTATAATATAAAACTTTTTATAATATTTATAACAATTTAACCATGTTTACTATAGCGAGGGCAGATTCGAGCAATTGAACGGACACGGTTCAAAAAACCTATATAGGCACTCTTGCTAAAAAAAAACACTTGACAATAGATAGAAAGCTTTCTAATCCTTTATCCTACATTTTGCAGTTTAATGTCATTTTGAAAACGTACTGGGTCTTAACTAGATTACTACCTTCTATTCGGTGCTCAGAAACACTTTTTACTTACAAAAATATTTCAAGGTTAAAAATAATGTCAGCACACCTTTAAACAATCCCGCTAAAACAACCATTGATACTGAGGTAAATCTAAAGAAGCTTAAAAAAAACAAATATCCTTTTATCTTCCTATTTTGTAGTTTTACACACACAAAAGTCTTAAGCCACTAAAAGTCATTTAACTAGCCTTAGGTAAACCTTACGACAGCGAAGTATAAAGGCCTTCTCAGGAAATGTAATAAAAAAACAATGACTCTTAGCAAACATCGGGTTTTTTCAATTGTTAGTTTTTCTGAAAGTTCATAATATTTCACATAAAATGAATTACGTTTAAATGCTTGCTTTTTGTTTCTTTTCATTCCGCTGACTTATTAAAACTACCTTGAGAAAGCCCGCGACATACTTTGATACTTTGATGTTCTTGTAGTATATACACAGTCGCGAAGCACTAATACATTGACACATAATATTTCAAATTTCAATAAAAATATGCTGCTCACAGTCAACGTTGCGCAAAAGTCAGCTTGAGTAAAACAATCAGTCAACCCTGTTTATATACCGAAGCAAAGTCAAATCAATTTCGATAATCCGTATTTTTGTCACAAGATTAGATTTGCTTTTAGGAAGTGGGATATTATGTTTGGCATTAATAGGATTAGAAACTTTGTTGGACTGGTGACACTCGCCGTGTGATGCATTTGCCATTTCCTATTCAACAAGTTATGGCCTAATGTAGGTAAGAAAGGTATGATTTGCTAATGCATAACTATAGCTAATCAGAGGTTGACAAGTTACTAATTGTAAACTGCAGGCTACCCTATTGTAAATATCCCGATTTCTGCGAGGAATCGCATTTGTGTAGTTTACCCTTCATTGCTTTATCGGTTTAAGCGATATCGATTGCCACTAAAAAACGCACAAAAAAGATACCACATCCAAATTATTAACACAAAAAAGAATCGCAGAGCTTCTAAGTGTGCACAAAAGCGGATCTACGATATTTGATTTTTTTCGGAGGAGCATGAAAATTTTCAGGGATAAAGTCTCAAAATCAGTCAAAACGAGACGCCATAAAGTAATCTTAAACACACCTGTTTTTCTCTAGCACTAGACCAGTGGTTCATAACCGGGGGGCGCCAAACAATTTTTAGGGGGCGCGAGCTCTAGTCAAACACTTAACTTTGTGTAATGATTTATTGGTTTCATGTTGCGTTTTGTAGTTGATTTTGCTTTAATGCTGTTATAAGCTAGATCAAAATTGCGCATGTGAAGATAAGTAACTTAAGAAAAACGGTCCATAATTTCTGCGATTCAATTTTTGGACTACTATGTGTTTATAGTTTCTCGTTTTTTTGGACAATATATTTGCTACTTAGTACGACCTATTTGGGCTGTGCTTAGTCGGGACAATATGATATTTGTGAAAAAGTTGTGCAAAGGGGTTGGGCACCCTCTACACAAACTAAGTTTTTGCCAATTTTAAAAACCTAACTGCGAAATGATCTTTTACTTCTCGCGAACCTATCATTCATATATCACAAATTGGGGAAAACCCAGACTCTTTTTGCGCGAATTTGTAAGGTTATTTGCAGTATATAGGCCAGGGGGGGCAACTTATCCGGTCGGCGGGCCACATATGGGAAAATGAAGTATTTGGCGGACCAGATTAAGTACTGCCAAAACTTGTATGTTTTGTCGCATAATGGCGGCTAATGTTGTACTCTTTAAACACGGCAACAGTTTCATTGCACATCAAACATATTGCTTTCTTCCCGACTTAAAGAATAAACGTAGTACAGAACTTGGTAAACCGAAAATCAGTTTGTTTGGATGTTATAAGATAGATATATTTCGCTTCTAAAAACATCATTAATATTGATGATGCTTTTGGTAGCGAAATATATATTTATCTATTAACATCCAAACATTCTTTATCATTGACGTTCAACCAGAATTGTTTGTTTTTCACTATTCGGATTAAGGCAGATTTTGTTAGTCGAGAGAAAATTCTGATTCTTGCCGACTTGTATTGAGTGAAAAGTACTTTGCATCCAATCCTTTTTAAACTTGCGACACTCCTTGTCAACGTTTCTTTGCAAATCCATGGGAATATATTTATTGTAAATTCTGTCCGACCCCCGAGTCCCGATTCCGATTCCGGCCAAATGGGCTATTTCATCGAGTCCCGAGTCCGGATGCGACCCTTCCGTCTGTATCTCACCGATTTACGCAACGAAAAAATTGTGGATATTGAGCGATTCACATATAGGGGTGTCATATAATTCATTTACCCACAATACTTGGTTGAAAAATATTCAACATGAACATGAACATATGCTATTCCGCCTTTACAATTTATGGTTGGTGGCCATATCGGTTTTAAAATTTGGTACTGCGTATATCGAACTCGAGTAGTTTTACGTGGTCTTCTTACTCGACTCCGCAGCCCTGCCTGAAACAAAGAATGGAAAACACAATGAAAACAAAGAACTAAAGAATAAATAACAATCAATATTATTAGACGTAGTAATTAAGCAAGTAGTGGGGATTGTGGCAGAATGTTGGCGCGGGCCACTTTACCGTTTAAGACGGGAAACTGTCTGCGGGCCGCTGAAAATCCCGTCGCGGGCTTTGTGTGTCATCACACCGTCTGAAACACGATTAACACAATGTTCAATTTTTGCGTTTCGGGCGACCTTGTTACGTGTTAGGCAGCCTTACAACTGTGGAGTGTTAGGCAGCCTTACAACTGTGGAGAACCTTTACAACATGCTTGTCAAACTTAGCGCGATGAAAACTAATACATGGAGCACAAAAAAATGTTCCCTATCTTCCAAATTAAAGTTTAGCCGATTTAAACTAAATTAACGCACTTTTTTCGCGATTCGCGCGATTAAGGGACAACTGTTGCATTTTTATGTTGTCGCACAGATATGTAATCGAAAAGAACAGAATTATTTTAGTATGATACTTATAATACCTTTTCTTACCTCTATTTGGCTTTAACTGTTAAAACTGATACGGCCAAATGCATCACAAGGCGAATATCACAAGTCAAACAAAATTTCTGATCCGATTAAAGCCGAACATAATATCCCACTTCCTAAAAGCAAATCTAATCTTGTGACAAAAATACGGATTATCGAAATTGATTTGACTTTGCTTCGGTATATAAACAGGGTTGACTGGATCTTTCACTCAAGCTGACTTTGAGCACAACGTTGACTGTGAGCAGCGATGTTTTTTATAGAAAGTTACTATATTATGTGTCAATGGATTCGGCCTAGTGCTGCGCCACTGTTTACTACTAAGTACTAGTACATACAAAGTATGTCGCGGGCTTCCAGATTATTATTGCTTTCTGGTTCCCAATGTAGTTTTAAATAGCGGAATAATGAAAGCAAAGCGAAGCATTTCAACGCACATAATTTAGGTGAAATATTATCAAAAAACCTTTGATGTTTGCTAAAAGTTTTTTATTAAATTTCATAAGAAGCCCTTTATGCTTCGCTATAGCAAGGTTTGCTCCAGGCTAGTTGAACGGCGTTTAGTGGCTTGGGAATTTTAATGTGTGTAAATCTATACAAAATAGGAAGATAGAAAGACATTGTTTCTTTATTGAGCTGCTTTAGAAATTTAAGTGTAAATCGTTGTTTTAGAGGGATTTTTAAAGGGGTCCTGACACTATTTGCAACATTGCACTATTTTAAAAGTTAAAAATGTTTTCTATGGTAATCGTATGGTAATCTCGACAATAACCAGGACGTTTTCAAAATGATCGTAACCAGCAAAAGAAACGATAAAGGATTAGAAAACTTTCTATCTACTGTCAGCAGTATTTTTAGCAAGTGTGCCTATATAGGATTTTGAACCGTGTCCGTTCGATTGGCTCAAATCAGCCCTCGCTACAGTAAACATGGTTAAGTTTTATAAATGTCTTAAAAATGGATTATACAATACAGAGAAAATGGATTATATAATACAAGTAATGGATTATATAATACAAAATTTAAGTGTGTTTTTATATTTGGTATGGTATTTTTTATCTCCACAGTAAAAAATAGAAAATATTTAACAGTAAACGGCAATATATATACTATATTAGCCTTGGACATATTTCGATGAAAATACCGCAGTAATTCGTACTTAAAAAAATGCTGCTAGACATTAATAAATCACTGGTATTGGAATGCTGCTATATGCTTAACAAAACAAAACCAATAATCATTCAAATTTTTAGATGAAGTTTGCAACAGTTGCGTTAGGTATTTGTTTGGTTGCCTCGTTTCGATCGGTTCGATCCCAATTTCCAAGAGCTTGCGCGACCCTGGAGGCTATTAGTTCGAAGGAATGCTGTCCGCTGAGTGGCGCCACTGAGTCGGTTTGCGGTCAGGCGGAAGGCAGGGGCTCCTGTCAAAATATCGCGATCGACGATTTACCGCATGGCAATCAATATGTTCTCGTTGGAATCGACGACCGAGAACGCTGGCCAGAGCGTTTCTTTAATCGGTATGTCAAAGTATACACATGAATAATAAAACATAGATTGGAATGTTGGAACACTTTTGTATTGTAATAGGTTCCTCCTAGAGAATAAATGCAAAAAAGTCTAAAACAGTTCTTAAAATAAACGGAAGTTATATTTTTCCGTTTAAAAGTACTCATTCTGCAAATAGCAACTGATTTAGAATGCTAAAAAAAGTATTTTAAAATGTCTTTTCAAACTATAACGTATTTTACAGTATTAAGCGCACTTTGTACAGAACCAGAATGTTTTTATACGGTGTCAAGCACGTTTTCATACGGGGAAATATATATTTTCACCAGTTTTATGAGATAATTTACGCAGATGTTTTCTATAACATATTGGAGGTTAGAACTTTTAATTAAAGTAACTTGCAAACGATTTATCACAAGACATTTTCTTATCGCAGTTCGTGCATTTGTAACGGCAACTTTGGAAGATTCGATTGTTCCGGATGCAAGTTTGGATGGCAAGGAAGCGAGTGCCAGGAGAGAAGTCCTCCGACCGTCCGCAAAAACCTCCTCAACATGACATCGGAAGAAGGATCAACTTTTCTCGATATTCTTGATCTCTCAAAAACCTCTGTTCATCCCGATTACGTCATAGCTCGAGATCATTACAGGTGAAAAAGTTGTAAAAAAATTTCCATGTATGTTGCCTTACAAAAACAAATTGTCTAAAATTTCCCCAAACCAAGTTACCCCTTTGATTTAATTAATCCCCTTTTTAATAAATATAGAATAAATGTGTATATTTCGTCAGAGTTTGGGCGCTTTGGGTAACACTAGTGTAATTTATATTGTTCAGAAATCTTCTCGGTGAAAATGGAACCGATGAGCCACAATTTGTGAATGTGACGATATACGATCTTTTTGTGTGGGTTCACTACTACTCAGTACGTGACACACTATTGGGTCCTGGTCAAGCCTACACCGCCATCGACTTTTCACACGAAGGTCCCGCTTTCTTAACTTGGCACAGAATGCACCTGCTTGGACTCGAGGCTGACCTCCAGCGGTTATCAGGCGATCCTACTTTTGCTCTGCCATATTGGGATTTTGCGATTGGAGGTAAACATTTAGCAAATATTATCAGCTTTGTAAAAAAATAATTTCAAAATGACTTATGTCCCAGCAGTCAAATCGTTTGTAGAATAACTTAAATCCAAAAAACTTTTCGAATAAATATTATTAGAGCAAGTTGAATTAAAGCCACGCCTTTTTTATAAAAATAAAATTTAAACAATTAGAATTTTTAAACTCGTACAACTATTAGCAATAATTTACCTCAAATATAAGAAAAACGCAACATATATAGCAAGCAAATTGTGTTATGTGCACCAATTGGGATAAATTGCTCATTTTTATAAGAACAAACTTCATGAAAAAAATTCATTTCCACCCAGTCATTTTTCCAAAAGACTAAAGTTAAGTCATTTGAAAACAGTGACTTCATTCCCTTAAGTCATTACAACGTTGTAAAAAGCGCAAACACGCAACTGAAATCTAGTCTAAATGCACTTTAACGCGATGATTTCAAAGAGTGTCAAAAAATCTTTATTTGGTTATAATTGATAAAACTTTTTATTTATAAGAAGACCTAAAATACAATCAATATTCACACGTTGTTCGATACAATTTCATGTATTGAGACGATTTTACCGATTTTTAAGCCATTATACAGAAATCACGTTAAAAGATATCGCAGAAAACATACGGTTCATTTTACCTGGTAAACTTTGCAGTTGAAGAGATATGTTTGTATGACACAATGGGCACATTACGCATCGGCGCCTGCTTAGCACAACGAAGAAAGTTGCAACGAGAATAATTTCGGTTAAGACGTGTGGTATGAAATAACCCAACATAATTTGTTTCGCAGGCACTGAATGCGACATTTGCACAGACGAGTTATTAGGAGGATCCAACCCAAACGACCCAACTTTACTGAGTCCTAATTCGAGGTTTGCAGACTGGGAAGTGGTTTGCCTCAGTCTTGATTGGTTTAACGACAACGTAAAGCTGTGCAACGGAACATCTGAAGGTAAGTTAAACATTCATCTCATTTGGTGAACGAACACTTTGTAACGGTTTGGTAATTTCAAACAAAGGCCCAATCCGTCGTAATCCTGGCGGGAACGTCGACCGTCCAGAAACCCAAAGCCTTCCAACACCAGATGACGTAAGCGGCTGCATCGAAGTTGAAACATACGACACGTCGCCATTCTTCTCAAATTCAGCTGGAAGTTTTAGGAACGCACTTGAAGGTGAACATAAAATATTAACACAAATATTAACTTTTTGTATTTACTAACAAAAGTTGTCATGCGAAATTTTCCTAGTTGTATATTAATGCTTTTTTTCGAATTTGAAGGTTATTCTGAACCGAATGGAGAGTTTGACGTCGGTGTTCGCACACTCCATAACTTGGCTCACTTGTTTCTAAACGGCACTGGTGGACAAACCCATGCTTCTGCTAACGACCCCATCTTCGTTTTACTTCACACTTACACCGACGCCATATTCGAAGAATGGATTAAAAGGTTAGAAAGAAACTACACGTAACAACTATCAAAAGGGTCACTGTTTTCCAGTGTTGTAAACAAGTCATTTTAAAAAAAACCTCAAGTCCCAGTCAAATCATGTTAATTCCAAGTCAATTCCTTGTCATAAAAAAAGAAAAACAAAACTACTAAAATTGGTTAACTAGCTAGATTATCAGAACTAACTCAACTAAAAATAACCAAAAACGCAACATATAGCAAGTAATTGGTAAAATGTAGAAAAATAAATTTATGTAATTAAAAATATGATAAAAAGTTAATAAAAACACTTCATTTTTACCAAACTAATTTTTCTGAAAGACTTAAGTCAAGTCAAAGTTATTTTCCGAAAAGACTTGAGTCAAGTTAACTCATTTTTACTAAATGACTTAGGTCAAGTCAACTTATTTAAAATCAGTGACTTGAATGAAGTCAAAATCAGTGACTTTAGTCAAGTTCTTGCTATTTTCTTACATTTCGCATACAAACGCAGGTCGAACGCAACAGCTTCTGACTATCCAACAGAAGATGCACCGATCGGCCATAACCTCGACTTCAATATGGTGCCATTCTTTCCTCCCATCACCAACCGTGAAATGTTCGTGTCGTCGGATCAACTTGGATACAGCTACGCGGCCGAGTTTCAAGGTGCACATTTATATATTGGTATTATCGTGATGAACCATAAATCACAGTAAACCTATGCGAATGAGAATATCGTAGTTTAACCCAGGGCAACTTTGGACACATTGATTTTAGACGGAAAGAGATGTAGTGTGCAGGTTGTAAACAAGTCAATATGAATTGACAAAAGTCCAAGCTATGTCCCAGTTAAGTCATTCCCTTGTTAATACTGCAAAATAGACTGCCCGAGTTTGCGAGTGCTAACTAATCAAGCAAACCTAATAATCTGTCAAAATCTTTCGTTTTAGATAGTATTTGTTGGAAAAACACTTATTTCAGCCATTCAAGTTTTGTTTATCAATCTGGGTTTCATAATAATAATCCAGCTTTTATTTTTTCAGTTTCCGATGCATTGGACGCTGCGGAACCGTCCTTTATTTGGGCGATCGTCGGTGTTTCGGGTTTTGTCGTGCCCGCGTCATTGATTGTTGTCCTTCTAAGTTTGCTGAAAAGATATCGCCAGAAAAAGAAGGAGGATAGTCTCTACCAAAGCATAATCGCCGATGACGTCAATAAAGGGGTGCGATACACCGCGTAATATCACTGACTGATTATATTGCTACGATCGCAAACTGTTTTGTTGATTTGTAATAAACGTATTTATGCATCGCTTATGTGTACTTCATTATGAGTAAAACGAAAAATGTGTGTATACCAACGGAAACAAATACTGGGTCTAAAAAAACAGCTTTTGATTGCAGTGTCGTAAACAAATCATATGGCCTAGTAAAGTCGTTTGTAAAATAATGCAAGTCAAGGTCAAGTCTTTTTGGATAAATAACAATTAAAGACCCAGTCAAGTCATCAGAGCAAGTCAATTCCAATTCAAATCCTTGTCACAAAAATTACATGTTAAGCTATTAAAATAAGTAAACTCGTCCAATTATGTGCAATAATACATCAACTAAAAAATACCAAAAAAAACGAAAATATACAGCAACCAACTTGCTATTAGGATAAATAAACCAATTATATAATTTTTTTTAATGAAATCATTTCATTCATTTAGTTCCAAGTCTATTGTGTGAAACTTAATTCAAGTCAAGTAATTTGTCCACAAGACTTAAGTCAAGTCAAGTCATTTGAAAACAGTGACTCAATTGCATTTAATTTGCCATTGACCTAAGTCATTACAACTCTGTTTCTTCGCATAGCATTTGTTCAAAAAAAGAAAAACAGTTTAAATTTAATTTACAGCTTATGTTAAACACAACGCGATTCTTGAAGGTCACACAAGGCGAGTTTACCACAGTGAGTTGCGTTTGCTAATTAGGCCTCAGAACGCTTGTATGGTTTTTCACATTTTGAAAAAAATAAAAACATACTGTGCGAAAAAACATCATTTCCTTGTGCGTACGGCGCTCTAAATACGTCAAATAAAAGTACAAAAAAAAATCGGGGAATGTCACACTGTAAAACACTTATACGTTTTAGCTTCTATAGCATAAATGCTCGTTACTTGAAACATTTTGTACAGTCTTCAAGGGTAATTTTAAAATAAAAGAAACAAATCTTTCAAACCAAGAAAAAACTCTGAATCTATCAAAAAAGGTTTAGGTGTAGATGTTTTTTCGTTGCCGATTAAAGCAATATAATACACCTATACTTGTTTAATCTGGTAACAAATTGGTAGCTCATTTAAACTAGCTATATAAAATCTGTTTCGTACCCTTAATAAGATAATGATAACAACAATTTTTGCAACACTGTATTCAAAACAGAACATGAAGTAATTATTCCAAAATTTCTATACAGTAAAGAACTTTTTGAATTAGGAAATTTTGTTTTAAATTTTGAGATCAGGAAATTTTGTTTTCAAATTTTTGTTTAACTGCTTGCAAAAGGCCTGCATGTTACAATAGGTTGTCACTGAAAATGACAAAAATACTTAGATTACCGTCTGGCAACCTGCTGCGTCGTTTACCTCTTTAATCGTTTTTACTAATTATTCGCTATTTTGAAATTAGTTTGATTTGGGTACAACTGTAAAGATATCTGAGCCAACTTTGGTCAAATAGGCATAAAATATACACCAAGATTCTGGCCCTATCATGTCTTCCAGTTCGTATATTTATTTTTAAATTTCAACTTTTCCTTACTCCACATCGGAATTTGGTCAGGTTAAGAGGCTTAAATGACCTTTAGAGCAATTTGTTTTATGCATATTGTCTTCTTTTGACACCAACTTTTAATAATAATAATAATGTTTCTCAGTATAAAAAAAGTTTAGGAACCACTCTTTGAAAATAACCCAAAGGAAAAAACGTTGATATCAGCTGTCTATGGATTTGTCTTTAAAGATATTTTTCTGTTTTCAGCCGTAATAGTTTGGCGTAGTAAGGTTTACTTTACCGATTTTATTTTTGAACAATTTTTTCTTTTTTTCGGAATGGTTTTGGCATTGTATCAAGTAGACGTTGCCTTTGTGAGACTAGGACTTAAATATATCTACATCTATTTGATAACTTTTGTAGCAGTTTAAATAGGCTGTTGCTAAAAAAAAGACTGTGGTTTGCAACTAAAAAAACTGGTATGTAACAAATACGCAAAGTAGAAACTCGTTCATTTGAACAAAGAAAACGTCAGATATTTAGCATACCATATCGGGAGCCTTGAAGTGGCCAACCGAAGTCAATTAATCAATGATGAACAACCAGGGTCAAACAAAAAAATACGCCCTGTGGCTTCTCGCTATCTTGGACATTTGGAGATTTGAAATAACATTATGAAAAGAAATACACACAAAATGTACACTCAACTACAAGATCGCTTCTATTCAGAAACTCGCGTAATCATAAGAAGAGCGGAAAAATGCAAAACCAGATGTTCTCATGGCATCTCAGGACAGATACTTAGGGCAGTAGTACTTAACCGGGGTGCCGTTTTTAACGCTTTAAGGTGCCGAGAGAAATTTCAAATTGTTTGGGATTCCAATTTTTGCTCTATTGGTAAGTTTCTTGATATAAGTTTGTGTGTACGATAAAAGTGCCAAAAATTAAAAAGTTTGTTTCAACTTTTTTCTACAATTAATGTGATGTTTCAATTTAGTTTATTGTAACGTTACAGCTAACCAGTCATCATATATACGAGCCAGGGTGCCGCGAACTGTTTATAATTTCTACAGGGTGCCGCAAGCCAAAAAATGTTGCGAAATACTAACTTAAGGTTTGTACAACCTCAAATATTGGCGTTGAAACTTGATATCGCGTCAAACGAGCGTCGACAAGCTGTCGCTGTCTTTTTCCTTCCTTCTCGTTTTCGTTGGTAGCACTGATGACGTTGAGAGCTCGGCGTTGTTCTTTCCCGACACTCGAGTGAAGGCAGAATCGTCGTTTGTTCCAATGCTCGCGTAGATACTGCTCGGTGCTTTTACAGCAGGAGTGCTCTCCGGAGGACTTTCCTCCACCGGAAGTTGCCGTAATCCGGAGACAACAAAGTCCGAGTCCTCCGAACCGCTACACGCAAGCTTCTGACTTTTAAAGTACTCCTTGAGGGCGATTTTATTTGTTTTTGTTTCCGCGTGCAGGCGCTCGCGAGTCATTTTGGAATCGCGTTGCGGTGCCGGCGTTGTCGAGTAATGCGAGTTGTTCCAGACGTAGCACGAGTAGGAAACCGAGTAGAGGATAAAGATGACGGCGAGTCCGATGATTGACATCCCGATGATGGCGGCCATCCGCGGAAATTCCATGTACATGTAACAAGCGAAACCTGGACAGTTTGAGTTAACAACGTCGAATAACAAAAGTCTCCATAAAAGGTTTATTATGATATGCTCGTCTACTAGAGTTGACTTGAAGGTGTAGTTCAGAATTTTTTTAAATTACTTGACTTTTTGTAGTATTTTTGATGGATAGACTAGATTTGATAAATCATATGTACAAATTCCTTTACTTACTTTATGCTACTTTGCCAACAGTAGCTAAGTTCAAAACTTCTCGAACAATAAACATTAGTATTAAAAAACATCGTTTAAAAATTAATAGTTATAAGTACTCACATGTCATGAACACTGGGATGCTTGTGAACACGGCAAAAGTAGCGATAAATCTGGTGGTCGAAACTTGTCTGGCAAAATCCAGCTTTCTTAGGTGGCAGAAACAGTAGAATACGAATTACTTTTAATTATGATAAAAAAAAACTATAGGTAATCTGTTTTGAGTTGGATGCAATAATATATTATTAGTTGGGTGCAATAGTATTTTTTTTGGTTGGGTGCAGTAATATATTTTTAGTTGGGTGCAATAGTATTTTTTTTTTGGTTGGGTGCAATAATATGTCAATTAAAGTTATCCACTGTTTTAATTTTAATTAACCAATGCCCGATACTATTGTTAACGGTGTTAGTAGGCCATACTTTACTTTTATATTTAGGGCTCAACTCAGGAGATACCATCTTGCTGTTTAGATTGAAAAACACTGACGGAACTATAAGTTTTTGCTCTAATTTTGGTCAACCGATGCCCGATATCATTATCAACAATGTTATCAGGCCATAATTTGCTATTATATTTTAAACAATATGATGTTTCCATAATGTTGCTTAGGATCACAAACACTGACTGAACTATAAGTTTTTACTCTAATATTGGACAACTTCAGTGTTGCAGATATTTTACAACACATTTGTATATCTTTAACTTACTTATGCGGTTGATTAACATTTCTGTAGTTGTTGCTGCACATGAAATAGATTTGTATGGCGAAGGTTGCAATTGCGCACAAGCTCAACGACGCAGATGACGTTGCCATGGCGATTGTCATGTAAATAAATTCCTGAAATAATCGCAAACAAAACGCTTGATCGTCCGGCATAGATCATTGTATTTGCCATAAGTTTAATTAAATGTATTATCACTAACCTTCACTTTGTCACTAAATCAATTAGAAATGAATTAAGCTAAAGTTTAGCCATTTTGACAACAAATGAATATAAGTCAGATCGTTTTTACTTTTTTTTTCGTGGCAGTATGAAAAATATTGTCACAGAGAAAAAAACGACTTCAGAAGGACTAGAGTAGTTGTTGTATACGCATGTGTATTTATCTCAAATAAATAAATGTGGTACTGTAAATGCGTCGGTCCCGGTATGGCAAAATATCGTAAGTTAGACCTCAACGCAGGGTATAGTTGTTTTTTTTATAGCCTACCTTGTTTGGATCATTAACATGTATACCGCATAGCAGTGGTTCCCAACACGTTTTTAAGGCGACCCATTTAAAAAAAAAGTTAATTTGGTATAATCTTGCGACCCAAGCAAATACAAGATTGCGTTGCAAACAAACTGCAGTTACTTTTTCCGAAAATAATATGTTTATTAATTTACAAATGAGATAGTTGTGCTCGCTTGCTCTCAGTGTTTGAAATCGAGGCGTTATTTTGCTTGAGCATATAGAGTCACGCATGGCAGCTTTAACTTTCAGCCGGTTTCGCTGTTTAGTTTTCATGTTTTGTGAAAAGATACAATATGCCTGAAAAACAAGCGACCCAAAAAAATAATCAGGCGACCTAACTTTGGGTCGCGACCTATCCGTTGGGAATCACTGCCGTACAGCAAATTCTTACACTTTTTTAAAACGGTAAGTTCCTAAACGACATAAACCTTAGTAGTCAATCGTTTTTAGTCAAGCCATCCGACCAGCCCTAGTCCCATCATGAGTGATATATTTTAATATTAAAAAAATGTTTTAAACGAAAACATAGACTTGATTAGTTTAAGGAAATGAAGTGCAATTAGTTTGATTTCACTTTTAACTAATTTTAATTTATTTGGGAAATTTTTTTAATAAGTATCTATAATGATCTTTAATATTTAGTCAAACTTATATTAAGAGCCATTTTAAGTAAACCTATTTTACAAAGAGTTATGTCTATGATTAACAGAGTTGTTTAAAAGTTGTCTTTACCAAAGTAGGGTTTTCCATTTTTAATAAAAACACACAGGCCTTAAAGGTATTAGAGTTATACAATCATTACAGCTTATTTAATTTTTGAACGAATAAATATTTCGCGTATAAAGTTATTACAGCATATCTTAATCTTATTTGTGTATATATTACAGCTTATTTCTGAATAAATTTAATTTACATTACATTTTCCCATTTTACTAACTACCTGTGTTACGTCACAATTGACACTAAACAATGAAAATTTGGCAACTGAACATTTTTCGGAAAATATTTATATTGCTTCAATGCTTTTTGTTATACACGTTATAACTAAAGAGAACCTATAGCAGCAAAAATATGAGATTTTATTTTACGCTTGGCGACAATTCGTTCGCCCCGTTAAAGGTTTTCGGTTTACAAGGTCCACCTGAACCTAAAATCGAAACTAAGTTTGAGCAGTTAAAGAAGTGTCTCGTTGACACAGCTCCGTTATCAGTGGAAGAATTCTTGGGTGATTTGTCATTCAATTTAACGATGATGGTATTCGCCGTGATAATGTTGATTGGCCTTTGCATAACTGGGCGCACAATGATGAGCAGGTAAGAAAACCTTGCTTTTATTCATGGTTTAAGCACTTTAAAGTAATTTTTAAACTAATTTAATTTAAAATGGAACATGTACTTCTATACATTTTTACTTATTTCTCTTTAAGGAGTTTGTCTTTTACTTTTAGCTTAGTATTGCTACTTCGATGGACGTTTGGAGTTTTCAGGATTGGCAGCAAATTGAGCGTTGAGGTACTATTTTGTTACTCTTTTATTGTTTTTGTCATTTTAAAGGCGGTTTTCGGCTAAATATTTTATTAACTTGCTTATGGTTGCCACATTCTACTTGCAGTCTAATGCGACCTACTCTGAAAGCATTTCTCAGAATGCAGCCTTTAAAGGAATACAAGAAAGCGGCAAGATGGTTCAGGATGTGATTACTGCCTACGAAGGTATTTTAACCTTACTTTAAAAAACATATACATTTATAATCAGCATTTTTTTCTCAATTAACTTGTTTCAACTTTCTTTTAAAGGCATTTCAACTCAAGTCGGCCGGATGCAGGAAATTGTATCCAAAGTTGCAAAAAAGCGGCGTGTGTTGGTGAAATCGCCGGTTGTAATAACTAGTTACCCAGGAGCTGATGAACTGGGAGGAAAGCTGGCTCCCGAACACGAGTATTGGTTGGCTCTGTGGTCGAGAAAGAAGCATCCATTTGTGAAAATACCCAAAGTAAACTGGAATGAAGTGGCAGAACTTATTAACAAATTGCCGAGCGAAGAAACAGAAAGCAAATCTCCAACCGAGGAAGACTGGCTTAAATATTACGAAGAGGAAATGGCTGAGCAGGCAAAACTGAAATCTGAGTTGTCGGAGATGCAAGACAGCCCGGAACATCGTTGCACATCTTCATCGGTTGTTGGCGCAATGCGGAAGATGACTAAGATGAGAAAGAAGATAAACAAGAGTGTGCATTTCATGGCAGCAATTGAAGAGGTTCTGGAGCCAATGAATCTTGTACCGTTTGTTTCTGGTGCTACTCCAGACGCGGGCAAAATAACGGTGAGAGTGTGTTTTTAAGTTGATAGCGGTTTGTTGTATTTTTTATCACTCGTAATATTTTATATTTCCAGGTCGCTGCTGGATGCAACGGATTCGATCTCGATTCCGAAGTTGTGGATTTTGTTGATCAATTTCCGGACGATCTTCCGTTGATAACAAGCGATGACATCACGGATTTGTGTCGCCGAACCCCGTTCCTGGCTTCGTTGACGCCAAACGAATCAACCGCCGTAGAAATATGGCTGCGCAGCTATCAAGCTCCCTACTCTTTCAGAGCAAAATACCCAAACTTGTGGTATTAGGAGAATACGAGTGGGCAAAAACAATGCGAATACAATGGTTCGCCACCATTGCGCCTCTATACGGACGCTTTATTGTGCATTTTTTTGTAATTTTAATAAAAATATATTTTTTTATTTGTATTGGTGTGATTTTTGAAAAGGCTTGCTAAAAATATGCCATAATTACAATCAATTTAAACCTTTTCCATAATTTTGTTAGGTTTTGTTAAAAATACCATTAAAAGTAAATTTTTGTCATTGATATTTTTTCCGCAAATCATAAAAAGATTTTCTTTTTTATATGTAAAGTCTTTGTATCCATACGGTAATAATTTGTCGATAATATCCTAGGTTGCTTAAAAACTATTCCAGATGTACGGAATATGAATAGGTTTGAAATATTTAAGTTCTGCCAACTTATTTTAAACGCAATTTTATTACATTTTAAGCCTTTTTTGGTCTCACGATTTGCCGGTAAAAGCGGTTTTTGCCACGTTCCTCAAACAATTAAAGGTATTCCACAAGAAAAATGGGGAACACGCAATAAGACCTAAAAAACAACAATACCAAAGCAGAACAAATTGTAAAATCATAGTATTAAGACCAATGGCATAATAAAGGCATATACGCAGTAATATCCACGACAGAATAAGAACTTAATCGTCTGAATAAGACATAACCTGACGGAATAAGTTCGAAATCCATACGAATAAGGCCTAAGTGGCCAAAATAACGCCTGAAACTATAGGGATAGTGTATGGGCCGATCGTGGGGCCGTCGGTCTGGCATCGGCCATTTTTGTGTCGACGTTTGGGCGCACTATAGTTTCCGTTATTTCGGCACCGGATTGCTTGGCTGAGTTTAGGGTTAGTCGTGGGTGTGGGTGAGCTAGAAAACGACTTAGGGTTAAAAAATTAGGGGAGTTAGTGATGTACTTTCGAGTGTTGTTTGGAACTCTATGGTGTTGTATAGGTCTGATTCTGGCCATTTAGTGTTTGTTCCGACGGTTTCAGAACTTATTCCAAAGTGGACGGTACTACTGCTATAAGGCATTAGTCCAATTTTATGCTGTGTTTATTTCGAGTTTGATGTTGTTCTTATTTCGGCCTTATGGATGGAGTCTAAAAAATGTTGCAAATCATAGTCCATTAATATCTGTTACTCTCTATTGTGGGACACTCACAAAGCTTTTGCTAGCCCTGTCAACACAATTGTGGTTCGACCATTGTCCCGAATTGGTTGATGATTTTAAAGGTGTGCTGCAAACAAAAAGGTTAAGAACCACTGCTCTACATACTGCCAACCTGGTTGATCTTTATGTTGCTTCGTGGGTCGAGCCACACAGATGACAGGGCGTGGAGCAGAAGCATGGAAAGCACGCACATGACTCCGGCCACTAAGCATAGGGTGATTTCTCCTGTGACGTAAATCTCGCGTGGTTGATACCTGAATGTGCATAATGTAATGTGGGTGTAGAACAGGGACGGATTAAGGGTACTGTAGGCCAAAGGTTGTTTACTAGAGAAGGACCTAATTTTGCAAACCAAGCTACAAAAAGTTTTAACAGAACATACATAACAAATTGAAATTATTCACAACAAAATTAAACAAAAAATGTTCTGTACTGGATCTCTATCACTTACAGCCTTACAAAAATTAAACCCTAAAAAAATTAAGGGCCGAATATTTCCAGGGCCTGCCCTAAGGCTATATTAGCCTTAGTAGCCTACTGGTTAATCCGACACTGGTATAAAACAGGGGTGGGCAACCTTATGGTAGTCGCGGGGCAAAGCCAAATTCAGAAAGGTCTCTGCGCGCTGTAATTAATTATAACTAACAATTATGCATTCAGGTACAATGAGTTGGCGTATCTTCCATTGTTGAGAGTTCCGATTCAGGGTAGACATTACGCCTTATGTTGAAAAATATGTTTGGTTAATAAAAAAAGTTATTCCAATGGAATATTTGTTCACCGGATAGAATAGCATAGGCTATTTTATAGCCTAAAAGTTTTTAAATTCCAACGTTTATAAATTCAAAATAGCACAATGTCGTTCTAAATCAGGGGTCGGCGCGTTAGAAGTATATCTTTAGCAAACCGGGCAAAGACCGTTCTCTATATTTTATGTCTATTCTAACCACGTAAATGTCGAAATTTCGCGCGCTTACTACACATCTTGTAGGCTATATTTGACGTTTTGAGGAAATCGTTTCAGCTTAAGGCGTCCACCATAACCTGGAACTACAAAGAAAGTTACGCCAACTTAGTATTTCTGTATGTATTTAATTGTGCTGCGGACTAGTTCTTGTTGTACAACTAGAGTTGTCCACGAGTCTGGCCTTACATAAAAGTAATGAAAATAAAGACAACGAATACTTGCCTTTTGTCAAACGTTGAACCGTTGTCTTGATTGCGAATTTTTCCGTTTGGAGTTGAAAAATAGTTTGGTTGAGATTCAAAGTATGATCCAGGATTTATGCAGGATTTTTTTCGCACTTCAGAAATGTTAGTGTCCGGCTTACAAGTTCTTCTTTTCGCTGGCTCATTCATATTTCTTTTATTGATATCATCAACCATTTTAGGCAGTAGTTCCCAAAGGGTATGTTAAACGTCAGTGTGTTTTAAAGTGGTTACTGGTTCGCTTATAGGATTATTAAACTTAACATTTTTTTGTAGGGATAAACCAACAAAGATGGGAAAATTAGAAGTTAAGATATATTTTAACTGTTATTTGAACACATTGCTAACATTACTCGCCACCTAGTCTTACAACAACAAAGCTAGTCCATACAAAACTTGCAACGACTGGTATTGTCTACTACGTACAGTATACATAAAGGTATTAAAGATATGTTAGTTGATTCTGCAGTAAGACAATTAAGCACTGGACTACGGTAAGTTTTGTGCCTTTATAGCAGAATTTTTATGTAAGTGCGGTATATATTTATAAAAGCTAAAATTTTTACAAAACGCAGGATAAACATTGACATAGAGACATAAAGATCTTAGTACGAAATGTTCATTAACCTTTTATCAGACCTATAACCTGAATTCTCAGTCCCATAAAATAAACGTACACCCACAATATGACACATGACGAACTGCGAGTTTCGCTGTTGGATATTGATTTTCTACTGAACTTCTACATCGAAGTATGGTTCCTTTGTAAGCCGATTATTGTCTGGTATTTAACGGCTTTGATGTATGCGCCTATTCGAACAACAAGAACAAAAGAGATTAAACTAATAGCTTCAGATCACGAATAAAAAACGGGGACGCTCGGTGGGTGTAAAATAAAACTGATTTATCTTCTTTTAAGTCCCAAACTGTATTGTATGTTATGATAAAAAACGACTTGAAAATTTACCATTGATTAAAAAGTAAAATCGTTCTTCTAACTTTTTTCTTAGATCTGGAAATGAGTTTTTATTTTTTGAATCTCTGCTGCTGCTATCAAACTCGATAATTGAGCTTGTATAAACTTTTCTTTGCCTGAATCATTTGATTAACATATGGCGTTTGTGTTTACCGATATATCAGCTTGTGGAACAGTAGCGAACCGCTTAGAACCGCTAAACCTTAATGTACTCAAATTCTCAACGCATACTCTGCGGTACTTCAATTTCCCGATAGTTGAATCACCAAGGGTTCCTTATTGCTTGTTTATTCCAAGACTAAATGCCACTTAGCTAACTTGATAGGCTATTCTTGATGAAGGGGTTGGCAACATTGTCCAAAATCACTTAAGTACTTCATTCTTGAAACAGTAACTTTTCTGTAAGGTCAATTGTGGTTGGTTACGTTTTTTCTTGCCGGCGTGTTTTGGCGGCTTGTGCAGGGCCTTTTTGTGTTCAACTTCTATGGGTTTTCCAATTATATTTTTGCTGTTTTTTCAAACATTCCTTTTGTTATGAGAATGGTGGACCAACTGCAGCGTTTGTAAAATATTGTGTAATTAAAGAGGCCCGAAAGAGAAATGTTAGCAAAATAAAAAACAACGCAAAAAATACAAATTTGCAGCCTTCCCTTGGGTAATCTTAGGGCTTCATCACAAAACTCTGATTGGTATTATTATTTGTAATGGACGAAATATTATTTATTAGTGTATGTGAATTTTACTGGAAAGACGTAAACATCTATTAGTGACTCTTGGCAGTTATTCAATAATTACGACGAAATGTTTTGTATTACGATCAAGAAGAACGCCTTCTTGTTTTGTTACAGATAATTTCTCAGCATAGTTCGTTAGTATGTTAAATTAGGCGCTAAATGAACTGATTTCATTTAGCATATTACGTTTATTAGTTGAAACCATTGATTTTGTATGTTAGTGACCCGGTTGTTTTGCAAGTGACTTAAGATTCAAGCTCACCTGAAATGACTTGTTTATAGCACTTCAATCTGCACAGAACTTCAACGACTTAAAGCTTGATATGGTTATGTCAATTCACGTCGATTTAAAGTTATGCGTATGAACAAAATTAGGCAGATGTATGACGTAACCTATTGAACAGTGCTTCTCAACCTATGGGTCGCGACCCAAAAGTGGGTCGCCGACCGCAGTAGCTCACGTGCTTATACCAATTAAGATTGGTTCTGAGAAAGATTTCTTAATTTTGAAAATTAAGAAAGCAATCCAAATAATGTCTTGCAATTATTAAAATTCGCAATTCTTTATGCTAATGCCTATTTTTTGTTCGCTTACAAGAAAAACAATTGGGTCGCCAAAGCTTAGTTGTCATACTTACGCTTACTATTTGGGTCGCCGCGAAAAAAGGTTGAGAAGCACTGCTATAGGGACTTTACCCCTATCTAGTGGTATAGATAGCCTTATCTGGCCAAACGGAATTCCTATTGACTGTTATAATTCAGGGCTGCGTAGTCGGTTTAAAGCAACCCGAATCCAACTCCGGATTACCGAGTCCCGAGTCCGGTCTAATGTGCGATTTCGTCGAGTCTCGATTTGTCGGCCCGACTCTACAGCTATAGTATTTTACATTTACGTAACCAAAATAAAGTGAATATTCAGCAATCCAATCACAAGGGTGCCATATAGCGTATCCGCACAGAATACATGTTTGTAAAATGTCCAACTTCATACTGTTCCGCCTTCACAATATAGGCTATAGTTTACAGCCTTATCAGTTTGGAAATTTAGTACTGCTGTTTGTAATCACGTCGGACTCCAAACTCGGATAGTCATACGTAGTCTAAATCGAGTCTTCAGTCCTGAATCCGGCTACATCAAAATATATTGGCATGTCGTTCAGGCATCCAAAACTTTAGAATCGGCTGACTAGTTCTAAGCTATTTCTAATTTTGAATGCTATGCAGCAAAGCGTTTAACTTTTTTCGTTTTATTTCTTTAGGTTGGAATTTTCCTTCCACAACAGTAATAATAAAAGCCTATATTAACAAAAGTCAAAAGTAACTTTTCAATGAACGTGCTATTATTCTGAATCACTATTGTTCGGACCGCATTCCAGAAAATGGCATCACTAAAAACGCAACACTCCGTATGTACCGTCGTTGTGTAAATACCTGCATACCACAACATCACTTACAATTGTGCGCCCCAACGTTCGCCACGAAATCACAAAGCGTATGTAAAAGAAAACAGTACAGGTGTATTGTAATATAATGAAATAACAAACGATTTACCATTAAAGAGATTAACGTAAGTTGAAACGGTACTTGTGCTATTAGAAAATCCAGTGTCGGACATTGAAATTCGCCCCCCAAAATAACCGTTACGTCCATGCTATATAATGCGTTTTTAGCGGACACTTCTTGTGCTAATAGCAAACCCAGTTCGCCCGAAAAATAACCCTTACATTGCTGCTATATAATGCGTTTTGACCGGACACTTCTTGTGGTATTAGGAAACCCAGTTCGCCGCAAAAATAACCGCTACGTTGCTGCTACATAATGAGTTTTCACCGGACACTCCTGGTGGTAAATCGTGCTAGCCATTGAGACCACTCCAAGGTCCCGGCCGAGTGCGGACACGAACGGCTGCCCGGGCTCGTCCCAGTTGTCCCTCTGTCGCAGCTTGACCGTGTCAACCAGCAGCAGTCGCCAGTTGCGCTCACCCAAGTCCAGCGAGTCGTACTCGAAGCCGAAGAGCTGCTTGCCGTAGTAGGAGGTCAGCACGTCGTTGGCGCGCAAAGTCACCTCGTCGGGGTTCATCGACGCGTTGCAGAAAGGCGACAGAGGCATGTCGATCGCGTGCCACTTCTCCCTGGCGCTTTTCTTTATCGCCTTTATCGTTTTTTTCTTTGCAATTTCCTGATAAAATTGACCGGGTTGTTTTTTGGACAGATTCGTTTTTGTGTAAGTGTGGAGCGCAGTCCACTCGGCCCAATCGACGGTCTACGTTATAACCACTATTTGTTTTGAAAAAAGTTCATAAAAACTGTAGCAAGTTGTCGTAAACTCGCAGGTAAGTATAACTATATTCTTAACTTTATGCCGCGCCCCTTTTTGGTTTGACCAGCTGTAGCTTAACCAAAAAGGCAATTTATCATTGGTGAATACAAATTGGTCAAACATGCATTTTTCCTCAACAAAACGGCACATTTTTTTTAAATTAAATAACATCCTAGATTTTTAATTTTTCACTTATTTAATATGTACTAACCTATCAAGTATTTTCTGACTGTTTTAAATAACCCATATTACATTAAAGTGAATATTAAGTTATCTTTACTTTTATAATATCAAGTATAGTTGGTACTATAAAGGTGACTCATTACCGCCGGAAACAGGCCGAAGAAAATGCTTTTAGTCTCACGCTTACATGACATGTTTATTGTGTAAATACAGAGGACAAAATTAGTTAAATACCAATCGGTAACAAGCCGAAGAAAATGTTTTTCCGCGTCCAATCCTGAATGCCCAGCTCCTCGCGCAGCCTTCTGCGCAGCACGTAAAGCCGGTCGATCTGGCTGTGGTGGAACATGAAGGCCGGATCCCAAGCGGCGAAGTTCACCGTCGGCATTCCGTACATACAATGTTTGTAGTCGCCGTTGCAAAGGCAATTGTGGATCTGCGTGGATGGAAAAGATTGATTTCCCTATGTTGCCCGCTGATAAGCTTTAAGGTTTGTGTGTGAGCAATTTTGTTTTAAAAAACGGGGACTTAACTGCTAAGTTGGGAATTTCGGAAGTGGGTCCTGCAAAAAAGAAAGGTTTCGACAAATTAGTATATTGTGCAGGAGTGGAAAATTATTTTAACAGTGGGGCGCATGAGACTAACAAAATGTCTTTGCGGACCCGGTTAACAATAGGATCTTTAATACACATAATATGAAGTGTGATTCCAAAATAGAAAGCCGTAGCATTGTTTAAACCAGCTTTGGGGAGTATGAATCGGTGTGGATATACCTTACACGACGTCTAATTTATACAATAAAATATTCTAAATCCAAAGTAGTTCGTTTTTGCTCGTAAAATGTTTTGAGGGTTAAATTGCTTGTTAGGTCGTATAGTTATAGTATACAGTAATTTGCCAAGGTCTTATGGGTAGTGTAAAAACTTCTCTATTTGTTCAAATAGGGCCTTATAAAAAAATAGGGATAGCCTAAAGTTTATAAGGAAAACCTGTTTTTTTTCCTTCGAACTTACTTACCTTAGCATAATTCCCAGCAGCAAATTTTTCGGAAAACGATATATGTGTTAGAATTAGATGATTGGTATTTAAGTTTGGCACCCCATATAATTTTGTTTTAAACACTTTACAAGACTCCTTGTAGGTCAAGGTGCAAAATAAAAAAAGTGAATGTCCTGATCTGTGTAGATGCATACCTAATCACGTACAACACCTAATGTTATCAGTTTTATCAAATTACATGAAAGATTGGTGGGGCAGAATGTCCACCTCGTTTCTATTCATTAAAATAACTCGCCCAAAGTACTCATTCAGCTGCTTCGAGAGTTTGTCAAAATCTGCCATTGGCACCTGCATTGGTGTGTTTACATATCCTACTGTTTAAATTTAAAGGCTAAAAAGGCGATAAAAAATTGCACTTAATGGTGTTACAGACAAAACACGCGTCGTGAGCGCAACGTACGCCGCACGATGTAATTGCGTGAAGTGACTTTTATCACATTCAACTTATATTTATTACAAGTTTGCATATTAATGATTGAGTTATACCAAGCGAATTTTGTTCTACGTCAAGAGAAAGAACCCCGAAATTTTCCACTTTTAAAGCGAACGCCCTATTAGGCGACAAGGTTGGGCCAGACCGATATAACAACTACAGTTCAATTCACCCGAATCTTTCAACTTTACATGCACTTATGGTGTGGACATAAAGCGTCACGAATTTTCTGCACGTCACTGCATAAGATTCAAATCGTAAAAATTCCTTCACGAATAATATTAGGTTCAAGATCTCTAAAAGTATTTGCGATCTATTTTGAGAATGTCAATGTGGCTCTGCCTTGCTAGCAAAAACATTATTGTATACGAAAAAATACAGACATATGTATAGTATACGGAAAGCACACAGAGATCATTGAATTGTATAACATTTACGCGTAAAATCTTCCCGATCCCGTTAATTGCGTGTATAGGCTCAATATTTTTTTAGCGTAAAATCACCCTGTTTTTACGGGCGTACGAGGGTAGATAAAATTTAAAATGCACATTACCACGTTGTGCGGGTTTCCTTCCAACCATGCCTCGAAGTAATGAAAGGACTCCATAGTTATTCCTTGTGCGATACCGCGTAGAAGGAAAGCCTGGTTTTGAAATCCAATCGCATTCACTCTTCTTTGGGAGTATCTGTTTTAAAAAAAGGTTGCTTTACGTTGAGTCATTTGTTCCAGGAATGGCCGATACGTATTTTAATTCCAATACCCGATATTTTTTGTGAAAAAGTACCGCCGATCCATTCCTTTACCGAATGGCATCATTGTTTGGTCAACATCATTTATCAAATTGAAAAAAAAAATTGGTACGTACAATAGTAATCTTTCTCGGGTTATTAGGTAAAATTGTCATAACGTCCAGAAACTTCTTTACTTTTATTGCTATTATCCTGTTTTTTAAGTTAAAGTACTATTCAATGTGGAAAACACTAAGTTAGACAGCCAGCGATAGATAAAAAATCTTAAATTAATTGGTTGTCGGATCGGTACGAATGGCGCCATAAAAATTGAGTACCAATAGTTCCGCTCTGCATCGCTTATCGACTCCGCTTTAATATCTCCGGCCTAACCCTATCTGGAGGTATACCTACAACACTTTCCAAGACAAAAATAAGAAAAACAAACGTACAAATTAGAAAATTTTTTTTTTTTTTTATATGTTATAGTTATTTTCCAATGACGATGCTTAGTTTTTAAGTTTGGTCTTAAAATCACCACATCTACGCAATTCTAAAGGTAACTCATATATACGAACGCAAACTCTAAAGCGGTGGTTCTCAACCAGTGTGCTGCGGCACTCTAGGGTGCCATTTTTAAAGCTCAAGAGATATTTCAAATTCTTTAGGATTCCATTTTTGCTCTATTGGTAAGCTTTTTGATTCAAGTTTTTGTATACGAAAAAAGTGCCGATTAAGGTTTTTTCAACCTTGTTGCACAGTTAACGCGCTGTTTCAATCTCTTCAATTGTAACGTTGCAGTTAACCAAAATACGAGCAAAGGTGCCGCAAACTATTTATAACTTCTGTAAGGTAAGCCAAAACAAAGGTTGCGAAACACTGCCCTAAATGAACCCCTAATACTTTCGTTTTACTCACAGTGTTTCAGTAGCGTTCGCCACGGGTTTGTGTCCCCGTATCAAGGAATGCCTGAACGGATTGTCAACGTAAGATTCGGACTCCTTGTCGTAGAGGGTGAGGTTTGTGAGTAGTTGGGGGGGAGCGGTCCACTCGGGGTCGGTCCAGTCCCAGTACGGGATGCCCATGCTCTTGTTTCGCATATACCTGTTGAGTCCTGCGGTTGAGGTGAAATTTTTGGTCAATTTTTGCGTCACAGCAAAATTGCTTTACGGCGGAATTATATTACCACGAATCAACAGACCAATGTAGGCTACTTTGCTTAGCATTTTGCCAGAGTGACGATCAGAGGTGTATTCTGTAGTGACCGAACCAGGATTATATTATATTATTGTTGATAAACCTCATGGGAAACCGGTACAGCAATGCCCCAAAATGATTGATATTATAGTTGGCAGTCCGCAACAGGTTTACAGTGTCTCAAAATATGCACTCATTAAATTATCCGCATAAATCTTACTGTATAATTCAAAACAAATTTATTTTTTCAACCGTTTTGTTTACTTTAGACTCTTGATACATATTTTCACATAAGAAACAGTCTTTGGCTTAAACTTTACCCTTAATAAACATAGAAAACACATCCTAAAAATTATCAAAGTATATAGTGAGCTTTATGATATTGTTGCTTAGTTAAAAATTCCGTTAAAATTTGGCTTGGTTTCGCATCCGACGATGTTGTAAAAATTAATCATTATTATAAGTATTTTGGAATCCTTACGAAAATATGCCAGGGGTCGAAAGAATTAAACCAGCAGGCCGAATAGTTTGGTGACCCCTGCTCCAGTGGCTTGCATATATACCCCTTTCAAGCTTTTTTTTAACATTTAGGTATACCTCTTTCAAGCTGAACAACTATCAGCCGATGCCAAGTTAAAAATCGCACATCATTATGAAAGCTGCAATGTCCGTTTCTGTGGCCCTTGTATTGCTTATTCCATGGACAACGAAATGGCCAGCCATGCCAGCCGACAATATTCTGCGTAAAAACAAGACCACTTCGTTAGTTATTTTGTGTTGTGATATAGGTTTAACAAAATGTTAAACGTATTTTTCGTATTATTTCGATTTGTAACTGTTAAGGTTTGCGTTTTGCCGAGATTAACAACATAATAACAAGGCCAGTGCTATATCGAAGCACTATAAAAAGAACGAAAGGATACACCTAAAGTTCTACTCTGATATATCAAGATAAGACCTATTTCAGAAAATAGCAGTTACATTGTTGGATATAATATTTGCGGGTTTTTTTTAATTTCTTAGCCGTCGACATAACTATAAACTTTAAAAAATCCTTCCTTAAGAATTTTAAATTTGAGAAACTCTGTCCGTCAACTTTGCTAAGTTCACGTTATACATTAATGTCTTTAAACATGAGTGTCATGGCACACAATAAAGTGAGTCAAGATTGCTGTGACGCAAAAACTTCCAAATGCAACCAACGACGCATTGTTTAACTGCGTGACGTCATTGTAAGTCGTGGTAGCGTCGTACATCGTATGGTAACATCGTTCACTATCCAGGGTTTGGACTTGGAGTGTTTTTTACTGACTCCGCAACCCTGGTTGTTCTTGCAAACAGTTTTTAATAATTTTTTGTTCGGATGTGCGATCCGAAAAAATCGTTTAATCATTTTCGTAACTCTTTTCATAAAAGAAGTCTATCCTGTTTCACTGAATATCTTTATCTGAAATAAATTATATTACGGACGTGACACGCACTTCCACCTAAACCTACGGACCGCATCAAGCACACAAATGCATTTACTTTATAAGAGCAAAGCACGACAACAATATTAGAAATGGGCCTTCATATCCTTACGTCGTATCCGAAAAAAAAAACGTAAAGGCCTGAAAGTTTTATTGAAATGAGCCGCGGGCTGGGTTAAACTAAATTGTTTGGCTGGCCTGATGCCGCTCGAGGGTTTCAGTAAGTTCAATAATTCTTAGTTGGGAGAATCTCTTTGCGGCAAAACAAGCATAAAGTTCGTATTGAAAGTTGTAATTAATTTTTCTTTCCTGAACATTTGTTGTTTTTGAAGGCCGGTCCGCGACAAAACTTTAGTTTTAAACCGGTCCGCATTGCAAAAAAGGTTGCCGACCCCTGACTTAAACGATACGCGAATAGAGGGAACTACACTACCTGTCCCAAGTTATAACAATATTGCGGCTGGCGAACGATTGGAAGTTTTTTTGCCAAATTAAATCGACCTATTAATTATCGTTTTGCATTTTTTTAACTTTATTGAACCTAACTAAATTTGAAAAAAAGTATTTCTTTCAAAACATTGTGGTGTACGCAGCGACAGCGGGTTGGTACTTGACAGGCAATGTTTGACCACTGGTAAGTTAGCCTAACAAAAACAAAACAAATATCTCGCTGTTTCAATATTTTAGACACAGGAGGAACTAACTCTAACGCCTTGGTTTTTAGGGAACATGGAACAACTCGACGCCCGAATAGATTAATACACACAACTGATGACTCGTAACATGTTTAAAGTTCAATTACTTTTTGACCCCCAGGTCATAGCCAGGGTAACGCTTCACGATAAAACGTTAGGGCCATATATAGGCTTAACGCTAAAGCTTATTGCCTGTTGCTATTTTGCATTTCCCTGTTTTATCTATATCATGAAACGACAATTGATCACGAAAACATTAGAAGAAAGTAATTCCCTATACAGGCATCTAAAGTCGGCCATATTTTACATTAATACTTTTCTTTAAAAATTATTTTATATTTATATACGGAACAGAGATATTTATATAAGCTTGAGAACGGAGATAATAATATAAGTTAAAATAACCTGCCCTATAGTATTACTAAAAGTGCATGTTTTATATTACAAAGGTATGCAGGCATTAAATGGAAATATTTGTTATCCTTACGTCATATCCGCTTAGGGATCTGTCTTTCTTAAACTTGATCATGGCCTGAATCAGGTCTTGAGTATCTTCCTCGGTGAGCTTACGGATGTTTTTTCTGAGGAAGAAATCTGAAAGCAACATAAGCATATAAGCCGGGTTTGTCCTGTTGATAAGCACCGTTTACACATTGTTGAAGTGTGTTTAGCGCTTCACATTAGTTTCCATGATTCCTTGCATTTATATTTTTTTAAAAAGTAAACACTTAACCATTTAGAGGGCCGCTACTAAAAGAACAGACAAGTAACGAAACAACCACAAATGTTAAAAAAAAATTTGAAGATCGACCTTAACATAATAGCATACGAACGGTTTTTAACCCAAAAAAATATTTTTTTGACAATTTTGTTGCAATTAAAAATGGCAAAAAACGTCGTTAAAAACAGCTGGCCAAAATTTTACATACGTTTTGTTACTTTGGAGCACTCTTTGCTTTGACTGCCGGCACCCACGCATTTGCCAGGTTCAGTTCTCTGCTTGCTTTTGCAAGATCTTGTTCTTGTCTGTAAACCTCCCCATTCCGTTTCCAGACAACTGCTCCAAGCGTTCCACTTTGACCAAGTGACTGCACAACAATAGCATATAAATGTTAAAATACCAGTTTAAATAGCACTTACTTACTAACAAAACCCCATATTTACTACGTTTTCTACCCTGAGCCTGCTAACAACAACTTAAAAAAACAGCATTTGTTTTTGCGCCTATTGTTAAGGTATAACTGCTTACATTAAGCAAATAAAACTGATTTTAAGGTGTCCATATCAACAGTTCTAAAATAACAAGATAAATTCTAAATCTAACTGGTCAAATAATACTGACAGCTTTATTTTAATATCCTATTCAAACGTACAAAAAATTACCGGTTTCACAGCTTTTTCCGTCTTTCGCCAAGACATATCCGCGCCTGCAATTGCAGCGACAGCAATGATCTTTGTATCCGAGCTTTATCTGCTCGCATTTCACCCAGCAGAAATTCTTTCCTGTCGATAATGTTAAAGTCGGTATTACCTCGTTGAATAAGTGCTATTCGTTTGGCAAAGTATAAATCTAATTTAGTGATAAAACACTTTCGGATGTAAGCTATCTCCCGCAGACAAAAAAATTAAAAGAAAGATTCTTGCGTCCGTATCGAATGATGTTACGACTGTTAATAAAAACAAGTATAAAACATTACCAAATCATGTATAAATGCCAAAACAATTTCTTAAAGTGATATTTACTTATAAGACCGCCTATAAAATTATAAAACACCTGCGCAGTTTAAAAAATGACTTTATGTTTTATAATTATTTTTATAAACAATCTTAAAATAATTATTGTACTGTCGTACAGCGTTGTATGCTTTCGGCAAAATCCTATAGATTACCTGGCTTTTTATTACACTTAGAGCCTTTAATAACAGATACAATAGAGAACTTGTTCAGAGCGGCTTGATCCGCCTCTATGGCAATGTCCTTTTCCAAGTCTAAAGAACGAAAAAGCATAAATAAAGCATATGTGAACAATAACAATTTGCAAACAAAAAAATATTAATAAAAATGAAACGCAAACGTCCCACAGGCAAATACCTCCACCTGTGTTGTCTTCAAAACTGGGTCTTTCGAAAAACGTAAACTCTTCGTCGGCCCAACAAATTGCGAGCAATTGCTGCAGCGCAATACACGCCAAGACAATCTTCATGTCGCTTGCTTTTTCCACCCTCAACTTTTGTGCCTAATATATTATTATTTGTGCAGCACAAAACTCCCGAACTATGATATAAAATTTGTCAAGAAGCTGTTTAACACTTTTCTCGAAATGCACTTGTATATATTTGCTTCGGGGGCTGATCCATGACACATTTGACATAGATTCGTCTTTACGTTTGCTAACTGACTCATAAAACGAATTGGTGGTGGCGCTTTTGCTACCAGACTATATCGTTACATCATTTGGGTCTTATAGAATGCTTTAAATCGAGATTTTTTTTCAATTTCTGAGGTTTGTTGTTATATTGACTCACCTAACAGGACCTTCTTAAATCAAGAAGTTTGAATGAAAAAACTAAAATGGACAAACACGTTTCTGTTTTGTTTTTTTAAATTAAATTTATTGGCGAACGTATAAATGGTATCGCATTCAAATCTCTGATTTAGGATTTGTATTCGTCCATTGTTGAAAATTTGTGTATGGCGCTGAGTCCTGTATTCCGTCTTCTCGTTAAAGGATAAAACTAACCATCTTTACTAAGTGGACCAACGCCCTGGGTTCAAGTTAGCTTTCTTTCGTGAAAATATTTCGTTGTCATCCGAACTTATTAGCGCTTTGACGTCTGTAAATCCTAATCATTATTGCCACGACGTTTTAGCGCTAATTTAAAGCCATGACAACGCTGGATGTTTTTTATTGTTTTACCAGAGGATAAAAATTAATATACCACCAAAAGCGCTTTCCATATACGCAATATTGCTTTATTAACGCTATTACACTTGACTATATATTATTCCTAAGTGTAAATAATGAGTAATTGCACCAATTTTGTTTACTTAACTGGGTGTATTGTAGAGTGAAGCATAACGTCTTTATAATGAAAGAAAATGAGAATTAACAAAAGCGACAATCTTACCAAACCGCCAAAAAACGAAACGTAAACTTGGCGAAGTGCGCCGGCGGCCTCTTAAATTTCCTGTCGCTTCTAAGCTTTTCAAAGACTCAAAGCATGTACAAGTGCCATTAAATGAGTATAACAGTGCAACGTAAGTGCTTCCTGAAATTTGCGAGAGTGGTCATGACTCTTTAAAAAAAAGAATATAATACCCTATAGCAGCAGAGGAAATAACGTCACTTGACAACTATAAGAAATCAGTTGTACTCTGACATCACGGCCGATCTGTTATTGTTAAGACGAACATTAAACAAATTGACTAATCTTTTACCGGTATCGTGTTAATGTATACAAACATAGCTAATGACTATCTTGACATATCCCTTTTAAATCTGTTCAGCGATTTGTTAGCGTCAGCCATTCTGACAAACATATATTCTTTACAATTTTATCTTCCTACCCTTAACAATGATGTTGTTGTCAGCTTCTATATAGTATTTTAAGATTTGGCAGCAACTGCCATATTTGTTCTAACTGTTTTAAATAAATAAATAGAGAAGATTATTTGTAATAAAAATAAAGATGATCATTGTCCATTATTTTAGGGAGTGTTCGGTATATTAGGCTAAATGTGATGTGGAAACCTGCAGGTTACAATAAAAGCTTGTTATGCACACAGCATGCTTTTCGCTACTTAATACAAAAGTATCTTCCTGGCAATTTAGCTCAAAAGCATTTTTTTCTGGTGCACGTATTGCACATAGTGAGGCCAGTAGTGATTGCTCGCATATTTAGACTATATTTGGCAAAAGCGATCAGAAACAGGCGGGCAAAATTTAGCTCATTTGCATAAAGGGCGCCTGATGAGTTACGAATCGCATGATTCGATTTTTCGTGGAAACTAGTGTTTTCGTGTTTTATATCACAAAAAAGTATATACAAACTACGTCTATTCGTTCAATTGCTCGTATACGCACGTTGGTATTTTTTGAGTTGGTAAGGGCGACTTATGTACATATATATATAATTCTTGCCACAATGTTTGACCAAACTAAATGCACGCCATGTTTTTTTTTCTTCGATTGAATTTTTTTTAAGACGCTTGTGGTTTCGGTCTTCGGACAATTCTGCATACATACGTCATAGATTCACTGCGAACGGTCGTAGTTTGATCACGCAGTACAAACGTGCAGACATTGGCAGAAAAAAGCAATATGAATATAATAATATATTGCTTAACTTACGCAAAAATAGATTTTCGCATATATATCTTTCTTTTGATAGATTTAACAAACTCTTTTTTGACCCTGAGAAAAGCTTTATAGGTGTTCAAATATATGACCAAATTCAAAAGATTTTGCAGAACAAAATAAACGTAAGACGATGGTTAAATTATTTTTTAAGGTAAATAAAAACGAGCATTATTTGTTTTCCAGAAATCCAGAAATGAATCCAGAAAACAACATCCGTGAAAGGTGTCAAAAAGCCTTTCGTTAAGCCTTTCCGAATGCATCGTGTGCAAGATGTAAATAAAGTAACGAATTTGTTTTAGCTAATTTGTCCTCTATATTTACACTATAAACATTGATATGTAATGTAAGCGAGAGACTGCATTGCTGTCTCCCAAATATTTAACCACGAACAGGCGTAATATCAGTGGTCTACCGACTTCTCGCTGGTAATCAAGATACGTCATGCACTCTCTATTTGGTCTTTAAGGCCCTTTGTAGGCTTCATCGGAAATAACGTACGTGACTTCTCAGGTTTTCGTAACGTCGAACTAGACGTTCATGTTATGTGTCAAAGGAAACGTCGGGTTCGTAGCTTCCTATATGACACCCAGCCCATATTCGGCACAATGCCACACACAACAAAATCGCACGTTTACCCTTTGGTAATAACTATATGCTGCAGCTACTGCAGTTATATTGCATGATATTTTTCCTTGTAAAATTTGTATATGTGTCTATAAACACCAACATGAATTGACACAAAGTGATACCATGTGTGAAAGCTGCATTTCTGACTTTTGCAAAGTTTAATTTTCCGAGTTGTAAATTACTTTAAGAATGCATTCTGAAGCAGACAACAATAAATGTTCTCTTTATCACTGTCAAACATATGAGAAGCGGTGTGTAGTGTCAGATAAAAGATAAAAAATGGTTTAAAACTTTTAAATTAGGGCTTCTTTACCTTTTTCGGCCGCGCCGTGAAAATAACCAATTGTATGGCGGTGAGTTGTACATTGTCAAGTGGAACTTTATTGCCAATCCAAAAAAAGTGATTTTAGACAGCACATCATATACGATTGTGTTCTTTAGACTGAAAAAAACAAATTGTTATATTTGTATAGTAAATTGGCAAACTATTACTTTCCCGAAATGGCCTGGTACGATTCCTTCTGACAACACAATGCCTTATTTAGATAACTGGAGCTAATATCTATCGATTAATATCACTGAGGGGAATAGATTAAGCGTTTGATGGAATAAAATAATGTGTGTTAGTCACGACTAAAAAGCAGTTAAAAAGAGATAAAAAGAAAAATACTCGAGTTAGCAAAACTTATTATTGAATAACTCCTTTTTCTCGGAGATTCCTTTGCGCCCCCTTGCAAACCGTCCACGAACATGGGCGCCTCCACCGGGGCAAGGGGGGAGGGGGGCACCCCCTCTAAAATTTCAAAATGTGATTATTATTATTGTTTATAATTATATTACTTCATATTTAGTTACTCAGTTTTACAAAGTTACTAATGGAATAATATTGATTTGTATATAAATTTCTACTCATATAAAAACGTATGTACACATTTATATCAAAGGTGCAGAAGTTATGTGTATATATTCATATTGCCCCCCCTGGAAAATTTTCTGCGGGAGCTTCTATTCACGCAGCCCGAGTTTAAGAACTCCTGCTTTAAATGTAGATTAAACAAATTGGATGAAAGAATGCCCCCTTCGGAAAATACAATTAGGCGTTTTACACAAAGCACGGTAATTGTTCGCCCATTCATTTTTTCGCAGAACCCTGCCGAATAATAGAATAGAGACTATACATACAGTCTTATATATGACAACAGACTTTGGTTTGTTGAAGTCAGTCGACGTTCGTGATCAATATAATTAACGAACACGCAATTGCGAGACTTCAGGAGTCTGAAGGCAAAAGCGTCACCGCCGGTTCGTTCTTTGAGTCAGGGCCAATCGAAAATATGAATCGATTAGCGCTGCTTCTTTAAGCAGAACAACTCTCTATATAATAAAGATCAGTTTCGCAATTTTGATACATAAGCAAAATACGAAATATTTAATCAAACTGTCAACGAAGCAAGTGGTATGAAGATTTTCCTTGCGTGTTTTGCTTTGCAGCAATTTTTTAACATTTTTGCAGCTGAGGAAGTGGTTAATTTTTTCGGAAGTGGCAACTTTAACGACAATGCAGGTTAGCTTGCTATATTCAAGGCAATATCAAAGTTTTTTCCTGTTTATTTAATCAATTCTTTCGCTCAGATTTTGAAGGTGAAATCGCCATAGAAACAGACCAAGCTGCCCTGGCAAAGTTTTCTATTGTGTCTGTGATCAAAGGCTCCAAGTGCAATAAAAAGCCAGGTATAAAGAGTTCTTTCACGTTAAAGCTGTGGTTCTAAAACTTTTTAGCTTGCGGCACACTAAAAAATCTTTAATATTTCGTGGCACACTTTTAGCAGAACAAGAATAGAGAAGTTTTTACAAACCCCCATGTAACACGATAACTATATGTAAATGTCTTAATATTATTAATTTTGTAATGGATAATGCGTATTTTAGTCTAAAATGTTTGCGTGTATGCCATTGGTAACATTAATAACTTATTTTTACAAATAAATTACAAAAAGTTTCGCGGCACACTAGTGTGCAGCGACACACAGTTTGGGAATCACCGCGAGGTTAAAATGGCATTTAAACAGGCTTGTTTTCACTGTGAATATTTTCAACAGACAGGAATTTCTGCTGGGTGAAATGCGAGCAGATAAAGCTCGGATACAAAGACCATTGCTGTCGCTGCAATTGCAGGCGCGGATATGTCTTGAAAAAAGACGGAAAAGGCTGCGAAAAAGGTAACACAGGATTAGGTTTCAATAGGGTTTCGAAAACACAACTATAGAATTTTAAATCATTTTTACCTTTTATAAGTGGTTACTAAGACAGTTAAGTAAGTGGAAAAAGCGTCAGTTGGTTCTTTTAAGGCTACTTGTAACATGCCTATAGGGGTGAAAAAAGGTAAAGTAATTTTTAACAAAGTTTGCTTTAACTAGTATTTTAACGTTTCTATGCTGCTGTTTTTGCAGTCACTTGGTCAAAGTGGAACGCTTGGAGCAGTTGCCTGGAAACGGAATGGGGAGGTTTACAGACAAGAAAAAGATCTTGCAAAAGCAAGCAGAGAACTGAACCTGGCAAATGCGTGGGTGCCGGGAGTCAAAGCAAAAAGTGCTCGAAAGTAACGAAGCGTAAGTAGATTTCAAACTTTTTCTTGTTAACAACATTTGCTGAACTAATTTCACTAGCATATTATAGCGAACGATAACTATTGTTTGTTGTTTTTATTTTGCACTTTACTCCGTTGTGGACGAATTATAAACAATTTCAGTTTATAACTGAAAACTGTAAAGATGGAGGACCACGCTATGCACTTATTCCTAAACTAACCTCTATCAAAGTTATTAAGTATAAAACAAATAAAGCCATGTAAACCATTTACTGTTGTATTTATTTTGAAGAGGCTCTCTGATCTTTGTTTTTCACTGGCTTTTCAGACGGACGACGTTAACTGTCCTCCAAATTTCAATTAAAGCAGTGTCCTTATAATGAGCATTAGAAAATATCCGAATCAACATTAAATAAAAGAATAATTAACAACCCTTAAAATAGAATTGCGGTACCACAATTGGTGCGAAAAAAAGGTTTCGTACCAAAATTGTTCTTGGTTTATATTTGATGAACACTACGTAAAAATTGTGATCGCTTTTGCCTTCAGATTTTTTCTTGAGAAAAAACCTACGAAAGCTCACCGAGGAAGAAACTCAAGACCTGATTCAGGCCATGATCAAGTTTAAGAAAGACAGATCCCTAAGCGGATACGACGTAAGGATAAAAAATATTTCTATTTAATGCCTGCATACCGTTGTAATATAAAACATGCACTTTTAGTAATACTATAGGGCAGGTTATTTTAACTTATATTATTATCTCCATTCCATTTTTGTGGCAGTAAATCTTGGGTTTCGCCATTTTGTAATTAATAACTAACCTAAGATTGGTTAATATCACCTAATGAAAAGTTTTAATCCAAAATATTGTCGATTTTAAATGCCTGTATAGGGAATTACTTTCTTCTAGTGTTTTCGTGCGCAATTGTCGTTTCATGAACAGGCAATAAGCTTTAGCGTTAAACCTATATATAGCCCTAACGTTTTATCGTGAAGCGTTACCCTGGCTATGACCTGGGGGTCAAAAAGTAATTGAACTTTAAACATGTTACGAGTCATCAGTTGCGTGTATTAATCCATTCGGGCGTCAAGTTGTTCCATGTTCCTTAAAAACCAAGGCGTTAGAGTTAGTTCCTCCTGTGTCTAAAATATTGAAACAGCGAGATATTTGTTTTGTTTTTGTTATACTTACCAGTGGTCAAACATTGCCTGTCAAGTACCAACCCGTGGTTCTTTACTGTCGCTGCGTACACCACAATGTTTTGAAAGAAACACTTCTTTCAAATTTAGTTAGGTTCAATAAAGTTAAAAAAAATGCAAAACGATAATTAATAGGTCGATTTAATGTGGCAAAAAAAACTTCCAATCGTTCGCCAGCCGCAATATTGTTATAACTTGGGACAGGTAGTGTAGTTCCCTCTATTCGCGTATCGTTTAAGTCAGGGGTCGGCAACCTTTTTTGCACTGCGGACCGGTTTAAAACTAAAATTTTGTCGCGGACCGGCCTTCAAAAAACAACAAATGTTCAGGAAAGAAAAATTAATTACAACTTTCAATACGAACTTTATGCTTGTTTTGCCGCAAAGAGATTCTCCCATCTAAGAATTATTGAACTTACTGAAACCCTCGAGCGGCATCAGGCCAGCCAAACAATTTAGTTTAACCCAGCCCGCGGCTCATTTCAATAAAACTTTTAGGCCTTTACGTTTTTTTCTTAAATTACACTGGTATAACATAATTAGCAATTCCTATATTCTTACCAGCTTCTCAAAATAAGGATATTTAAGTTCGTTTTTCAATAAAATTTTAATCTTACAACCCTGCTACGGACCGGTAACCAACTCCTCGCGGACCGGCGTTTGCCGACCACGGGTTTAAGTGGTACGTGTAACACAGGTTGAAATTCACTGATTAAAATTAATCCGTTAATCAAGATCTAATAACATATAAAAAACTAAGCCTTTTTACCTGACTCAACCAACCCGTTAAAAAAATCGAAAGCAATGGATGGCTGCTGTTATTCAAAATAAATTTATTAAACCATATATAAGTGCAACAGTTTACAAAAAAATTCTGAAAATAATTGTATGTCTGATTAAGTTTGTGATTAAAAGATTTGAACTCAAGGATCATTGATCAGTCATCATCATACTGATCAACCTAATTTATTTAACGCAGAACATTGTCGGCTGGCATGGCTGGCCATTCCGTTGTCCATGGAACAAACAATACGAGGGCCACAAAAATGGACATTGCAGCTTTCATAGCGACTTGAGATTTTTAACTTGGCATCGGTTGATAGTTGTTCAGCTCGAAAGAGGTATAACTAACTGTTTTAAATGAGTGTATATTAATTTGCTTGTGTTTAAAAATAAGTGCTTTGATTTTTTATTTTATTTCCAAATCAAATCAAAGGATTTACGTATTATTTTTACAGCAAATAAAATGTACGCAATTTTGGGTGGTTTCATAAAAATGCGAACTTGGACGCCTCGCGCAGCTGTCTTTCAAGTATAAAAATACATCAGAAACTTATCGCCAATAAAATAAGACTGTTGTCAATCTTAACTATTCTACACTTTGTCTGAAGGCTATCGTTGTGTCGAGTTAAACTCTATTTAGAATACTAAATCTTATACCTTATATAAATGCCGTTTTTCGCGCTTTGCACACATCTTTAAGGTCTTTGCAATTTTGTCATATTATAACTTTTTCTCAACCTAAACAAATATCCAGCTTAACAAAATAAACGCACTGAGTAGGATATATTCGTGATCAAACTAAAAAAAGTCGAACAATTGCTTCAACTTCGGAACATACTGTTTGGAGGTTGTAGTAAGACGTATAGTAAGAATATCAAAGCCCATACAGAAGTAGGTAGCATTTGAAACGTTTCGAATACCTTTATATTTCACATAATGTGTTGATATAAATAAAGAGTTATGTTATATTCAAAACGTTTAAAATGATACCTACTTCCGCGTGGGCTTTGATATTCTTACTACGCTTTAACTTAGTTACACGTTTACTTCCGTACCAGGACTCAACAGGTATATGCGAAACAAGAGCATGGGCATCCCTTACTGGGACTGGACCGACCCCGAATGGACCGCTCCCCCCCAACTTCTTACAAACCTCACCCTCTACGACAAAGAGTCCGACTCTTATGTTGACAACCCGTTCAGGCATTCCTTGATACGGGGACACAAACCAGTGAAAAACATCACTGGACCATTGTGAGTTTTAACAAGTTCTATCGTTTGTCGTAACGTTTTCAGTGTTGTAATGTCTCAAGTCTGTGACTTGACTTAAGTCACTGTTTTCCAATGACTCGACTTGAAATGAAACTTTGGGCAAAATGACATGGCTTAAGTCGTTTGGACAAATGGCTTGGGTCAAAATGATGTGTTTTTATTTAAAAAAAATAGTTTTTTTTATATTAATTTTTGCACATAAAACAATTCATTTGCTATATATTACGTTTTCGTTATTTTCTAGTTATTTCAAAAATATTTAGTTTTAATTTAAAAAGAAAAGAATTGCAGATGCTAATTTTGCCTGCTTGGGGGTTAGGCGAATGAAAAAACATTACTTTGCTATCATGTGTATAGTAAAAGTGCGAACAATATTTTCTCAACACAGATACTCGCAAAGAAGCATCAGCGTTGTCTCATACAGAAACCAAGCCTATTTCCTACGGGGCCTCGTAAGAGCATTAACAGTTGACAGCTATTACTACTTGGACACGTGGATGGAAGATAACCCTCACAACATAGTAAGGACAACAATAATCAAAAACAGCTCATCTGGTAATTGTAACTGTTAACCAACGTTTTAACAACCTTTTTAAATCGCCTCCGTCAGGGTAAATGACACTGAACGCTAGTACGAAAAAAAAGAAAATTACTATGTCTGGTTGCAACAGTTTATATATATATAGTAGGCTAAGGCCGATGTTTGGTATAAACACAACCTTAATGGAATGTTTTTTCCTTGGCATTATTTCCACCTGAAATATTGAATGCATAATATGCATATATTTTTGAAGAAGCATTAAGTTACAAAGCCGATTGTAGGGGTAGTAAATTACCAAAGCCTTTTAAATGCAGTACGGTACTAAAGCAGTGATCTGTTTAAACAAATATGAGTAAAGACAGATTCCAAATATAGTTTAGAATGGCTTTTCAACTTTTTTTGTCGGTGGACCAACATGCCGATTTAGATAGCTTTGTGGACCCCCGCAGATATGAGTAAAGAGCATATTCCAATAGTAATCATAGAAAAGCGATAGCGTACACTAAAATGTAACATTGATCAGAAGATGCGTAACACTAAAAAGCTCTACATTTTGGTCCATTAAGCAACGAAATATGTGGTCGCTGTTTTTTTAACATCACGAACTTCATTGCAGCTCAGCAAGCAAAAGTAACGTTATTTTAAGTCTGTTGGCACCTTTGATCTACAATTTCTACATTCTTGTAAATCACTGTAATGACTAAAGCCAATGCCTTGACTCAAGTGCATGTTGACTTGATCAAAGTCTTTCGACCAAAACCATTTGACGTGGACTTAACTCATTGTGTCAGATGACTTGGGTTTAAGCTTAAAATTAGGTATTTTCATAAAACATTTTTTAATAAAATGTATTTATTTATCTCAGTGTTTGCAGGTAAAACAATTTGCTTGCTATACGTTATGTTTGTTTTTTTAGTTGAGGTAATGTTACCAATTTTGAAAGTTTAACGTTTATTTTTATGTCAATAACTCTACTTTAAGTTGACTTGCATGAATAATGACTTGACTTGGGCAGCTGATGACTTTGACTACATGGGACTTGACTTGTTATTTTTGCAAAAGAATAAAGTTATTTCGGAAATAGCTTGAATGGGACTTACGTCATTTTAAAATGACTTTATTTCTGTACTGTCGAAGGGTCACTGTGAATCTCCAGTTTGAAAGCCATGGTCTACATAAAATAAATGCCGACAATTGCCATTACGCAGATCCACAATTGCTTCTGCTACAACAACTTCAGTAGTTGCAACTACGGAATGCCGACGGTGAACTTCGCCGCTTGGGATCCGGCTTTCATGTTCCACCATAGCCAGATCGACCGGCTTTACGTGCTGCGCAGAAGGCTGCGCGAGGACCTGGGCATTCAAGATTGGACACGGGAAAGCATTTTCGCAAGCTACTTGCCGGTAGGAATATGGCAGCTTTATAGTAGGCTACTAACGCTACTTACTATTATATATAAAGCAAAAATAACTCTATAAATCACATTTAATGTAATATGGGTTATTTAAAACAGCCAGAAGGTATTCTTGATAGGTTAGTTTGTGTATATTGAACAGTGTTCAGTTCTTACATTCCCTTTTAAAAGATACGTCACGCATATTAGTTCAATAAAAGTGCACGCGCGTAGCTTTAAAAACTTAAAAATTTATTATACAACTTGAGTTGCTGTATTTAACCCTTTAGTGTCGCCTTGACAAAACATATAACAGAACACATTGGCCTACTATTAATTACTTAGTGTCATTCGGTAGAGCGACGGTCCAGATTTGCCAATAGTTGGTGAGTTAAAACTCAGCGCAGGAAGTTTCTTTTGGCCTTGAATTACTTGTGCGATAATCCCAATAAAACCGACTAAATTCGGTAAGCCTTTCGGAAAGCACCCGGTTTACTGTTATCATAATTAGATGAAAAAAGTTAACTTTCAGCTGTGATCAATTCTGCCAGAAAATCACAAAGGAAAATACGACAAAGGAGATGAGAAAAAGCGCAAAGGAGACCTTCAGAGCGATCAACATGCCTCTATCGCCTTTCTGCAACGCATCGATGAACCCCGACGAGGTGACTTTGCGCGCCAACGACGTGCTGACTTCCTACTACGGCAAGCAGCTCTTCGGCTTCGAGTACGACTCGCTGGACTTGGGTGAGCGCAACTGGCGACTGCTGCTGGTTGACACGGTCAAGCTGCGACAGAGGGAAAACTGGGACGAGCCCGGGCAGCCGTTCGTGTCCGCACTCGGCCGGGACCTTGGAGTGGTCTCGAAAGCTTCGACCAAACTTTCTGGAAAATGCCCGGTGAAAAAGTACTTTGTGCCGGCAACGTAACTCCGGTTTTCGAGATGTGAGCGTCTGCGTGTTTTGACAACAAAAAGCAGAAGAGTTGTTGCACAAAATGCATTTTTTTGGGATAAATTATCCAGATGTTTAATATTTATGGACGATTTTTAACTGACGTTATAGTCATTCGATATTTTCTGTATATCACCTGTGTTTTTGTGAAAGTGATTTTTGTTGTAAACGTGATAAGAAGGGCCTAGTATTTGCGTTTGTGAAAATCAAACGAAAGTAGTCTGAAATGCTGATACATTTGATGGCATCAGTGTTGCAAGCTCGGGGAAGTTGCTATGCAATAGAATACGAGCCGAAGAAAAAAATAGGCTGCTTATAGCATTAAAAGTATAATTGTTGTTATTATCAAGTGCTGTGTGAACCTTTATTCTTTTCGAAAAAACATCCGTAGTCGCACCGATTAAGGCGCAATACAAGACTGGTTCTGGCCATGATTAATGTCGAGCAAGACGCATCCGTAAACATTTGCGGCGTACACTCCAGTGTCTCATAAAAACAGTAGCGCGAGTAAGGTCACGAAAATTCAATTTTCGGTAGACTCACTGCCTGACTTTACCAGCCAGTCACGTTCATCGCTTAGGAAGCGCGACAAGGAAACGACGCAAAATTCTTATCGCATAACATCACACTTGCCTGAAAATCACACGATCTCTGGTGCAGTTAATTAGCCAGACACATTTCTAACCTAATAGCAACACACCAATGCCAACAATCTAACCCAACTCAAGTCCTAACCACAATATTGATTGAAAGCCTATAAAGAAATGGCTATTACTACAGGAACAGCTCACATTCCAACAAACTGACCCATCCTAACCACACTATTGATTGAAATCCTCTAAACCAGTGTTTCTCAACCTTTTATGACTAGCGGCACCCCTCAGAAATAAAAAATAGATTGCAGCACCCCTACAAGATTTTTGGTGGGTAACACTGGGATGTAACAATAAACGGAACTGGAACAATACACATCAATTCTACACAACGTAGGAACTTAAATTGGTTTTATTTTACTATTTTCTCTCGGGACACTGGAGCATTAGACATGGCACACCAGCAGGGTTCCGCGGCACCCCGGTTGAGAACCACTGCTCTAAACAAATGTCGATTACTACAGTAAGAGCCATATTTTACTCCAATCTAAACCCTATCAGCAGCAGTGATTTTGGATGGGCGATCGATCAAATTAAAGTCCAATAATAACACCTGGATTTTTGGTTTACAGAAACGCAATATGACGCAGCACCAAATTCGTCACGCAGTGCTTTTTAATTCATTGAAACGGCGCAAACGACATTTTAACCGGGTAATAAAACTACGAAATTTACTTACTGATTCCTGAAAAAATGGCTTTACTGGCAGAAAGCCGTGGGTTGGACTGCGGAACATGGCTGAAACACTTATATTAATTGGTTGTAGGTTCGCCACCAATACTCTCAGTTTATCAAATGGGCTTAAATACAGTGCCGGGCATTTATCTGTGACAAACTTTCGTGATTGGTGTACTTGTGTAGATGTCCAAACGTCACTGTTTTGAGAAATGTTTTCCTGTCTTTGATTTTGGTCAGTATCTTACGTCAACATTTCTGCCAGATCGTCAAATTTCGGAAATTAGCCAAATACTGACACTATATAATATATTAAACCTGGGCAGCATACGGCCCGCCAAGCAATTTAATTCAGCCCGTGATTTATTTTTCTAAAAGTACAAAGTTAAGCAAAAACAAGGGCGAGTTTCTACACGTTTGCTTGCTTGTATCGTAAACACTCTTTCCAGGAACGGATCTATCATGTCTTTCTTGTATGTTTCCACGATTGTTTGGCATATTTGCAGGAAAAAGCGCCCTCTGCACTGTAGCACTCTCTCCACCGAAAGTGTAAGAGACTTGGCCGAAAGTTAAAAATTCTACCTTAGGGGAAAAAACTTTTAAAATCCAGAGCACTTACACTTCATTCAACTTTCAAATCCACGAAGAGACCAAACTGGAACGGTTCACAATTCCGCTATTTATTGAAACGAACGTACTGAAAGGAATGGATGAAGAGACACTGGAAAGGATTGTTACACAGCAACCGAGTGGGCAAAGTCGAAAACGAACTGAATGTGGTAAACGCCCTGCAAATTTTCTACGATAGAATCGGCAAAAGGGAACTGAAAATCTACTCAAGAGTAAATCGAACTTTGCGAAAACGATCAAAGTTTTGCGATTCGAAATGTTTCATGTTAACAACGGGGGTTTTCTTACGGTACGCTTTCGAAAAGCCAAGGTTAAACGATTTAAGGCCACTAGAACAAGGTAGTATTTCGGAAATAACCACTTGATTTTTGTCGTAAGAAAGCATCCAACATTAAATAGGCGATGATGAGGATTTGTGCTAGCACTAACGCACTGATAAAACCGCATAATTTACAGGCGTTGTCTTGGCTTATATTCAGAACACACACGCCTAAACGAAGCGACCAATAATAGAAGACCAAAGATCTCAGCTAACTTGTAACGAACAGTGCGCGATCGCATTCCATGGCAAAGAGAAAATTCTACGCATGTGTTTTCGGACAAAAAGTCAGGTTACCGTTTAATTATGGGCTGTTCCGAACTGCACCTTTAATGGCAACTGACGTTAAAGCGAACAACAAAGTTATCACCGATTTCAGACAAGTGAACGACACACGCGTGTCGCCGTAACATTTCGCGCCAACAGTCGAACACAGGGACTGTTTTTCTCTTCCTAACAAGAACCCTAACGTGAACGAAGGTGTGGGAGGGGGCAAAAACGGTGTACCTCCCCCTAAAAAAGGAGGGTCAGGTAAACAACCCGGCCCAAAACACACCGAACGGGCCCCTTCAGTAACTGCGAGGAAAATCCAAGGGTCCCGCAAATCGAGTTGTAAGGCAAACAAAGGCAGCGGAGAAACATCGTCGGCCAGCCACTTTAACTTGTGATTGCGGTTAAAGCGCGTCATAAGGCTACGGAATGGTGGTGAACGGCCCTACGAGGTCCTACGCTTCTTGGCCGGTTGGCTGGGCTCTCGGTGCTGGGATAGGCCGGCCTTGTGCAGCTTGGAGTCGAAGTAGATCTGCAGGTGAGTGGCGGCCTTGGCCACCACGGAGCGCGCCTCGTTGTACTGGTGACAGTTGGTGAAGATTAGGTCCACGTCGGCGATGAAGTCCGCTGAGAGACAACACACAAGGGTTACGTTTTTTATAGTTTTAATAGCGGGCAAACGAAAGCACTCAGGCACGTGAGAAGTTAAAACGACACATTTTGCGTTCAGAGGCACCTCAACTTGAAATAAAGGTTTATGTAAAAGTTATACTAAATCTAGTAGGTACATTATGCGCGGAACTATAATGTAGTTAATAATGCATATGAAAGCCAAAAAGGTAAATTGACATCATCTTGATAAAGACAAAACGTCTTTGGCAACGTACCAACGGACATCGGGCAAAATCTATTTGCTTTTTGTTCTACTGAATAAATTTTAGGGCATTTAAAAGAGGTCTTACTTGCGCTGGTGTATTGTACTTCTTTCATCTTACGGAGCACGGTGCCAAGATCCATCGGCTTCTTTATGATGTCATAGTAGTCGGGAACCTTAAATAAACGTTTAACAGTTAAATAACAGGGTGGAAATACAAAAAACGCATTGCCTGAATATAATTAAGGACAAGGAGATTCAAAAGTTGATTTACTCACCTTTATGCCTAAAAAAATTACCATAAATATTGTTCAACAAACAATGTTAGCTAATCTAGGAAGAAGGCAGCCGCAAGGTGCTCTTTAAATAATATCGAGCTACGCATGAAGGACAAAAAAGTAACCTAACTTAATACATTCCGAGCTAAGTAGCAAGAAAACGTATATAGATTTTAGCATCTTGGATTCAAAGGTTTCCGAGCCACGACAAATAATCCTGTATATTTTTAGTGTATCGAAGTCTTTATCATTGTACAGGAATTTGTGGGGCTTACTCAAGAGAATCCATATCTTAATCCGAATAAATGTAAACGCATGCAAAACAACGTTATTAAAACAAGAGGGTGTATCTTCATAGAATCCAAAACCATCGGCAGCAGGTTTTAGCCAGTCGATCACTGCTCCGCTGACGCGTATATTATCAAGTAAAACTCATAGTTAAAAACATGAGTAAAAACAGGATCAGACGTTTTGTTTAAAGGAAAATATTCATTCGAATTAAGGAACTGATGATGCCACTTGGCGAAATATATTTTCCTTTAAACAAAACGTCTGATCCTGTTTTTACTCATGTTTTTAACTATGAGTTTGACTTGTTGTTAAAACAAGAACACGTCACCGTAAGTTTAACATCATTGCCAAAATAAAATCGCCGGAACTGTCGATAAGGGCAACTACAATGTCGAGGCACCAAATGGTCAGTGGTGCATGACCGAAAGTAACTGAATGCTTACACAATCAATAGGGTAATCAAGCACGGTTGTGCGAAAGCTTGTCGAGGATTCAATACAATTTGTATTTATATGGTGCCACACCACATTACCCTTTTTAGAATTCGACAAATACGGCCATTTACGAAGATTTACATCATTAAATTAGTCATAAAACACTTACACATAAATATGCAAAGTGAACATGGTGACAAAGGGATTTGCAGCAAAAACAGGTTGATAGTTAAATAGCACTAAAACCACAGATAAAAATTTTAAACCTTTAAATTTATTGCCGTGTCTTACCTGCTTTTTGTTGACCGGTTCTACAAACGGCCAGCTGTCCTTGTGCTTTATGACGTCAGAAAGGATTTCCTGGCAGGAGGCCAGGTCCTTCCAAACGCCTTGCGACCTCCGGCGGTTACCTCCGCTCATCGGACTTCGCTCCACCTCTTCTGCAAAAATAAAATACATATAGATTGTTAATAGAGTTAGCTCCACGAGGCAGCATAACAATAGATAGAAATTAAATTAATCCTGATGAGGTCAGCTGGTATCTGCTGCCGAAACGTCGGTTTACACTTCGTTTACACCAGAAGAATGTTTTCTATCTATTGATATAGATCAGGGGTTCTTAAGACTTTTTTTACTGCGGACCATTTTTTGCTCCGCATCGATCAGGCTAGGCAAGATCTTTTGAGACATGATGTCATAAATTGACGTCGCAACGAAAATAGACTTCAGAAATCTGCTGATTTCGGTCCAAAAAATATGAAAGTAAAATGGCGTTAAAATAGATTTAAAGGGAAAAACGTTTTTTTTTAATTTAACATTTTTTCTTTAAATTGATTTACTTTATAAATATACACTAATGTTTCAATTATGGCTATTTAATATGTGATGTTTGGATATATTTTAGTCTTATTAACTGATAATAATACAAGTGCTTTAAACAACATTTATATGTGGTACTTGGTCAGTAAAACAAAATGGTTATAGATCGCATTTAAACTCATTTTTATATGGTTAGTTAAATCTTAACGCTAGAAAATAAGTCAAAACATTAAAAAAAAACATGTTTACCAGATTTTCGGGCTGATGTCCTCTCCCTCTTAAGAGGCGGTTCCTGGCTCCCTGCTTTACTCCTTGATCCGGATGTGTTACCCTTTCCCCCCTTCTTCTGAGGCTTCTGTGGGATCTTGTATTGGAGGTTCCTTCTTCCTGGAGGAGCCTCATCCGGGGAACTGAGAGCAAGATAAGAGTAGGGTAATTGATTTTTTGACAGTTCCGTTTATTTATGACTTTTGACAATTCTGTTTTTTTGATTCTTGACAATTCTGTTTTTTGACTTATGACAATTCTGTTATTGTTATTTTTGACAATTCGGTTTTTTCAATTTTTGACAATCTGTTTTTTTTTTATTTCTTACAATTCTGTTTTTTTGATTTCTTACAATTCTGTTATTTTCTTTTTGACAATTCTGTTATTTTCTTTTTGACAATTCTGTTATTTTCTTTTTGACAATTCTGTTATTTTATTTTTGACAATTGTGTTTTTTTATTTTTTGACAATTGTGTTTTTTGATTTTGGACAATTCTGGAAATGCGCTACTGTTGTTTTTCATCTTTACTAGTTTGTTTGACCAAAGCTGTGTGGCAGACTCTACCATTTTAATTCATTTTTTTATTTTTGAGTCGGACCTTTTTACAAATCAGATAATTTACAAAAGTTTGAATCTTGTTTTTGTGAAAAAATAAAGTAGATTTTACTCCATATTTAAGTATTAGTGACTTTTAAGTACAGGTATGGCCAATAATAAATTAACGACAAGAACACACAACAAAAAAGAGGTTGGATTTTTAACAAACAGAAAAAAATCTGTCAAAAAACTTGTTTTCCGAACAGTGAATATTCCCAAATATACGTTAGGCCATCCTAAAGTATATTTTGCTCGAAGCATTGTCGTCATTTACGTGTTAGGGGCGGGGAGATAGCTTCCTATTTTACATATTCGGTGAATATTTCCTTTATAACAGTGGTTATCAAAGTGGTTTAACCCAACCACAACAATGTACACCGACCTGGCGGATTCCTCCTCCTGCTCTTGCTCCTCCTCACTCTCCTCCTCCTCTTCTTCTTCTTCCTCCTCTTCGTCGTCGTCGTCCGAACTCTCGTCCTACAACATCACCATAACACGTGAGTACACAGTTTCATAAAGTAGCTTGATAGTGAACTACAAATCCAAAAAGGTAGATCGACATCATCTTATACTTAAGACTTCTGAATATGATGCAAGTTCGTATCGCACGTCTTAATTAGGATGGTATTGATCTACTCAACCTTTTGCCTTAATTCATTATTAACTAAAATGTGTATTGGGTACAATATGCACGGATCTGTAATTTGGCTTGATAATAACTAATAAATTGTAAAGCCAAAAAAGGCGAGTATATCGACATCATCTTGATTAAGACCTTTCGATACAAACTTGTATCATCTTCAGTTAATGTGACTGCTCGATCTTGGCTGTCTTACGAGGTACTGCATTTAAACTTAAACCATAGGGCTAAACGTCACACAAGTAATACCACAACCCACGCGTTTAACTTAAAAGTAATTAAAAGAGTTTTTGCGATACAAATATATTTATGGGTACACCAGCACGGATCTGTAGATCTGCGCGTAGTGTACCTAAACATTATTACCTTTTATCTTACAAAATATAGAGCTTCTCAATGGTTCTCTGTCGGGTATTAAACAAAACTAGCTTTGGCTACTCTAAGCATGGATCTTTAATGTAGCTTAATAAAGAATTGCGAAGCCAAAAAGGTCGAGTAGATCGACGTTACCTTGATTAAGACATTTCGATAGGAGCTTGTATCATCTTCATTTATTGTGACTGATAAGTAAAAATTATCCCTTATAAAAGGTGGGACGCAATTTTTATCATTCTGAGTTTCTATAGTTGAAAAATTATTTAGCAACTCCCGGTGTTGAACAGGTACAGCGGTGTTGATAAGGTGTCAGCACAACAATTGCGTCCCATCTTTTATATAAGTGATGCTTAAATTACTTCCCAGTCATATTAACTGAAGATGATACAAGCTCGTATCGATCTATGGGGCACCAGAGCGCCGCGGTTGTGAAACACTACCCTTAAGAGGCTAAAATTGTCAAAGAACTTTATATTTTCGTCTCACCTGCGAGAAGCTCTTGGTCCGAACCACTTTTCTGGGGCTAAGTCGAGCAGCTTTCGGCTTGCAATCCGGACAAAACCAGTCTCCCGCGGGAACAGACTGTAGAGAGCGCCATCATTAAAACATATAGATTAGAGGTACTTCAAAAGAAATGATGGTTTGGTTTTTAATGTACAGAGAGGCGCCACATGCTGTTATGTGCTATGGACGTTGCATAAATAGAATTTTAAAATTGTAAGTACAAAAAAGTATAACTTGAAGTCAGGTTTAAGGCTGAGCCCTGTAAAAAAATACGAAGACCGAAATAGTTTTAAGATGAGATTTTGAAAGTGACAATTGTGGCTGACTAGTTGGAACCTTTCGTCCACTTTCGCACGATTTTGAAATAATCAAGGGCGTTACAAGCAAACCAAGGTTCATGTCTTAACTAAGTTCAAGGCTTTTTTCAGTTTATGACTGTACCAAAAGCCAAACGACTAACAACTTAAAGTCAGGTTTAAGGCTGCTGTACACAAAAAAGCGAAATAATTAAGACAACTTCCAAGTGACAATAATGACAGGCTAAAATTGGACCATGTCGTCCACTTTGGTAAGAGCTTGAAAAATCGAAGACGTTACAAGCGAAAACATCATGTCTTAACAACCTAGCCGAAATATATAACTAAGACTGACCTTAACAGCGGGCTTGAGGCAATACATGTGATGTCCGCGGTCGCAAGAGTCGCACAGCAGCATTTTATCTGCGTCGCCCTTCCTTCTACAGATGCGACACTTGGCGTTCACAACTGAGCGCGACCACATTATGCAGCGCTCCAGGGTAGACAGGTGGAGGAAAATCTAAGAAGTTGTTTTATCAGGTTTTTCTTTAGAGTTGAAAGTGTGTTAAATAGTCCTTAATTGGTAAATAAAAAATTGGTATAATTACTAACATAAATTTTTATTTCGTAGAATTCAAAAGAGTGCTTAAATTTTTTGTAATAGTACTAAATGGCGAAATAATAAAGTTTAAATTAGGTTTTTGGTTACTAATTCAATTTTTTCGTAGAAGTTGTGTTTACATACTTGTATTGATGGTCCTTATAAGCACGACTAGAGCTACATTTGTGTTGCAACCTAGCGGGTCTTTTCAGTTCGTGAGTGGAATAAATGAATTCCGTCACGTTTAAAAAAAAGTTTTATCTACATTTTTTCCCTAAAAAGTAAAAAATCAGCTTAAGTACATTTAAAAATTTTGTAAACGAAAGTATAACGAAGATACAGAACACACTAGACAGTTTCGCATTAAATTTGACGAAAATCAACTTTTTCTAACGTACGATGTTTCATAAGACTCAAATTACAGCAAACAGGGACGGTCTAAAACGAAAAACGAACTGACGCTAAACTTTATCCAGCAAGCGATTCAGTGCGGCATATAAGTGGCTGGTGCGGCATAGTGCGGTATATGACTTGCGAGAAACACACCAAGGCCAAACAAGCAGCATTACCTGGGAAACTGACGTGCACTGAAGCAATGACTTCTCCCATCTGAGAAGTAGGGCGGCGCTTGTGCTCGACTTTTCCTCAGAGTCGTCCTCATTGGTCTGCTTGGAACGAGTCAAGCGTGAAGCGTCCTCGGCACAGCCTTTGCCACGAAAGTCAACAAAAATATTTTAAGCGATTGCTAGTGCTATGTTGCAAACATGTTTGGATTGATTCAGAACACTTTAGGATTTTTTATAGGATGCTAACAATCATTTCGACAAAGGCTACGCTTGACTTTGTAACAGAAGTATTTTTTAACATAAAATAAAGAGAAAATCTGTATTACTTTGTATTTTTAGCCGTACAATACTCTTGGACAACATTACGCAACAACGATGCTAATAGCAGTCACAGGTTGCACCCATAAATACTACATTTAAGCTTACTCACCCAGCGGGGGTTTGATGTACTTTCGGTCAACTCCCCTCTCAACAACGTAAAGGGCGATGGCGAGGTGACGCACGCTGGGTGATGCTGCAGCAAATAAACATTTCGTTAACCTACTACACATACAAGTCCACAAACAGGCTTTGTTGTAATTGTTATCTTAGATATAGAGCATTAGAGTAGTGCTCTTCAACCGCTGTGCACGGTGCACTCTAGGGTGCACCAAAAAGCGTATGGGGTGTGCCAGTACGAAACGGTTTTTACAAGGGTACATCACAAACTTTTAAAGAACCATTAATATTTGACATTGAATGCTGTTTTACGACAAACAGTAGTACGCGCAAGCAGCCTGCAGCCATAATCGAACTCTCGCTGACAGTGTGCAAAACTTTAGCAGCTCCGCTCGGTTTAATTAACATGATGACATTGGTAAGCATAATGATTTTTCATATCGCTTTTTACCTCAGTTTACCTTTTAAGCAAACAGGGGTGCATGAGTTCGTCACAAAAACTTTAAAGTTCACCAAACCAAAAAAGGGTGAAGAGCACTGCATTAGAGCATTGGCTCTCCCTCGATGCACCAACAGTAGTTCTCATACGGATTTTAAAAGCTATGTGCTCGATATTACTATGTTTAATTTGTTTATATGCCTTTTATAGATTCATAGTTGGCCTGATTTATAGCTTGTGTGCAGACAAAATTCAACTCTTCAAGTTTTACAAGTAGGACTCTACTTTACATGTGCGTCGTTTTAACTTCAAAGTTTTACATGTACTGAGCGCAAATAAGTTCTTCAGCAGTTAAGGGTTACATAGTAGTTAAGAGTTTCGAACAGCCACTCGGCTTTTCAAATTGACTATTGCTATAAATAAACTTCATTGTATGAAAAGCTTTGATTTACTGGAGTCGGTATCCATTGCTTCATGGTCGGATGACTCGTCGCCATTAGTTGTCATATCGGCGAGCGGGAATCGCAGGTAAGGTTGGCAGATCGTTTTCTTGGATTCGTCTTTTTCTGCAACAACCATAAAGTTAGAACACAGTCATAAGTAGAAAGTAGAAGAAAAAAGTTTCGAGCCTTACGGTTGTATGTGAAATTACTTTGCAAAGAAAATGACAACAACCTTAACGCATGAAAAAATACAATATTGTGTCGAAAAGTTAAAAGTTGTGTTGTGCTGACAGAATAAATTAAAAGGACTTTCTGCTATCGTTTAAAATTTAGCAATTGTTATATGGCGAAGGGTATATTATGATGTCATACCGCATACTAATTATTTGAGTGTTTGGTTTCTTTTAAAACGAAATTCAGTTTATGCAAATAAATAACAGCAATGACTCGAACGTAAAAAAGTGTTCAAAAATTCAATTCTGGATAAAAACATAGTATTAATAAAAAAAATAAAATAAAATTTCCCAAATTAAAACGCATCATATTTTATCGAAAAACAAAAATATGCCCAACAAAACGAACCGGAAAACTTGCAGCATTTAATTCACTCTGTATAAACGACCAAGAAAAGGCAATTAGGATTTTTATGAATATGCTGTTGCTGCCAGGCATTGTTTCAATTGTACAATTGTTCTTCCGGAAAATTTTTATTATTAAAGTTTTATTAAAGTTTTATTAAAATTTATTAAAGTGCCAACGTTTTGACCACCTATATCTAACAATTTTTATTGTTTGTCTGGTATATATAAATATAAGTTTCGCCTTTATTTGCAATTATATTGCCCGGAAGAAGATTGCCCGAATAGATGGTCGAAACGTTGGCACTTTTTACCGAAAGAACAATTGTAGAATTGAAGGATTTTTGATTTATTAAATTATCGATTTTTTATATTGAGCTTTTAAAAAACGCATATTTACCGTCGTCACTTTCCACGAGATCTGGAAGTTCAACTTTAATCTTTCCGTTGTATTGCGTTCCTTCCTGGATGCTGATCCTCCATAATTCGCGATCTTCAACCTGGAGTGAAAATAACGGTCAATCAGGCTTTTTGATTAAGTACCTAAACACAAGATTAAGTACCTAAACACAAAAAGCAAACCCTTCAAAGGTTAAAAAAAGGACAGTTGACGTGAGCTTACACCAGTGATGCACTGGATGTGTTATATTTGGAATTTGCAAAATAAATGTCACCGTAACTTATGATAGTTCACAGATAACAATGGTGTAGCAATACTAATGCTAGAAAAGATATGTGTTATTTCGCTGGCAAAAGCATCGTCAGTACATCTGACTAAACACGGAAACAGTACAGACATTAAGTAGAAAAATTTGAGGAATAAAACGTAAATGGTAATAAACAAATCAAATATTAAAATTGAGAAACCTAAATTTAAAAAGTTCACGTCAAGTCCAGGATGCAGAACGCCTGTCCAAAACAACAACACAGGTCGAAAGACAACAAACGGCTTTAAGACACAAAACGAAAAAGAAGAACAATGAAGTAGAGGCGTAAGAGCACAATTAGAACACGCAAACGCTACTTAATTTGAGGTAGTAAGATTCTTTGTATATTAATGCGTAATTTTACATCAGTTTCTCTTATATAACCCGGACATAAAATATATCCATAGCGTTTATAACCTAAAAAACGATTGCAAATTTATGCAACAGGACTGTTTTGTATTAAAAATCAGTAGCAATCTTATACTACACATTAATTGTGCAAGTTGCAAAAAACTAGAGTCCAAAAAGCAACAGTAGGCAAGTCCTTACCTGCACAAAACCGAGCGTCCCGGCCCAGATTCTCGCCTCCAGATCCAGGATCTGATCCTTGAGCGATCGTTCAAGCGATTCAGCGCGAAAGCTCTTAGGGAGGGGAGGGAGGGGGCTTTCCGCGTTCGACAGAAGCTGGAAAGATGGATACTGTTTAAAATAGGGCACTTATATAAAAAACAAGTAAAACAAGCTAAATATCCGCGTAGAAAATGAAGCACTGAGCTTGAATTGCATACGGATTTTAAATAAAACTTATACTAGAACACATCTCGTTTCGAAGCTTAAACCAGTGTTTCGCAACCTTTTTTGGTTACCCGGGTATAAATATTTCGCGGCACCCTTGATTTTTGCTGAGTGGTTAACTGTAACGTTACAATAAACGAGATTGAAACAGCCCATTAACTGTGCAATAAGGTTGATAAAACCATTTCTATTATTCGCACTTTTACCGTACACAAAAAAATGCATCAAGAAGCTCACCAATAAAGCAAAAAATTTGAATCCTAAAGAATTTAAAATATCTGTCGGCCCCCTTGACTGCCTTGAGCGTTAAAAATGGTATCCTACAGTAGGCACACCAGTTTGAGAAACATGCGGCACACCAGTTGAGAACCACTGGATTACAGTATGGCACAATTTAAATTAGGATTGTAAATTCTGGCCCATAAGGGCTAAACAATTGGATAATTTTCAGTACAAACGCACATAACAAATCGTATATCAGAAAAATAAATGAAGTCTTTCTGGGTTCATTAGATCGATAAACATCACAAACAAAGGCATCAACATCAAACTTAGAACAAGAACAGCATACTTTTTGGCACAACTATTATACAACTACAACAAGTCTTCTTTAACATCGAGTTGAATGTTTTGACCTCAAAACAAGTAAATCTTTGAGCTAACTTAATAGATGTTTCACACGAAGCTAGGTGCCGCCTAGAAATTTATCTGGTCAAAACTACAGCAGCGGGCTATTTAAATGGCGCGGATTTTTACCTTAGGTACGTCGATCAGTTTAGGCGTATGTTTGAGCGATTCGAGGATGTGATCTTTCTGCGCGTTGATTCGTGCGAGAAGCTTCGATTCCCGGAATCCTCTTCCGTTTAGCGACGAAATGAGGTTCTCCACTTCTTCGGCGCTCGTAAAAACGAACCACCTGGAAAAAGAGGGAAAATGTTAGGAGTCGTGGTCGGTAGTAGGAACAGGAATTATGTAGTGAGGGTAAGCTTTTAGTAAAACAAGCATCTAGTAAACTATAAACTGTTGCTACCAGGCATAGTAATATTATTCAAAATCAGCTCCTCTTGTAATTGTTATTCTTAACCAACGTTTCGGCAACCTTGGTTAAGAATAACAATTACCAGAGAGGCTGTTTTTGATTAATAAGCATCTAGTAAGTTTCCAATAAACGCCAACGCGCTAGTTTATTTAATTTGCAAATCAATGCAATTGGCAACGTCAGCAGTTTGCCTAAAGAGTGATTTTATTTACGTTTAGTCATGCTTGGATATCCTAATTATCAATTGCAATTAAAACAGAAGAGCAATTTTAGGCCAGGTATGGTCGCTGTCGGCATTTTAATTTAAAACAATTACAGCCCAGGCGGCGCTCGATATTATTTTATGCATCTATGACTTATAATTACTAAAACAAAATGCAAAACATCCGTGAGTAATGTTTTTGTATTTAAAAAGCTATAAAAATAAAATGTAAAATCGAGCTAAATAGTATAAGTTCATCGAAATCCTTATCTTTGTAGCAAACTTTATCTCCAAAGATTATTTTATGCCATAGTGACATCATACCTGTGTTCTTTTCCCTGCGTCATTCGTCGAGTCGCCGGCGCTATCGACGAAATGGTACCGTTTACATTAGGCGACGTGTCCTTCGACGATTGGTCGTCGTTTTCACCGCAAACAGCCACTCTGGGCGACGCGGGCAAGGACGAGGGTTGTGAGTTCGAAACCCGCTGAAGGGGGGAGGGCGAAGAGACGCCGTTAACGTGCATTGGGATCGCCGACCCGGTGTTGGGGTAAAGTCCCTTGGGCGTGGGGTTCCCCAACGGGGTCCCGGCGGCCGAGTTGTCGCTCCAGCCAGGGGTGCTGCACCCCGATGGACCGGGGGCCAGGGGTTTTTTCTGGGGCGCCCGCACGGTCAATACGTCATCGGTGAGGTCGGTGTCGGCGAATTCTTCTACGAAGAGACCGGGTGCTGTGCTTATAACCCAGTAGCGTCTGAAGTACCTGTTATTGACGAGCAAAGAAGGGTAAGGGTTATTTTTCCGGCTGTGCAATTTTTAAGGGACGAAAAAAAGTTGTACTGTATTTTGTCTACTTACAACCAAGTAGCGTATAAAGTACCTGTTAATGATGGAAAAGAAAGGTGAGGGTAGTTTTAATCCTGCTGATAAGTAATCTTTAAGTAAAATAATGGGAAACAAATTTGGGGCTTTTTAAGTTACCTTAGTTTTCCATGACAAAATTTATCCTATTCCGAACGTAAATTTTAATGGGGTTGGAAAAACGAAATTTGTTGGTTTAACTCATTTTGTAATTTCTATATTTATAAAAGTTTCTTTATTTAATTTAGTTTTACCGAAATTTCAACAAAAGATGCAAGGTATACCGATATTAGGTATACAATAGTGGACAAAAACCCTATTCTTTGAATTTTACCTGTTACTATAATACAGTTTGTTTATATAAACGTTCAATGTAGATATATATATTTGTAATGGTTGCCAAAATTGTTTACTTGCACAAAGTTCGCAAAACCTGATGAAGCGCCTTTAGTGTCGCTCCGTGTTGTCGAAAATCGAGCACACGGTTATAGTATGCATAAAACACAGGTGGGAAAAAACGTACAAACAGGTGACCAAGGCGTTACACAAAAATAAACAGCTGAGGCAGGCACCTGTCTTGTCCGAGGGCCGTTGTGCGGTAGGAAAAGTAGTGCTTGGCGATGGCTTCCTGATGTTTAAGCTGGCGAAACTTCCAAGCGTCCTTCGCTTGTTGCTCTTCCTCGTCGAAGAGATCAAGGCGCTCCTGGAAAGTTCGAGAAAAAGGCTTTGAACGCAGCAGAATGCAGGTTACACAAGTCAAGTGGATGGTAGTATGACCAAAGTGGTTTATTGCGATATTTTTAGAACGGTATGTCTCAACTAGGAAAATCCTTAAAATGTTTGAGAAAAACGCTGTTTAAACTCAACAGAATACAGGTTACACAAGTCAAGTGGATGGTAGTAGGGATGATCAAAGCGTTTTATTGCGGTATCTGCACGGGTATGTCCTAACTACGGGTTTCCGGTACTTGACACATTTATATCCTTAAATTTTTAAGAAAAACGATGTTTGAACGCAGTAGACTACAAGCTAATAATAACAGGACTGCCAATACAATTTTGTAAAAAAAATTCGAAAACATACACAAAGTTAGTAAACCGACAATCCACCACATTATTAAAGTTTAATGTAATCTGCTTGCCACCTTTCGTTCGAGAGCTGTCAAGAGCCGCGGTTCGTCACTTTCCTCGTTGGGTTTCCGTTTCCGTAAGTTGTGCTGCTCCTCTGGCCTGGAAAAGTGGAGAAACAGAAAGAGCAGGTAATGAAGAATTGAGTCATTTGCATGTGCGCTTGTTGGAGTACTGCATCATGCCCAAATAGTCAAGAATTAGAAGACCACAAACATTCCCAGTCGTGAACGTTTCAAATATATCTTTAACGAATATAGGACTATTCGAAATGTTTGAAAGAGGTGTCTTTAAGGCCGCGATTTATTAAAACTAGGACCTCCGTTCCGAATATTATGCTTAGTAGCCACAAATCCGATGTGCAACTGTTACTTTTAAAGCAGTGTTTTTAAAATCAATAAACATAGCTTAGTTCAGTGGTTCTTAACCTTTTTTTCTTTCGTGGCCCACTTACCTTGCAAAAAAAAATTTCTGTCGCCTAATAATTTTTTATGAAAGAAAACACTGTAAAATAGGTTTAGAACAAAACACAGCAGAATATATTTCAAAACAGAATATTTATTCAACCGTGCATTAGTGAGATACTTGCGGCTGAAAAATAAATTTACATTCCTTTTTAATTCTTCCCCGAGTCATTAATTCTGTAAAATTAAATATAGTGACACAAATGATACTGAATCTAGGTTTTTTAAATTGGTTTGTGGCCCACCTCAAATGTTCTTATGGTCCACCAGCTAGCCATGGCCCACTGGTTGAGAACCGCTGGCTTAGTTAGTGAAATATTTCGCTTAAATGTTAAATATGAAATCATGCAAATTGCTTGATATCTGTGAATTTCTCTTTAAGCCAAACATTAATTTGGAACAGTTATCATGTCATTTAGCATCTATAGCACATTGTTGTTTGTTACGTCACAACTATGAACTGTATTAAGATAATTTGTAGACGAATGACTGTACAAAATTAAAATAAAATATTACGTAAAAAATATTTAAAGTTCATATGAGTTGGCCTCTTATATTTTGAATCCCACGAGCAAAATAGCACCAACCGTCGTACTCAAGTATAAGTATCTCAACTGGACATAACAAGGCTAGGGACAGGTGTAGGATTTCTGAATTGCGTGGAGTGCCAATACTGTTGGCTTTATCAGGTGCTTTAAGTCAGTGTTTCTTATCAGGTGAATGGTTCACCCAGGGTGAATAAAATTTTTGCAGGGGTCAACCAACCAAAAGGGGTGAATAAGGGTGAACGAAAGGTTCAGGAGCATAGTCACTAGTAAACAATTCTTTGAAGTAAATCGACTACTGAACTGTTGTTTTTTGGGGTGATTTTTGCTTATTATAATGGTGAAGTTGCATGGTTTGCCCTAAGTGAATAAGTACAAAAATTTGGTGACTGTGTCTTGTGCTTTTGTAGCTCTATATCTCTGGACTCGAGAAATTATAGATTTTCAATGGTAAAACGGAGCTTGAGTTGATCGTAACAAAAATCGAAACAACCTAAATCATTCGTGCTGTTGTATATAGACGTGATAGTTATCATATCACGAGACAAGGGTGAATGAAATCTGGATATAGATGCTAGGGGTGAACAAAACTAAAAAAGTTGAAGAAGCACTGCTTTAGATCATAAAGACACCAATTAAACAAAGGTTGGCGCAAGTTATTCGACTTACGGCAATCCCTGTTCGATCCGCTTCAACCTTTCTTCGATCTCTTTGTTCCGAACCTGCTTCTCCAAATTCAACTGTTCGCACTTCCATTTCCACCTGTCAATCAAAGTTCGACAATAAGCGTTTCACGCCCGACTGCGAAATGAACCGACGGCTGTCAATCAAAGTAATCTTATGGGAAATGTCAAGCGTAAATCACTCGTAAAAAAAATACCGAGCCGTCAAGCGACCAATCAGTTTACAAATCAATTACGAAAGGTTATGTCCAATGCTGGTTCGGACAAACGTATACAAAGCTATTTCACCAGCCGGCTATATTTAGAGGAGCCCTTGGCGTTTAGAATATACGCCATGTTACTAAACTAGCAACGTTGACAGTGTATCGCCTGTGATTTAGTGATGCATCAATCTGAGGAGAAAATTGCTTAACTGATCGCAAGCCGCGCTAATACCCAGTTTATTACGTTTTATTGATTCGATACAAGGGGTGGTAAACACGGGCTATCGAGCCGCGTGAGACTCTCTAACCGGTTTTATATAGCTCTTTGGTTCATGTTGGATTTCCTATATTCTTCAGATTGTAAGTCAACGTCGGTTAAGTCGCCAACTTACATTGTCACTGGCTGTAGCACGTCTGCCACTGAACAATATCATAACTGCCCGCGAAGTACTAAAATACACACGACCGTAATGTCTTTAGTAGTACATAGATGTAAACATTTCGAGTTATATTAAACTACACAACAACGTGGCTGAAAATTGTGCTTTTAATAAACTAACAGAAAAAAACTAAAAAAGAGTAATCGTTAATGTTTAGTTTTGCCGCAAATGAGGCCTTTCAGAAACGATTGTCTTGTAGAAAATGAAATTGCTTCCTGTTAAACAATTCAACAGATCCACGGAACAATGGTGGGAAAAATGAGATCGGTGCGCCCAGCATCCGATAAATGTATTTAGCTGCACTTATTGGCAAAACGGCTAAACTTCGAGTCCAAAAGGCCAAAGACAACTTGACTGGCTCCCAAAGGCACGTAAGGGAGTTCCAAAGTTTAATAGATGGACATAAAGGGCGGGCCTTCAGCCGTACGTTATTGGTAAAACGGCTAAACTTCGAGTCCAAAAGGACAAAGACAACTTGATCAGCTCCAAGACACGCCATGATTGCTAAAGTTTAATGGGAGGGACACGAGGTAAGGCCTTTGGTTGTGAGGTTAACCCCTGTACATTTGGCTCGGGTTTAATGCTAAATTATCGGTCAAAAGTTTACTGATCATTCTGTCAACGGGGATTCGGCAGTTTGACGGATGCTAATTAGAAAGTTACATGTCGGACGATCGGTCAATTGTCACGGAAACCCAGATTTATTACAAGTTAGTTGTCGAGTAACGCATGCTTGGCGTCTCTAAGTTTATTGGCACGTCTAATGCGTGACAGATGTCGATTAAACCGCAGAAATGCTAAAGGTGTAGTATTTTACCGCATGGCTTTTTGTAGGTTGTATACCATGAGATAGATGTACGTGTTATTGGCTATCGCATCATTGACACGCAACACTAAAAAAAAACGTCGGTTGGATAAAAAAACTTACGTGTTACAGGCGTCAGGTTACGGCCCGTATATCATACGGGTCGTGTCATTCATATTACTGTTAAAGTAATATAATTTCCGCAATTCATAACAAGCGTTTTAGTAATAGTTAACTGACTTTGCGTTATCGATGCCTAAAGTTATATCGGCGTATTAACGAAAAATGCGACATTTTCTGTTCCAGAAAAGAGCATATACTGATACAGCGTATCTCAAATTGAAGTCAATTTTAATGTTAGAACACATACTTGGTTGCTAACCCGAAATGTGCGCGATCGACCAGCAAAATGGATATACCAGCAGTTTTATGTTTGATAATATTCTTACCGATCAAATACCAAACTAATTTATGTAGTTTAGGCACTAACATGGAGTTTTCGAACTCAAAATAAACAAAAAACAGAAAAATTAGTAAATAACATTCGACTGTAGCAAAGCTCCTCAACAAAGAAGCAAAATTACCTTGGCATATTTTAATTATATTTGGATTACTTTGTCACAGAATTAACATCAATTTTTAATTGGATCGCAAAGCCAGAATTTTGCTCAAAATATAGATCATTCATGGGTATGAAAAAGAAAGTATCGGACTTCCGTCGTTTGGGCAGCAGATCTGTCAGTATTTTTCCAGTAATTTTCCACTCACTTTTCGGTGGCCGACTCCTTCTCGCGCCGCTTCTCTGCCATCTTGTCGTCTCGGTAGGCGGTTCGCACTTGGAGCAACTTCTCCCAGGTCTCGTCCAGGAAGTCGCGAGGCGTGACGAAGCCCAGCAGGTGGTGCGCGAGACAAAGCAGCAAGGTCAACTTGTCCTCTAAAAAAGGGCAACATTTAAAAAAATAGACTTTTACACAATGTCCTTAATATGCTCTTTAAATACAGTGTTATGGTCGTTGTTTTAAAGTTAAATTTGAGGTTTTAAAGAAATGGTGCTCCAGTGAGATTTGAACCAACGCTTCCGGGTTAAGGTGACCACAGCTTAAAATTGCTTAGCTATCAAAAATGTGATGGTCGCTGTTTTACAGTTAAGTGAAATTTGAACCAACACTACTTGGATGAGGTGACCAGTGCTCTAATAGCCTAAACTATCAACCAATCGGTTTTAAAGGCGTTGAAGGTGTGTGATATCTGTACATGTCCCGCCACATTTTATTCATTGGATTGTAGGTTCTTAATACAATAAGAGAATAAACGTTGTTTAGGCTAAAGCTGCTGAGGCAGACTCTGGAATGTGTATTACCATTAAGCAAACAAGATAATTTTAATATTATGTCTGAAAACCGCCCACACCAAAAAGGTAAAAAATGGCTTTGTATAATTTAGCATAAGAATATAAATGGTAAATAATTGTGTGCTATTTTTTATATGTTTTAGTCTAAGCCTTTTAGATTGTTAAAATCATCTACAAGTCGTTCCGACTAAATTGTGTTAAATTAAATTCCTTGTTCCGACTGAGACACCAAAAATGCCGTTGAACAAAGTAGCATTTTTCAATAAGCAATTGACAAATTATATTATTTCACAATAAGCAATTGACAAATTATATTAAAATTAGAATTAGACGCATTTTGGTCTAATTCATTGAATTTGAAAACTCGAATTAACTAAGGTACACTATGCACGGATCTGTAATGCAGCATGATAATAATGAATTGCAAACCCAGCTTTTTTAGCTTTGTCGAATTATCGAGTCGTCAAAGTCTGATTGAGGGCACAAACAGTGGACAACAATTCACGTCAACACTCACCAGGCGGAAGATCGAACACAGAAGTGGTGGAGAGCTTTCGCAAAAGGTCTGGTCGATCCAGGCACAAGCGAAGTGGAGTGTCGTCGCCCAGTGAGTAACCACCTCGGTGTTGGTAGCGCCACTGGCGGTCCTCGGATCGGGGTCGGGTGGCTGAACTGAGGAGGTAGATGCGGAGCACCTGGAGAATAGGGGAGATTAGAAAGAGTTGGTGAGGTTGAGTTTGGAAGTGGTATGTTTCGGTGGAACGAAATGGAAGGATGATGCTGGTAAGCTAGAACCAACCCACTTCTACAGTTCCATCAAATATTTTTCACATAGCTTTTGTAGAAAGGTAATGTTAAAGCCCATGTAGAAGTAGATAACATTTTGAACGTTTCGAATATCTCTTTATTTATTTTTAACATATAGTGAGAAGGGTGTGATTATATATATATATATATATATATATACTGCCCTAACTGCCCTTCTCACTATGCTTAGTTGGAATCAGGATATATTTCAAATCTGTTAGACAAGCTTTTGCACTTGTGACTTGACTATTAGTCCCTGTATAGTTTTAAAACCTAAATAAACACGATTCCAAACCTCAGACAAGGTGTAGCTGTCCAGCTCGAGCTTGTTAAGGGAAAACCCCTGATAGGCAAGCGGCCATGTAGCGGTCAAGGTGCTGAAGGCTTGGAGGCTTTCTTCTGTAACGTTCTCGCTCAGCTGAGCTGCGAGTGCTGAAAAGTATAGGAGGAAAGAGGAATGCGAGCATTAAAGACAACACAAAGATTATTTTTGATTCCAAAAGCTTCAAATGTTGACCATTTCCTAATAATAAAAACCTTAACGTGATTAGACTATAAAATATATAAATTAACGCAAATTTAACCACAATCCAATATAGGGCGGGGTCATTGGCCTGGATAAAAACACATTTTAAACAGCTTAGTTTAGTTTCTATTGCATAAAATAGTTTAGTTACTGTTGTACTTAATATTAGATGTCCGAAATCTCCTTGAACCTTATAAATCCTTCATAGTAACTATCCTTTAAATGTGATCTAATAGTTACGACCGCAAAACTTTGAGCCAAAATATTACATTGGACGACAACGTTTGTTTCAAAACTAACATTATTTTCAATAAAACAGAACTTGAACCTTTGTCTCCAGGCTCCACCAGGATCCTCTCAAAGCTCTCCTCCTCCTCAGAGTGGGATCGGAAGAGGTTTGAGAGGAAGAAGAAGAAGAGGTCGCACAGGGGTCCGTCGTGGGCGTTGCTCATCACCGCTCGGGTCAGCAGGTCTACAGGAGAAAAAGCAAAGAGATTTTTTTGGTTCTAGAGAGATTTGTGTGGTTCGAGATTGCGCTGCAATAAATATAAACACGAAATAACATCTTTAGTTATACAATATACAATTATACATATTGCAACCTTTTCTTGACACTTCAAATTGTTTTCTTTTAAAAGTTGACAAAAATGCCCTAAATAAGGATAGTTTACTTTAAAATTAGTTAGGAAAGTGCCGGGAACTCTTGAAAGTGGGAACACGACAGTTTTTGACGTCACTGCTATTCTACACTTGTAGATGTCAAAAACCGTATATTTTATTTGTTTTATTAATAGAAAAAAACGCATGGTTTTAAAACTCTGCATATTAAGCACTAGCTATAAAAAATCTGCGATCGGTAACAGAGGTTTTTGGCCAATTAATTTATAGAAGCGAATTTATAACTGCTTAGTCGGAAACGGTATAATTTCGTTTCTGTCTAGTGCAGGGTTTCTTTACCAGAATTGTTCCAAGAGGGTGCGGGGAAATGTACTACTGTAATTTATTTCTTTGCTTAGTTAAATGTATAAATCGAACTGACATTATTGTGTTACTGCGTTATCAGTTACTTGCATAAAAATAGAAATACAATGCTTTTGTTATTTAACTAATTCTAGAAGGGGTACGAGAATCGGTTGGTGATTAAAAAGGGGTGCAGCAAGGGAAAGATTAAGAACAACTGGTATAGAGTAGAAAAAGTTCATTGAAATTAGTCGACACTTGTTTTGGATAAGCAATTACTAAGATGTTTGCAAAAGAGCCCGCTTGCTTTTTAATGCATGTAAGCTGCTCAAGTCCAACTTATTTGCCTCACCTAAATTGACGCCTTTGGGGAACTCGTCCTTTGCTTCGAAGAGATCGTCGAAAACGTTTAAAAACTCGAGTAGTGAGAGCACGTCGCCGAAGAGGTGCGGTGGAACTTGACAAGCGATTTCTCGTGGGGCGGGAAGCTCCTGTAAAAACACAACATTGATGCGACGATATAAGCTAAACCAGGTGGTTCCAAAGCTTTATTCCACGGCCCAATTTTTTTTACAAAATAGATTATGGCCAACAGTTTTCTCGCCTTAACATGATAAGGAGGTTCCGGAAAGCTAACAGGCATGCACTCAAACGAGCTAACATAACAGCAGCGATGGTGCCAAGTACAAGAGAGAATGTATGCAGTCCAGCCCCACTGAAGAAAGAATGCCCAGACCCTCCAAGTTTTTTAGTTTGCCTTGATACTATTTGTGAAACAACAAATGAAGCTCCATTAAGTATCAATTTATCAGTCTGTTTAAGTGAACTCGCACACAAAATCCAAAAACCAATTGTATGCTTTGGACCTATTCTCTGGACAGCCAGGAATAAAGAGCCAGGGGCGTAAATGTGTTTTCGAAGTAACAGGAAACTTTAGCTATGCTAAAATATTTTAGTAAAACAAAACATCTAAATGGCAAAATGTTCAAACAGATCTATGGTCCACCTAAAATAGTCTCATGGCTCACTTCTGGGCTATGGCCAATAGTTTGGAAACCACTGGGAACAGTATGCAACATAATGGTATGAGCGATCTACTGTTTAAAACTTTTTTACGCGGAACTACCCCAGGTATGCAAAATTGTAAAAGCAGGCTAATGAGTGAAAATGCTGTACGGACGTGTCGTTTTTATCGCCGTGTTTTCTAATCTTTTAGGTATAAAATAAATTGCTCTTTTAAAAACCTTGGTTAACTGTAGGAAATGTATTTTAAAAGACTTTCTCTACGTTACGCTTATTTAACTTTATTAAATAACATACATAGACTAAAAAGTCCAAAAATACCTAATGTAATTAGTTTTCTTCGTTAATACACGTTTTGTCTGTAGGCCGTGAGCATTAAAAAAAAGTTTTCGAGTCAATTGAAAACTAAAGCAAGTTCAGCCAATCGTAAAAAAGACTTGATTCGGCTTCCTTCTCACCTTAAGGTCGTCGCATTCCAAGTCATCTCGTGGTCGACTCCATTCCTTCAGATACTCGGCTAGTCGCTTCTTTTCCTCCAGTTTCTGGTTTCTCATCTGGTCAAGATTTGTTATGTTAGTTAAAAAACAAGCTTTGTGGGCGTTGGTCTAAAATCCTACCACAGTGTTCAAACAATTATATTAAATCAACGCACAATATTTGGGTTAGGGTGCGGGTTAGTGTTTGGGTGAGGGTGGGTCAAGTATTATTATATTTGTCACCCGCACCCTAACCCAAATAATGTGCGATGATTTCTATACCACCAGCGCCCAAGCCTTGCTGTCAGGCGAGTAAATGAGAGGATTGTGCTGGAAACAACGACAAAATCGTATTTAAACTAAAAAAAATATGACTGCTTACTCGGCTGAGTTGAGCGTTGCGTTAGGATAAATATAAACTATACAGTTTGGATTTAAGACCAGAGATCTCGCTTAACTTATAACCGATTTTTTTCGGTTAAGCACAGTGGCATGACGTCATCACTTAATACGTAATCAACTTTTTGTCCTAACAAATTTATACTAGGTAGTACATAGCTTTGATAGACATCGAATAATGGTTTCTAGACGAGTACACAGATTCGTGACGTCATCTGTCTCCATACGTCGAGACCATAGATCTTACTTATGATGTCATCACTTACTACGCAATCAACTTACTATCATGTCAACCCCTTCTACTGGGTACTATATAGGTTTGATAGGCATCGAACGATAAAAGGCTGTAAGCCGGGTTTCTAGATGGGTACACATATTTGTAACGTCATCCGTCGCTATCACGTCATCACCGACCCACCATTTCGCGCTCGACCTTCATCTTGACCATCTCGTCCTCCCGTTCCTTCTTGCGTCGCTCCTTGTCCATCCGCATCGCCTCCTTAATCTTCTCAATTTCTTCCGCCTTCTTCTTGCGAAACTCCTCGCGTTCCTTGCGTCTGGGCGATTTGAGAGCGTGGTTAAATGCGAAATATGCGAGCGGAAGGTAAAGGGTGTTGCGGAAAATACGGAATATAGGGGAAAGTGTCTTTGTGGCTTTTAACGTCAGTTTGCATTCAACGGTCGTGTCCAGTTTCAAACACGCCTAGCCAAGGACAGAAGGTATAATATTTATGAAAAAGTTTTCGATTGACAATATTTTTTTACGTTAAGTAAATGTATATTTTCGAACACTCAAACTGAATTTGAATTTAGAAACGTTTTAGAGGCCTAAAAAACGTTTGGAGATTGACGGAGCCAAGCTAGAATTGCAATTTACAGCTGAGTGAATCAAGGAACGCCGTATTCTGTCTCCGTCAAAACAACAATTTTTCGGCAGATTTTAAAGTATGATAGTGATGTGAGCCTTAGCGCCCAGAGTTGCAGAAAATATTGTACTCAAGAAGCGCAATCGGACATTTATCTAAACGATGCGATATTAAAATTTCACAAACAAAACTTGTTGTCGCTGGTTTTCCGACGACGCCCAATTACGTCACAACACTTACTTTTCCTCCTTTTCCATTCCTTTTCTTCCATCTTTGAGATCTGCAATCAAACAAAAACTGTGTTGTGGGGTTTTATACTACTATTGGGAGCTCATATGACTAACTCACAAATAATAAAGATATGAATGTCATAAAGTGACATTTGTTATGCATATATCGCTAAAAAATTGCAAAACAAAGTAACATAATTAAATACATACCAAGAGATGCAATGCAATAAAATTGTTTCGTTTTTGCAAGTGTTCTAGCTATAACACTTAGGTGTAACGAATTATCGGGGTTATTTTCGGCCTAGATAAATCTTGAAAATGCACCGCAACAAACCGTTTTGACATTTTTGCACAACGCCAATCGGCCATTATTAGATAGTGACATAAAAGTAGACTTTTGTCTTAAAACAACATGACGGCGCTATATTTATATGGTAGTGTTGGGTGTTTCTCCTAATAATATTTTTAAACCTTTTTCATATACAACAGATTAAATTTAAACGACCTCAGATTGTTTTATTTATTTTTTAACAAATTAAAATTTAAGGGTGTTTACGTTTGGGAATGTTTCGGTGCAAAAATGCTTTTTACATTTACACTAGAAGCAAAACAACAACATAATAAAACTTTTTTTTTATTGTAGATCCGACAGGAAATATTTGAGTAAAACTTGAAAGAACTTCAGTAAAATCTTTATTGCAGTAAAGCAATTAAAAATAGGGTTGGGCATTTGACCAGTCAAATAAAATCCGGTCAATTGACCGGTCAAATACTCCTCAAATAGGTCAAATACTATACACACTATCATATTGCAATTGAAGTTAACAATAAACCTTGATTTTAACTTTAAATAAATATATGAACGTTTTGGGTCAAGTACAATGGTTTCTAAAACAAAAACAATTATTTTTGACTATCAATAAGATTTTTTGCAAAACCATGCCCATCTTGCAAGCAATACTATAGCAGTATTGTAGTAATTTTTACCATTACTACAACCACCAAGTTAAGACAACAAGTTTATTAACGAAATTTAAAAATCAGTAAATGCATCAGTAAAAAAATATTTTCACTCCTCGTCACAACTTTTGTGACTATGTGGATTTTCTACATCATCACCACAGGTGACAAGGGATTTGGTTCTTCTAAATTTCTAAGTAGCCTAAGATTGTGGTATACCCCAACTAGTGTTTCCTTTTATGTCAAACGCGATTCATCATATATGTGCATTTATTTTCAACAAAATAAATATACTTTGCTAGTGCAAACACTTAGTTATTACCATAGAACATGTGTTTGCATCAGGTAAACCCTACCATTTTATATTTGAATTCTTTAAAAAAGTTACAATCAAGTTTAAATCAAAAAACAACTTTTAAAAAATTTACAACATTTGAATCCAATATGAGTATTCGACCGGTTAAATAAAGTGCGGTCAATTGACAGGCTTGTCAACCCTAATTAAAAAAGAAAGTTTTATAAGCGGAAAATTGAACATAACGACCTAACAGCGTCAACACATTTTAGATATAAATTTTATCAATTTATTTTATTATTGCCAAGTATTGGGAATTACTAATAGAGAGAAAATAAATTTAACATAAAAAAAATAATTTTAACATATCGATAAACGAAGAAAAACCAGAAATCACCAGCATTTTTGTCAAAGAGTTTACCTTCCCTAGTGCCACGGGTCGGGCGCCCTTCCATTAAAACAAAAACACATTGACCTATGACGTAACAAGAGGCACGCGTTCTGGAATCGAAACAAAGAGAAGTGGTAATGGCACGAATCGGCCCGTTTGCAGGTCCCGCCCAAAGGCAGTTGAACCTGATACTTAGATACTATATATGACGTATTTTCTTGGATTGTGAAAATAAAAGGAGGGGCAGGTTTGAAATATAAAAATAGCTAGCAAATTTTTTAAATTATCCACAGGGCCATGAACGAAGCTACAAAGTCGTATCAGAGACAGGGTCAAATCGAACTTCAGTCGAACTTTATTAACTTGATTATCGTTAAATGCCGAAAATCTAAATACCAATATTTGACAAAAACTATAGTGTGCTTTATGAAATTGTCGTTCAGTTTAAAATTTCATCAAAATTTATTTCAAATTGCAGCCGACAACAATTTTACCTTCAATTAGGGCAATATACCGCGGGCTGGATTGAATAACCAAACAGGGATGCCAGAGACGGGGCCAAATCGAAAAGAACCTGGTCATTTATTCAAACTAACTTTTCTATAATCTTTGGCCAGTTTACACGTATGCGGTATGCCCAACTATTTTTTTATCATAGCGGTCGAAATTGCGTAATACATAGTGGTAGTGGTAGAATGGAAACCGGTAAATTTTATTAGAAACATGCAACTAAAATAGCGCAACAAAGTGGTAGATGGAAGCCTGTAACTCTATAAGCGGCCATATAACTGAAATAGCACAACAAAGTGCTAAAATGGGAGCAAGTAAGTTTTATAAGCGGCCATGCAATACTGCAAAAGCCCAATTGACGCTAGACAATCGCCAATGCGACCGGGTCAAGGTTAGCCGAGGTCGCATTTATATGACGACGTTAGAAGAAGTGCAAGGCAGTGGGGATCAGGTGCCACCTCGGTGCAGAGGCCAAGCGATGTTAAACCGCAATTTTCGCGGGTGTAGCATTTCTTTGTGTAGGCGCCGGTAAGTGAAAGGGATACAGTAGCTGATTTGGTGGATTTTAACACCCTAGGCTATTTGCAGCGACACAAAACTATACAAAGTGTTTGATGGAAATCTGTGAGAGTTTGGCAAAATGCGTTGACACGAAAGGTAGTCGGTGTGTGCAGCTTTTAAAATCGAGATACGAAGCAATTTAGAGGTTCTTTGATTTAAGCGGTATGGCGATATTTGTCTAATTTAGACATTGTGATTATACAGCATATTCTTATTGAACAAGTTTATCAGCGTAACTCTGCAAAAGCTCGTCCATTATGAACAATTTCGAATAGTTAAAGAATGTGATTTTACCGCGGTTAAGTAAGGTGATAAGCCTGATAAAATTGAAAAAAATCACGCATAACGAGAGATTGAAAAAGGAACCAAACTAAAAGTAAATAACGATTTTATATTTACAATAAATGACTTTAATTTACACTTGATTACTTAATATCAGTTTAAAATCTTTTTTTTTGAAATAAGATCGTATAAGTATTTTTTTTGTCCCTGACGAAGGCTTGCCGGATAGTAAGCCGAAACGTTGCTAAAGAAATATATGCCAGACGAATCTATGTTAAATATACTATGCCTGGTAGAAACATCATATTTAAGATCGTATAAGCTTCGTACTCTGAAAAATTATACCTTTGTCAGCGCTACGTAAAATAAAAGAAAAAGAGTGATAATTATCACCATGAGCCTACCTTTTAGCTTGTTTGAATCGTTTCCCATCGTTGCCGACAGCTGTAAAAAAATACACGTGTTTAGTCTTGAGATTGTTGCCTTGGCAAGGTAACTAAACAGGGGCTAGACCGGCAAAGTCAGACATAGGGTTGCGATTTTACACGGCGGTTCGCCTTTGGTCGCATGTTATGAGGACTGAGGCTGTACCTGGTGATTATCGTATTAGTGCGACAACGTTTGTAAACCATAAACAACCTTGCTTCGTAGAATAAACACCTTTAATGTCGACCTTACTTTGAGTGTGGCACGGAACAAATATTTTCCTGGATGTATGCTTTCTTATAAGGTTTAAAGTAAAATTGAACTTCAGTCATGGTTAGGTATTGTTTCTAAATCTAGGATGGATAGACATATTTTATTTTTCGGAACCGCAACAACTAGAACGCAGTACAAAGTTCACAAAGAAAATTACAGTTGTTTGTTCAAGGATACAGTTAAAAACCGTAAGGTACACCGAGTCAACTGTCCCCTTTTGAAGAAGTTATAAAGTATATTCTGTAGACTTTCCTGTCTCAACCAAAGTCAGTGGCAGACAAGTTCTTAAGAGAAACATATTTCGCCATAAAATAAGGCAACAGCAGTCTCTTTTTCATATAGAAATCGAAAATTTCTGAAGCATCGATAAACTTTCTTTAAAACAGTTATTGGTTTTGTAACAAGTACACACAGAAACAAATGTTTGCAAAAAATGCATTCATTTAAAAATGTCAGTAGAAAAGTAAGGACAAGAATAAGTTACTTCACCGTCGAGTCGAAAAGAGATATAATAGTTAGCAGTCGTGAGCGAAAATGTCAAGTAACGTGCATTAAGAAGGGCGTATGCGCACGCCTATCGGTCAATTGGACGCATGTCGCATGCACACAGCCAAGACACACAAACAGATGGCCGCTATTATGTCATTAAATATGGCGCGATGCAATATAAATATGCTGGGGTCGCGTTTTTATTTCATTTACCCTTTTCAAACCTTCAAGTAAGTAAGGAGCGATCAATTTAGTTTCATTTAAAAAATTCCAATGTTTTTTTCAAATGGTAGTAGAAAAAGACCAAGAGAGTTTTTACTAGTTTGTTATTTCTCGTGAAACTATTTAAAATTGACGTTTGATGAATCTGAACGAAACACATCGCGAGATTACTTTAGCTTACTTGCAAACATGAAATATGTAAATACTACTTTTTGAAGCTCAGTGTTTTTTCCCAATCTTGCCCTTTAACAAAACGCATATTCCCGACAATCAAAGTTTTACAACTTTTAATAGCTTGAGAAGTCAACCGCTTCGAACAAAACTCGGCCAGCAAAGTGTTAAAACTTATAATATAAAATATGCATTTCGCCATGTAAATGGCATGCCCAGCTAATTTTCTACTTTTTTACTATTTAGTTGTATAGAAAAACTGGTGATGCCATTTACTCGACAAATACACATTTGATAATTTTTAACACCTTGCTGGCTGATTTTTGCTCGAAGCGGTGCGCTTCTCAAGCTATTAAAAATTTTAGAACTTTTATCGTCGGCACTATGTGTTTTGCTGGAGCAAGCTACTACTTTTCTACTGTCAAAAATTCAAAATTAATTCTAACAGAGCAATTTTGAATTACAACGGCCGCTATAGAAAATAAATATGTTTCACTTCGCCAAGGCCTTTGTTGTTGTTTTTTGAGGGGAAAAGACTAAACAACGGCAAGGACCATCGTATAGTACAGTCGCCGCCAAGAGTTGCAAAGATTCAGTAAACAAGACCAGTTAACCCGCAGGGGCTTTTCGTGCGCAGTGGACACTTCTGTGATGCAACAAACACCAGTAACAAACGCCATTGTGAAGACATAGACTAGTGAGACGCTTAAGGCGGGCAAATTTTTCCGACAGCCAGACTCCCATGTGCCAGGTTCAAACGAACAAGGTCTCAGGTGTACGTAATTCTAATCCTGTTATAGTTTATGAAGAGAGGCGGCATTTTAGGCAAAAAAGCAAATATGTTTTTTTGAAGGTTTTAGAAATAATACAACGAAGGAACAGTCGTTGGAAAGCGTTTCAAAAAAAATCGCGCAAGGATATAATTTAAAAATGTTTAATTAAACTTTAAAAAACGAATTTGAAAAAAACGGTGATTTTAGATTTTTTTGAGGCAAATTTGTTTTGCGACAATTGAAACACAGTGTTTTTCCAGCTCAAACAGTGACACTAGAAAACCAGTTTACATCTTTAATCGCAAGTCGGTTTCGTACGACCGTGGTGCTTTATCAAATAACCTGCAAAGGGACATCGAAGTGGTAGGCGTCTACGTGACACCCATGTACAATTTAGGACCCGGCAAAACGGACATGAACACGAGTTTATTGGACGCACGAGGTGTGATTACGTGGAACGCAATTAACAACATGTGTGGGACGCGTGCTGCAAGGCGCAAGTGTTTTACGGCGCGCACCTGTTCTACCAATGCGTTATTTCGGAAGACGAGATTTGCGTGCGTATACACTGGGCGCATTAAAGTAAGCATTTTGCTAAAACTTGCATCGGAAAAAACACTCAAACATAGTGAGCGGTCTTGTCCATTAATATTTCATCGATCTTGCTCAGTTTAATTCAACGAATCAACGGTGACATGTCAAGGGGCGTGTTCGGTGTATTATTGTCAACTTTCCAGACAGTCGAACAACAAAAGAGTGCAGGAAAGTTTGTGACAAGTAAGCAGCAAGTTAGCGACAAGGCGGTTTGTGTGGAACGACAGAAAGACGTATAGGTAGTATAAAGATAGCAACAAAAAAAACAGGCCACAAAGTGAGTTATTCAGGTTACTACGAACGTAACTGAAGATATTTTACAGAAAAACAAGATTTTTATTTTATTTATTTTTATTTTTTTGGCCGGAGTCGGACTCGGATTTTTTTTAACCGACTCCGCAGCCCTGGTTAAAAGTGAAACAAGACGAGTCCACAAAGTGAGTTATTCAGGTTACTACGAACGTAACTGAAGATGTTTTACAGAAAAACAAGATTTCTGTGGGACCGTTAATGTATATATTTTATTCCAGTTTTTAAACATAAATCCAGGTAGCTTAGACTTAAAAAAATTTATTAAGCAAAAGTTCGCATAGCGTTCTATCAGTCTTATCTTTCATTTCCTTCGTTATAGGAGATCAGTAAGTTGAAAAGGTTCACATTTTAAAAACGCACCAGCTCGACGCTATCAACGGTAAAAGCATTCCTGTTAGAGTGGCTTACAACAGTCGGTGCTGGCATGTCAAATAACATAAAAAATGAAGCATTGCGTGTATTGCGACAAATCTATACTTTATTTTTCTCAGACGCAAACCACATTGCATCAGGAACCCAATCCAATACCCTTTGAAGCCAATTAACAAAAAACTTGGTTCTGAAGACATAGAGAACAAGGTGCGGAGATAAAAGATCTTTATCCGGCGAGCAGAACACGTCAAAGCCATCATAAGCAGGGAAATAACAAGGACAAGAGAATGGGACTCAGTCAAAAGGCGCTGGCGACCTTCGTGCTTTGCGTGACGATCATGGCAACATGCAAGTGTCAAAATCAAGATCTAGATCAAACGGCCGAGCTTACTCTAACGGTGACGTCAGTAAAGTAAGTCGACTAATTATAGCTGTGTCCTCCTAACAAAATCAGTTTCAAGCTTGAAGATAATACCTTAAAACTGTGGTGCTCATCCGGGTTTTTTTAATACTCCGGGGCTCCGAGAGATATTTGAGAATCTTTAGGAGTATAATTTTTGCTCAACTCTTACAACTTTTTGTGTAAGATTATAGTGTAATATATCTATTTATTTCCTACGCTGTGTAGAGCTGATGGGTTTTGTTCCAGTCCGTTTATTGTGACATTCTAGTGATTTACCTACGAAAAAGTTTTGTAGGGGTGCAACAATCTATTAATTATTTCTGGGGGGAACCGCAAGCCATAAAAGGTAGAGAACCACTGCCCTAAAACACTTGTTTTATCGTGTAAGCCTAAATATGGGAATTTGAATTGTGGGCCATTTGGCGCATATTTTGATCTTGTTTGAATCAACAATTAAGGATTTTCGGAAAAAATCAGCCTGAAATATAAACGCAAAGACGTGAACATGTGTTTTAACACGTTTGCCTTAGTATAAGAATTTAAATAGCGAGCCATTTGGCACGAATTTAGAACCAGTTTCAACCAACAATACAGCATTTTGGAACAAAAATTCAGCCTGAAATATAAACGCAAAGATGTGTGACCGGAAAATAACCTGCAATGATAAGCCACGATTTAAAAACAATGTACCTTAAAAGCACAAAGGCACCCCAGAGCTTAAGAGATTCCAAATAGACAAATTTCACTTCGTTGTTTTTAAAATTGTGAGTACTGCTTTTAAAATAATGCCTTATATTATAGCGAGTGCATTTGGACGAACCGAAGCTTGAAGATGGAATGCGTCCAGGCGCGTTTGGACTTTTTCCTGTCACAGCTTAATGTGCCTCGCAACACAAGGACTCTAACCTTCAGGCTCACGCATCTCAACGACGCAAACCTTATCAAGGTCGGGATTGTTTTTTACTTGTTTGTTACTGGAATGGCTACTTCGCGGCTGCTGAGGTAGCTCGTACTGGTATATTTAAACCAGAAATCACCAAACTACGGACCGCCGGGTTAATTAATCCGGCCAACGGCCTATGTGTTTAATTAGGTTAAAGTTCAGTTTAAACGTTACCGAATGTAATTCAAAGCTAATTTTTGGCGAAAATTACAAGCTTCGTAATGCATCACTGCCGCTACTAAAAACGATTAGCTTTGACCTTGTTCGGGAAAAGCTTGGGGGTAACCGTACTTTTTTATGCCTTTCAGATGAATGTTTTATCGAAATTGGAAAAGGTTTCCTTATTGTGGTGTGTCATGGACGCGTGTATAACAAGAAATAAGTCCACCTGTAGAGTTTACGAACCATTTTTGTAGCAGACCTTCGGATATTCCTTTTGCAAACAAAACCCGTCAATTTACATGCTGAAATAGGGATTCCCGGTAACGATACGAAAAAGAAATATCGCGATCCGATTTGACACCAAATCGTGTCATTACTACGCTTAACAAGCCCTCTAGGTGAAATTGTAACGTTCAAAGGCCTTTTTTTCCGTATATCGCTACCTCCAGTTGTTACCTACAAAGTAAAAATTGCTACGCTGGATCTCAAATGATGGCTGAAAAAAAAAAAAGAAAAAAAAATTCCAATATCCGATACCAGCCTAATATCGTACAACCCCAGTGACGAACAACAGTTGATGTACATTAAATCGGTCACATGTGTTTCAAAACGTCGTAAAAACGTTGCTTTTACAAATTTGACACTTTTACAGGAACAAATCCTCAGTTCGCTAAGCGACCTCGAAAACTTGGATTTAAGTTACAACGAGCTGCAAGAGTTGCCACCCAACTTTCTGGACGCAAACCCCAAACTAAAAACGGTCAACCTCAGAAACAACAAGATCGTCCACATTCCACCCAAGATGTTTCAGGTAAGGCAGCAACATAATGCCGATAGAAAATAGATCGATATAATTTGTCAGTTAAAGAGATATTAAAAAAAATGGATTAGGCAAATTGCGAATTTCGTTATTCGTAGAGCAAACTTGTAGAAGGGTAATATGGCCAGAGCGTCTTTTAAAGTCGAGTCTAAAAAAGCCATTGAAGAGATCTCTTTAAAATGACAAGCCACAGCAAAAAGCAATTGCGTCGTCAGAACTATAATCGCGTCTATTTTGCCACATGAAAGCGCTAAGATATGATCGTCTGTTCCTTGTAAAGTTTATCTGTTAATCAAAATTGGTGCATTAGGGCAAAACACCAGATGGAAAAGTATAGATAAGACGATATGTTAAATATGTAAGGGCTGTTTTAACAGGTACAAATTAATGCGGACTGCTTTGATGTATTTAGCAATTCTAGGTGCAAATAGCGCTTCAATAGTATCGTGCTTAGAGTAAACTATGACGTTATTGCACTTCGAGTGCAGAATGACGCAAGGCTATTTTAGTGTAATCTTGACAAAAGCGGTAAAGGGCACTTAAAAAAAAAAAACGAAGCAAATACCTGCCATGTAATCTAAATTAAAATGCAACCAAACAAACTAAACAATTTAAGCGATATGTTAGTCGGTAACTATAACTTCAGTTAAGTTTATACTTATTTCACGAGATAGCCGATCTCGCTAAAACGAGAACAAAACGATAAAAATGGAAGACAAACAAAATAAGTTTAAAAATATCTTAGAGGGAAGATTGGCCGTAATACTTCTGTACCATATATCCTGCGTATCACAAACATATAATATTAAGTACCCGTGTTTGAATTTTTACACCGGTCATTGCGTCACAGTAAGCAGCAAAGCGTCGAAATATATACGTTTTATTTCTTTCCAGTTTGCCCCTAACCTGGAGTACTTTGACGCCAGCAACAACCAAATAGTCGGGCTGGACGCTGAAATGTTCAAGAACTGCCGAAAGCTTAAAACCCTGCAGCTGTGGGCGAACAACATCGCGGTGATACCAGACGACATTTTCAGGTTAGAGGTGATGTAACGTTAAACAAGTACTGTGGTGCATGCGTAAATAAGTAGTACCGTTGCTTATCTGATAGCCATTTTGTTTTAACGCACTTCTATAATGAACGATATGACCTACAAGGCAAACACAAAATATAGAGTAGTTAACGATTGAATAATAAATGTGCCGAATGCAAAAATTAAGCATTAGTACAAAGTAAAAATAAAACCTCAAAATTTAAAATCTCCGATTATATATTAAAGTTTCAATTTTCAAGTATCCAAATATAAAGGAATATATTCACAAATGTACCCGCACCTTAGAATACTATCCAGATATATCCAAACCAACTATTGTTATCCATAGGTAAGAAAGTAAAAAATGAATCAACAGAAAGATAATTTATTATCAACAGGCAAGGAAATCACAAACACCTTAATGATAGCTTTTCCTGCAAAGTTTTCACCAAAAAAATCGGCAATTTTAGGGCAATTCTTATTTCAGCAACAATCCGCGTCTCGAGAGCGTCAGCTTGAGTTGGAACCGCTTAATGTTTCTTCCCGAGCAACTTTTCAAGAAGGCGGTCGCGCTGAGATCGTTTAGCCTTATCAAGAACAAGATCCAGTGTTTGCCGAGGACGCTATTTCACGGCAACCCGGATCTACGACTGGTAAGTTGTATTTAAACTCAAACCTATTATTTGTTTTAACTAAAATAAAAATGTCCATATAAATCGGGGGTTCTTAAACTTGGGTCCATGGACCCCTTTGGGGGTGCCTGAACTAGTTTCAAGGGGTTCATGAAGGTTTAATTGAAATATTAGTGTGTATTTAAAAAGCAATTATTTTTCAAAGAAGGGGTTGAATTAAAAATAAAACGTATTTGCACTAAATCTATTTTTGGACTCAATTGCGCTTTTTTAGAGCCTTAACAGCAGATTTTGAAGTCTATATTATGTATTGTGACATCAATTTGTGACGTCATCTTTAAAATTCCTTGCCTACACCACGCGAAGGTTCACGCGAAGCAAAACATTTTTAGGAGTCTGCAGAAAAAAAAAAAAAAAAGTTTAACAACCCCTGATAGAAAAAGAATGGACAAAATGCTTTTTTGAGGTGTATGTATCGAGAGTGTTTCTTTAAACTGAGATTAACGCGATCAGGCTCCTTTGAAAACTGTCGACATTACTGTTGTAAAAAAACTATATCAGTGTGAATTATATTACAATGTTGCAAGATTTATTGTATTGTTAAATGTGACAAGCTTTCGCACAACCTTGCTTCATCAGATCCAAGTAAGAGCCTTACTGTTTCCACTTAACAGCGCTGGTTTGCTTGTTTTGATATTTTTACTACAATCTCGATTCAAAATGCTTCAAAATTATATGAATTTAACTGAATCACATTTGTAGTTCAAAGGTTTGTGTATGCCTAATATAAAGACGTTCCTTTTATGTGAGACAACCATTTTCCCATGAGCAGCACAAGCATCACGAAACTCACCAACATTTATAATCTCCCTCTCATCATGTGATTCACCAGATTCAGAGTGGTATTTTTTATTTAAATGAGGGTAAATAATTAACAGATTTTTTTCAATTACACCGCCTGTGTTTAAGGTCAATTTCGGCTTCAACCCTTTACAAATTCTGCCAGCTGGACTTTTCAAGCACAACCCAAACTTAAAGGCGGCCAGGTTTTGGGCGAACCGACTTCGCTGTCTCTCCACCGACCTTTTCGCTGAAAACTCAAAGATCAGGTAGGAATTGAAACTGAAAAAATGAGGCACGAACTCTATAACAGTTAAACTGTATGCACCAGCTGATAAGTGGACTTGGGTCCCCAGAAAAAAAATAGAACACGGACCAGCTTTGCAAATATTCCACGCTTATTAGATTGTCTCGTTTTTTAGTAGCTTTACGCAAATAAACGCTAATTAGGTCTTCTACTTTTCAAATAACACTTACAAAAAATATAGTTAATATTCACGTTAGTTTAAGGTTCACCGCTTCACACGAGCGGTCATGGTCAACCAAACTAAATTTTTCGCCTTCTTTTACTAGGTAAATATAAAAAATCCCTTTCTGTATTTTTACTACCTTTTGTCCGTTTCAAGGAAATCTATTCAGCTCAAATTCGCCATGCATACTAATGCATGTCACACCATGCGACTACTCAACTTTTAAAGTGAATATTTTTCATAAATTACCCTATAAATGCTGTTATTTTGAGCAATATGCGAATGTTATTTATGCGCCTAATCTGTACCCATTTTAATTGTAAGTTTTACAAATTTAAACCAAACAAACGCAATTTTTGCGCAAGAGAGAACAAGTGTTTTTAGGAAAATTTGTTTTATGACGCACATATTGACGTAACTTTGCAACGTCACCCTAAAAATTTTAATGACCCACCAAATAACAAAAATCCTGGATCCGCACCTGTCGGACATAATACACCTTTTTCCGACCTAATACACCTTTTTTCCGACCTAATACACCTTTTTTCCGACCTAATACACCTTTTTCCGAAAACCTTACATGTTTTTGTGGTTATTTCAGCGAGGTGAATTTTCTCATGGGCAACGGTGGATTGGCTTGGCAGCTGAGACGTCGCTTCTCGGACAGGTCGGCCTACCCCAACATGCACAACCTCAGGGACCGACTAAGGAGGTTCGGCAACGATTCGTGTGTTCTGCAAAACTGCGACTGGGACCCGCAGTCGATGACCATGGACTGCAGTCACAGGTGCTTCGTTGCTATGGTTGAAAAAATTATAACCTAAACGTCTCGTATCGTTCAAAAAACGTGTTAGTCGACCAAATTTTGTTGCACAATGGTGACAACTAGGGATTTGTGATAATATCGGATTGGAGTAGATTCCCGAAGCCAAGTGGTAGTATCGGTAATTGTCCGATACTAGGGTGATATCGGTGCCGATTAACGTGGGATTTCGGCTATTACTTGCAATCCAAGGCAGCGATTCAAACTTGAACGGGTAATTTTTTTCAATTATAGTTGGTTAACAACTGGAGGGCGAAGGTTACTAAACTTCTTAACCCAAGAGCAAATTTTGGCCTCATACCCTCGAAATAAAACTTTGGATGTTTCAATTTCGCCTATTTTGTTTATTGAAGCATAGCAATGACGTCATTGGGTATTGGATCGGATCGCGATACTTTTTGATCAACATATCGGTTATCGGAATCGAAATAAATATCAAGTATCGGACATCCCCAGTGGGAACTGTCGTAAGATTTTCCGTAAGGCGTGAAAGAGAATGTGTTAAAATGTTGAATCTGTTACAAATGATATAATCAAACATGGATAAACTCACCTTGCTAGTCTTATCGAAATAATCTCGCCGTCTGTAAAGTTACCTGCTATTTTTTTGCTTTAAAGCGAATCTTGTTGACTGAATGCCACCGTATGCAAAACTCTTATTAAAACGAACTTTTTATTTATAGTAGGCAGCTCGCCCCACCTCATTCGCATGTTAACAAAATCAGAAAGTAGTACCCAATTTTGATCATAAGGTGAATTTTCGATTTTTACGACAACAGAAACCTGACAACGGTGGAGAATCTACTGAGCACTTGCGAGCGCGTAAGACACCTCAAGCTGAACGGAAACAGATTAAACGACCCAGGACAGATCGAACCTATCGTCAGTCATATGGAGGACCTAAGGTAATATAGCTCTCCACTCCGCCAGTAAAAAAGGAAAAACTTTTTTATGTACGCGCGTTGATTCCAAAGGTGCCGGCATAAAATGCAATATTAAGTGGCATATCTTGTTCGTGTACTGCACAGATTATCCATCTGCGTCATTTTAACTTTTTAAGGATGTCGCAAAACGCAACTGCAGTATAATGAAATATCAAAGTGTACATTAAACTCATTATTACAAGATGTTCCAGTTTACGGTGATCATCTATCACGTTTCTTAATTCTGATTCAGTTCGGTGGGTGTCAAATTAATCCTGGAAATGTTAGTGATATCAGTGCATATATATTGTAGGCACTTGTTAAACTATTAAAATTCCTATAGCTGAGTGCTTCGCAAGATCAACAAACTTTCACCCAGGCTTTGCGAGGAAAAAGGTTTGTGTATCACAGATTTATACTAAGAGAAGCAAAACTCCCCGCTTAGCAAATATTTAACTCATAAAATACAGTCAACTAAATGTTCGCCGTGTAACGTGCATGTGGAAAATGTTAACACCGGCAAAAACTCGCAGCTTTCTTTACTTATGAAAACTCAAAAGTGTCGATTTTTCCCTTCGTAGGACCCTGGAGCTGCAAGACAACGAGTTGGGCGGCGAACTGACAGAGAGTATGCTGAGCAAGGGAAACCGCCTTACTATGGTCGATGTGAGCCAGAACAAGTTTAGTGGAGCCGACCCGGCGGCTTTCAAAGCAAACGCGCTGCTCCAGGTAAAAATAGAGCTAAACCGTACACATAGACATGGATCTTTGGGCGTTATGCTTTGGCGACCGCTGATAATTTGGAAAACGCTCCTAAGGACAACCTACGTTGTAGTGGCAAAATTTTGTTCTGTAGGGATATTGTCTGTAAGAGTCCCTTATATCGATTACATTTAAAACTCTATATAAACATACCCAAATGAATAACTGCCACTAAGAAGTTGCACTGAAAGCAAAACCGACACACACATGCCCATAGGGTTTAGGGCTGGGTTCAGGTGTCCCTAAATTTGTTAATTTTTTCGGCTAACTTTTGAAACAATTGATTCAAGTTCAGCATGTATGGTCAGAACCACTTAACTCTGCTATGAGGAACTCGACAAAACAACGGAAGTATTCACAAAGGGTGACCATTATGGTAATAAAGTGAATTTAGGGCACTGATCCCAAACGTAAAGTACCTGAAAGTTCTTACAGGATCGAATTAAGACGACCCTTTAAGCATTTCCGCCCAATAGTAACGTCTCTAAAACAGGCATTTTTTGGACAGAGAGTCAACCTGCGACAAAACAATATCCAGTCATTGCCGAGCCGTTTGTTCGAGCGGAATCTGCACATCGAACACGTGGATATTTCCAGGAACGAGCTCGAGAAGCTGCCTCGGGAAATCTTCAGCGAAAACAGCTTGCTGGAAGTGGTGAAAGTGTCACAAAACAAACTCAAAACGGTAAGGAGTTGTTTATTTGCGCTGAACCTGGCGCTGTGCAAATAATTATAACATCCTGTGGAAAATACTGAGATGCTTCTTCCGCTAAAAAAGATATTAAAATGTATTATATTTAATGTACTGAATGTCAATTGTTAACTCCACGCCATTTAACTCACACAGTCGACCTTAAATCTAATCAATTTCAGTGACTTTAAAACGGTACAGAGTTAATACTCATTTGCTCTGAACGTTAGTTAATGCTCAATTTGCTCTCAGCAAATAATTAAATAATTAGCATCCTGTGAAAATAACTAAAACGATGCTTTGTTTTCTCTAAACAAGATATTTAAGTATATATTTAACATTAATGTATGTCAATTGGTAACTCCACATCATGTAACTACGCCAGCGTTGATCTGAGCAATTTGAGTGACTTAGAAAAACAGCAAGTGCGTTTTAGATGGAGAGGCTGACTTTCAAGAATAACCAAAAGCTGAAGGAAGTCGATATCTCGTACAACAACCTGGAAGGTGAACTTCCGATTGATACGATCGGAGATTCAGTTGATTTGGAAACATTTAAAGCTGAAGGTATCGATGTCTGATGTCAAGTTTTCGTAGGTGGTGAAATATTTCGCTTTTATTTTCTCCATATTCAAAATAATATTCGATCAATAAACTGAGATAATTAGTATTGTTCATTACTCCTGGGTTAAAACTAGGCATGTCCGACAATGTCGGATCGGAGCCAATGTCCGTTTCCAAGCGATAGATACGTTACTCGTCCGATAGTAGTGTGGGTATCGGTACATTGGCAGTAGGTTTCTGCTTGTCAATCACTGTCCGCTGACGCGTATATTAACAATAAAACTTTATTATTACTTCGCTATGTATAAGTGTTTTACTTTACATATGAAACTGACGATGTCAATATAGGCGAATGTTTGATCCTGGTTTTACTCGGGTTTTTAAACTTTGGATTTTATTTTTACTTTTTTGTTGATACGACGACAAAGTTGTCAAAAAACCTATGCCACTCACTACTTAAACCTACGTTTTCCTCAAGGGGTGAATCGCCTTTGTTTTAATGCGAAGTGTACAACAGGTAACAGGTTGCAGGGAGTAACGACCGCATTGGAACGTAACACGACAGGGACAAGATCGCGCGAAATCTCCCTTTCTGACAACAACCTGCGACGAGTTCCGAGCGAACTACTGGAACTCAAGCCCACTACCCAGGTTCCGTGGTATTATATTTGTACATTAAATGAGACAGTGCACGTACCCATTTGGCAATTGTACTTTCATTACTGTTATCTGCCACATAGCAGAACCCAGAATGGTCGAATTTGTTAGCTTTTTTTGAGTGGCCGATATCTTGTTTATGAAATACTTAGGGGCCAGGTAATTTTGTTTTGTCTTCAACAAATTAAATGCTGGTCACACAAGGCTATGTTTGTAATAAGCACCTGACTTGTAAAGAAATCCTTGTCGGTCGGCTTATTTAGTCTTGACAGGGATGTAACGAATGCAAACATAGTTTAATTTTAATACCCGTTATGTAGATTACGTTCGAAGATGTTGAATTGTTCATATAAGATAGGCTTGACACTTGTGGTATAATTTTGGTATTCTACGCAGGACTTCAAAACAAGGCTGCAGAGTTAGTTTAAAACAAAGTACAACGGGCGAAAAAATCAACTCAATTCTAATAACTAGTCAAATTTGCCGATTCACGGGATCCTGAATCATACTCCGACTCTACAGCATGTATTCCGGCCCTTTCATATACTACTCAATGGTCAAAATACATGATTAAATATTTACTAATGCGGCAGGTTCTGCGTCTGGATCGAAACGACATAGCCGAGGTTGGCGTGGACGCGTTCGTGAGCGGCCTCGATCTAACGCTGATCGACCTTTCCAACAACCGGATCGCCACGCTACACAACGGCACGTTCGCGCGCAACACAATGCTGCAGGACCTGATTCTGGACGGCAACGCGATCGCGACGCTTCCCGCCGAGCTGCTGCGACAAAACGCGGTGCTGCGAACGTTCAGCGCCAGCGGGAACCTAATCCGCCGGATTCCGAGTGGCTTTTTCCGGCAAAACACTGCTTTGCGCGAGGTGCGGCTCGGCGATAATCTCATCGCCGAGTCGGGCTTGCCCAGCGAGCTGTTTTACCACACGCCGCTGCTGCGTTACGTTTCGTTCAGCGGCAACCGGCTGACGCGTCTGCCGAACTTCATCTTCCAGAAGGCGGCGCAGCTTTCGCATATCTACCTGGGAGAGAACGACTTGCGCGAAATCGGGCCTGACGCGTTTCGCACGCCGTCTCGCCCGGCCGACGACCCGGTGCCCAGGAGTAACAGGGAAGGGCTGGATTTGGACGAGAGCGCAATCGACAACCTACTCGGCGTAAGTAGTGGAAAATAGTCTAGTGCAAAAGGTCCAACCCCAATGTTTTGTTTCTCAATTTAGTTAGTGAGTTAGGGTTACCAACTCGCTTTTAAGATTTAATTTAATTTTCTTTTAAACATTAAAATTTAGACGGTTAAGTGAAAGTCAAGACTATAACATAAATAAGTTACATGTCCAGTTCAAATATTACATTGAGTGAAGTGCATTTACGTTAAATTCATCGACTTAATTTTTTTTTCAAAAAGGGTTAAATAGTACATTCGGCAATTCGAAAATTACTATAAGCAGTTCATGCTAGCAAGCTAAGACAAAAAGACAAAATATCTTCAAGCCCAAACTCTCAGCAAGTTTTGCTTAAAACACAAATTCCAAGTCTCGCAATAGGCGTTTGTTCTTTTTCAGATCGTGCAGTCGCTACAGGAATCTGGTCTCAACGCCACGTCCATTCACGAGACAATAAACAACCTCGTTCGCCATCTGAAATTAATAAACCTTAGGGGAAACCCCCAATTGGAGAAGCAGGGCGTCGCAAGACTCTTTCAGGGAAAACAGAAAATCGAAGAGTTTGTCAATATGATAACCGACAAAAACAAAGTATCCTAAAGGGTTAAAATCGACACAAGTAATATTATTTTGCAGCCAATACAATGCTGTATACAACCCTCAAAAAGAAGGTTAAACTGTCTTTAAATATTCTCTTTGAAATGATAAAACAAGTTGGGAGTTATTTCTGTGGAGAAAAACTCCTGCTCCCAAAATACTTTAATAAAGCAGTTATAAAAATTTCATAAAAACACATACATGGAATTTTAGAAGATCCTTAAGTGGGAGGGGTGCAACTGAACATTCAATACAGTTATTATTCCTATATTATACAGAGGGTCATAATTTTTTCTCGAGTTGTTTAAACAATACTGTTGCCTTATGGTTGCCACACAATTTTATAAAAAACTCTTCGGAGAAAGTTTGTAGGTTTTTAAAGACGTAATTATGAATCATGTGCTGTTTTATTTTTGAATAACTTGAAAACAAAACAGTATAAAGTCATAGTCAAAAGGCAACACAATTTAAAACATTATTTTAATTGTTTTTTAACGTCACTTTCTGAACACATAACTTGAGCTGGACAGAAAATAAATTCAAAGACTATTTAAATATTTATGATAAAACAGAAGGTTTTTAAAACACTTTTTAATACGCAATTCTATTAAAAGACTATTTAGGCTTTGTGGCAACCCTGTACCTACTGACAAATTCCTCTAAAACATCACCAATTAGAAAAAACTAAAAACTAAAAATTTCCAGGTTTTGTTTTTGGGGAATTTTTTAGTTTAATGTACTAATGTGTTAAAGTTACAGTTCATATTTCGTATTTTCGTATTTTACGTTCCATGTATTACACATTAAGGTGGTCATTTGTTGCAAATCATGATATTTTGTTTGTTATACTTTGCTGTGTGATGTGGGTATGTTACACAAGCTGTTTTTGCTCATAAATAATACTCTATCATGGCAAGCCACTATGTGAATGTTGGTTCAAACTATTTCACCACGAGTATTTAGTAGATTACATAGAAATTATGCAGGTTTACTTGGCTCATGTCAAAGGCTACAGAGTTGTACGGAGGTTGCCAAATTTTGTTGTGCTTAGAAGAATTATAGATGTTGTTCTACTAAGCTTGATAGCCACATGAGATTAAAGCAAGTAAAAATCATTGAGGACTTCACATTATTGTCAGTTAGATTCGAATCTGAACTACACAAAAAAATTACGTATGATGTTACAAGGCTTATAAACAAAAGGTTGTGTGTATCACACAAAAATATCTTCCAAATCCAAAAAGTCAAATCACAACGTAAAGTTTTTTGCCTGATTAGTACGTTCTGCCACCAAGTGGTAAAATGTGGTAAATAGTTTAATGGACCATAAAGGAAACAATAGTTGTACTATGAAATTGCTCATTGTATTTCAAATGATGGTAACTAAATTCTGCAGGAAGAGCAACAATATATGAGAGACTAATACTAAGGTTTGGTTTTGACTAGCATTGAAACAATTTTGGGTATAATATAAAGAACTTGAACAAAACTTATCAGCAGGAATTTGAAGTTAGCTACAAAGTCCAAGTTCTGGCCAATCAGCTGATTTCATCGTCACCCAGCCATGTCCTACTCAAACCCATATACCACATCCATCCACATACACGGTTAGAAAATATTCCACCACATGCTACTACATGTTTACAATTTACAGTTTGGAGACCTTTTGAGTTTTGAAATGAACACATCAGACTCAGGACTCTGGTAGTCATACGTAGTGTTACTCAAGTCCCGAGTCCGTCTCCAGGCGAATTAATCAACTCTGTTGAATTTCGACTCCACCAATCATCTATTCATCTAACTAAAATAGGGTGGATGTACAGCAATCCAGATATAAGGGGGTCGTACAACTCACCACCCATGATTGGAAAATATTCCACCCTAGGCTATTTAATCTTTACAAATTACAGTTTTCAGTCATTTCGGTTTCACAGTTGGAACTGTGCATGTGCACGTTGGAATCAAAAATAGCACCTCTGGTAACTGAATTGTAATTCTTAACCGACGTTTCGGCAAAAATAGGTTGCTTTTAACTGACTTGAAGAGGTTACTGAAACGTGGGTTAACAATTTACAATTGCCAGAGAAGCTGTTTTTGATTATCACTTTTAAGTTCTTTCATATTTGTAGTAAACAACACATTGTTTTACAAAAATCAGATTTTGAAAAAAAAACAAGTCTACTTATAAATAGGAGAACATACATATATACGATTTTAGCCTTTACAAAACTTCCAACAAAAATTGTCATTTCGCGACCAGGCAGTTGTGAAGCATGTCTGTCATGAGTTTATAGAGTTTCAATCATGTTTCAAAATTATAATCTTTCACCAACCTTCTTTGTCTTCACAACTTTAGGGGAACCACCACTGAAGGAGGGCTTGGGTCCTATAAAGATGTCCTCCCACTGAAGCAAGTTTAAACCCAACCGGCTCTGCACCTTCCCCTGAAAAATGGATGTCAGTAAACAAAAGCAGATGTTCTGCCTCTAAGCTTGATAGAACACCAAAAATTTAGCCACATATATTTTTGAAATGTAGAATATATAGGAACATTACGCACTATAATTGTCAGGAATTAATTTGTTGTGCCATTCTAAGTTATGGAAGTACGAAGCACGTTGTTTAGTGAGAAAAAGCCAGTGTTAAGCTTAAGCATATTGTTATTATTATAAAAACTACTCAATTTCTATCATAGAATTGTTGTGTGTTTGTTGTATAGTCGCAATTTTGCTAAATGGACAAGCATGACATACGCATGGACAGATCAGTGCTTTTCAACCTTTTTGCTGGAGTGGAACCCTATGGAAACATTCCACTGGCTCGAGGAACCCCAGTGCAATAATTCCACTGGCTTGAGGAACCCCAGTGCAATAATTCCACTGGCTCGAGGAACCCCAGTGTAATAAACACACCTACAATTTAAAAAAATAGCTAAACAATTTAAAAATTGCGGAACCCTTGGACTGTACTAGTGGAACGCTGTTTGAAAACAACTGACACAGATGTACCAGGCCATGCTTCCCCATCTAAGGCTTAAACAATTTTTTGCGGTTTCAATTAAGTAAACACAAAAAAATATTCGCGCTTCGCGCTAACTTTGGCCTGTTTTGCTAGGATTGTGTCTCTGTTTAAGCAGAGCTATTCAGCCCATAGCCACCATGTATACTATGGCATTTTGCACATGAATGTGCGACTCTAACCTCGGCAAACAATTTCTATTAAATTTGATTATAAATATTGTTATTTCAAGCAACATATATTAAAAATTTCTCCCAAACTGATTTTGAGTTGCCTGTTTTCCGTAAGTTCGCCTGCAAACAGCTGATCTATGTATTGTAACACTGTTAGAGTACGAAAAGCAGTTATCTGCACCCTAGGGCCCGGGCCCCAGGTTGTTTTTTAGCATGCCCTTTGCATATATTTGTTTATGTCACAAAAAATTTTGGCGCACGTTTTGGTTAGCTAATTAACTAATTAATAGCCTTGTTTATCGCCTAAACATAGCAAGGTTGATACATTTCTTAGGAGAATGCATCATTTAAATTTAGGGGCGCGATCAAAAAACAAAGAATTTAGGCCCAAAATGTTTGTCACCAGATGGCTGTCAAGATTCTTCCAGCCTGGTTACATGATATGATTAGGAGTTATTTGCCTTATATTTCTTAGATTTTATCTGCTTATTATTGTAACCATACGCCGGATATAGAAAAACAAATCAGCATGTGTCAGTTGGTAAAAACACAAAAAATCAGCTATCGGTCCAAAAAGTGATGTATGTTGAATGTTGATCTCTACTTCTTTGTAGAAAGTAGTTTGGTAATTTTCCACAAAACTAAAGTACAATTATGTAATAAGCATAGCCGTCCACATTTACTCTTGCTGCAGAGTAACATAGTAAAAATTACTGATTACATACATGTTTTAATATATGTTAATGTTGTAAAAAGGTTACCAAGTGATTTTTACCACGGCATACATTTTATAATTTCCATATACATCACAAAATTTTGCATTCAAGGATATAAAGGCTCACAAATGAAGGTGGATAATAAACAACAAAACGAAATTTGGTAGACTGCGTTGAAATAAGGCTAAGCACAGTTCAAGACATCTGAATAATGACTAACCTTAACCACATAGGTTTCAGTGGCAAAATCGTTGGGCTTGATGCAGTTTGCCTTTAGAAAAAGCTTGCTGTACTGACGAGTGAAGGTTCCCTGTCGTCGCCTAGATACAAAATTACCAAATAATTTTTTGTAGAAACATGTTGAATTCCAAAGTTTGAACCAAAAAAAAAACAGTTGAAACAGGAAATAATTGAAAGGAATAAAAGGCAGTTAAGGGGAATTAGAATTGCTACAAATAAAACTGGTAAAATTTTGGGGTCTAAAGCAGGGTTGTTGAACTCAAACATGCCCACATGTCCATTTTTTATTGTTTAACTTCTTCCTGTGCCAAAGTTTAGGAACTAATTCTTTCAAATATTAAAAACGCCTTTTTTTACAAATAATAAAAAAGTTTATTTACAAATGAAAAACCTTTGTTTATGTAATATAATTATGAAAATGCCAGCCTCCACTACGGTATAATGTTATAATATCAGAAGTAATTGTTATTTGTGTAATTTCCTCGATTGTTTTATGTTGTGAATAAACAACGGCAATTGGCTGAATAACAAATTTACTATTTTTTTTGACAATTGGCCGAATAACAAATTTAAATATTATTTAGAGAGCTTGCATGCCATTTATATTTGGTCGCATGCCACATTTGGCAAGCATGCCGCGTGTTGGACACCCCTGGTCTAAAGTTTAAATCAAACAGTTTAGGTAATATAAACGCTTATACCCTTTCTGCTTCTAGATCAGTGGTTCTCAACCTTTTTTCTTTCTTGGCGTGTAACATAAATTTTGTGGACCAATAAATTTTTATAAATAGACAAACTATAAAAAGATTTAGAACATAATATAGCGGATCATATAACGATACATTTATGTTTTATTTACATTCCTACTCAATTCCTCCCCAAGCCATTATTCCTGTAAAATTAGGTAAAGTGACACAAATGAAACTAATTCTTCAATAAATCAAGCTTTTTTAAAGTGGCCCATCTAAAACGTTTCCATGGCCCACCAGTGAGCCATGACCCACTGGTTGAGAACCTCTGTTCTAGATAGAGGGTAACAATATGGCCTGAAACCACTTTTGAACATCTGTTATTTACCTTAGCTTTGACATTGGCACAACCTCAGTGCTACCGTCTCCATTAACTTTTTTAATGACATACTGAATATCAGGCGCGTCCAGTGGCTTTGGTTTCTGGTATCTGGAACAAAATACAGGTACTATTAAAACATGGTTACCAGACAATTTTATAAAAAAAATTCAAGGACCTTGTTGGTTTTTAAAGCCCTAAAATTGGAATGCTCGTCAATGTTTAATAGAGATATACCGATATATCGGTTTACCGATAATATCGGCCAATATTTGGCTTCTACCGATATATCGGTATCAGCAAATGCGAGCCTATACTTTGAGTCTTTGGCCGATATTTTAGTATGAAAATATGATGTAAATTTCCCTGTAGAGCAAACAAATTACCCATTTTTTAATAAAAATAAATTGGGTTTTAGCATCACACCAAGTTAATATGCAAAATATTACTTTAATAATTAATAAAGGTATATAATCTAAAACGTTATTTGGATTTTATTTTCAATTAATTCAAATTTTGAACATTTCTTAGGTATATAAGAAAATCGGTATCGGTTGACAAAATTGTAAAAAATCGGGTATCGGTATCGGTCCAAAAAAGGGATATCGGTCTACCCCTAATGTTTAATATAATCAGAAAACAAATCAGTATAAAAGTGATTTTAAAAAAATGTTTTTTACTGGTGCTTTCATAGCACAAAACTTCAGCTGGACAGAAAATATATTCAAAGCCAATGCAAAGACTTTTGTACATAGGGTTTTTAAATACTTTTAAAGATTTTGTTTCAACCCTGTAAAAAACCCTGTAAAAATGTGTCAACCCTGTAAAAATGTGTCAAATTACTCTCCTTGAACAATTTCTAGTCTCAATACATGTTAGAACAGTGAAAAAAAAATAAAAATACCTTTTTTCTAACTGATAAGAAGAGCAATAACGTAAGCGTGTATTAATAAAAAACACTATGATAATGCCAAGTAGGGATGTTCAATACCCTTTTTTTAGCAAAACAACCCATGATAATTTGCACTTTAAGTATCGCCATGTATGCTACTACTTTGCTTAATAAGAAAATAAATAAAGTTGAAATATTGAAAGATAATTTTTTCCAGGTTATTCGTCCAAAATCTGGTCTAGTTAATAACAAAAGTTAAATATACTTTTCTAGCGCTTTTTAGAATCACTGTGTTTGACCAAAAATCATGCCTGGACCACACTGAAATTTGCGCACAATTGTTTGCTTTCTTATTTTAAATTATATATCGTCTTTTCAAAAAAAAAATAGCGTCATTCATACTTATTTTGATAAAAAAAAACTCTGACCAATATATTTAAATGCATGTTGTGACTTCATATCTCATAAAATTAATTTAAATTTAAATGGATGGTGTTCTTCAAATAACACAATTTTGTAAGTAATTTGTATAGTGTTGGCTTAAAAAATTTATACAAAGCTGTAGCCAGCCTCCATATATAAATCAATGTTAGGATTCGTGAGACAACATACGATGACAACGGCATGTCATCTTCATCCTCTTCAGAGCTGTCTTTGCTTTTACTTTCACCGTTGACGTGTCCGTTGCATGCGGGCTGCTTCCAGGGAAGCACTTTTATAACTTTGCATGTCGATCTGCGTAAAAAGTAAACTTATTTGGAAAAACATCAACAAAATATTAGTAAACTAGAAAAAGCACCCTTTACAAGGGTATGAAGTTGCATCGTTCAAAAAAATATAACGACTATATAGCTTAGTTCTTTGTATTATTGATTATTATGCATTCATCCCTCCAAAATCAATAATATTCATTTCAGCTGAATGACCCTGATTAAAAAAGCTCTCCATTTGCATCACATTACCTGTAATGCATAGCAATAAGTTATTACTCACTATAAAAATATGTTTGCGTCAAATGAAACATGCACGCTGCACAACTTAACTGCTTAACAGATCACACACTTAAACAACTACTAGGAAATAAAAACAGCTTTGCATTTTTTTTTCTTTATTTTTAGTTGATATGTAAAAGTGGTTTCAATGTTTTGCCATTCGTGCAAAATGGCACCAAAAGTTGGTTTCCCACTTTTGAATATGTAACATTTCAAACTTTTTATTTTTTTTAATAGTTAATTTTCCACTATGGACATTAGATTCAGTTATACAACTTAATTTAGAAATGACAAAAATCAAGTTTATACAACACAAACTACTAGTCTAAAATAATATCTATACATTTAAATGCATGATTTGAAAACTTACCTTTTTCCTTTTGACCCAAAAATTGCCTCCACCTCTTCACCAACAAAAAATCTCTCGCGCACAAATGAGTAGATGTCTTCATTCAGGTCATCAATTCGACTTCGATGAGAAAGTCCGACAAGAAACAAGATTGGTTTCTGCAGTTAGTAGAAGGATATTTTAATGAGCAATTTCAAGTGAATTAAATTCAGAAAGATATCAATATAAAAAAACAATGGAATTTAAACTTGTATGAAATGAAACATACATATCTGACAAACAAATCTGACTCATATTTTTAATAGCAAACACATATTATTTGAGTTGGCTTAGTCGCAAATTTATTATATCTAAATAAATAATGCTGAAAATGTATTGTAATGTTAGCATTATTATACAGACAGCAAGCATGGAAAAGCAAATAAAAAGGATAATTTTTCAACTGGAGCTTTTACCACACTTTTGTCAGTGTAACAATGCCAAACGTTTTGTTACCATAGGAAAGCAAATTTTGTGCCAAATAGCACAAAACATTGCTTTTATGCGATAACCAGTCACAACTTACTTATAAAAGTTTACACATATAAGAACCATGTTCCCCAAACAGTGGCAGGGTCATTTCTGTAATTCCCCTCTTTCCTAAGTTTATGGTAAATTACAAAATGCTTGTGGAAAAACTTTTCAACTTACAAGTTACATCTAACAGGGATTCTACAGTGTTAGCACAAAACACAATGGATTTTTATTCAACTGCAGTGTTTATCACATTAGTTTTTTTATTTTATTTGCAGATAACACATTTTGGTTCTAAGTAATCTGCACTACCTGCAGGCAAAGTGGAAATCTTAGTAATCGCTTCCTGGCAACTTTTTCGCAGTCAAGGGCTTCTTGGTAAGTCAGATTTGGTCTGTTGGTGATGGAACAACTCCAAACCAGGCTGTTGCAAAGGATTGTCCGCTCATAAAAAGCTCTGAATGTAAACAATTAGATGATGTTATATGTTACTTAAATACCTGTTGACCGAACCATGCACCGGACTCTAACTGTAACTGTTAAAAGCAAAAATTATTTACAGGATGTAGTGCCTTCATATTTTTTAATGTCAAGATTTTTTTAGTTTAATATTACTTTGTACAGATATAAACAGAACAAAAATAAAAGAGTGGCAGGTTTTGCTGAAAAATGATTAAGGTTTTAGTGCAGTGGTTTTCAGCCATTTTGGGCTTACGGCAACCTTCATAAGATATCAATAGTTTATGGAACACTTACTAGCATTTCAACAAAGTGGTTATCTGCCATGTAACAGAAAACCCAAATTAAAACTGCACACTATGCAGGAAAACATTGTTAATTTGTTGCACTCCAATAGTCAAATTGCACATTAAAAAATTGGGCCCTGGTCTTGAATCCTACCACAGTGCACAATATTTGTGTTAGGGTGGTGCGGGTTAGCGTTTTGGATTAGGGTAGGTCAAGTAATATTATTAAATAATAAATATAATAATAATTGACCCACCCAAACGCTAACCCGCACCCTAACCCAAATATTGTGCGTTGATTTAATCATTATGGTAGGATTCTAGACCAGCGCCAAAAATTGTACTAAGTTAGAGCAAAAATTGGAATATAAAAGGGATTCAAAATTCTCTTGGAACCCTTTAACATACACTGCCATAAGTAAAATTTCCAAGAACAAAAAAATCACAAAGGTTGTAGGTTGAAAAACTTACTCATAGTCACTGAAAATTTCATTGGTCAGTGTGCAATGAAAGACTTCATCATTAGGTTCTAAGCCATCCGGAGGCTGATCAGGAACAAATAACTTTCTATGTAGCAATGGCATTGTTACATAACCCTAATGTTGAACTACAATTAAAAAACAAACAATTTTATGATACGTACTTAAAATCTTAGCAATAAACTCCTTGTATTGTGTGCTTCTACAATGTATATACATGATAGTTGGTAGTGTAGCATTTAGCCTACTTTTACGTCACTATACACGTGACCATTGTCCACTGACGTGTGACCGCCGCGCCTAGCGAATTGCCTTTCCGCATTTGACAATTCATTCTACTTTATACGTCTTACTGATTAGCGGCTTGAATCACCGCTTTGTTTATCGCTGTATTTCTGAGATTTGTGAATATACTCTAAGAGCAACTATCTACTGAGTGGATTGTCTTTGCTCAGAGTACAAGAAGTTAAGGACATATATTCTAGCGGCCTGCTCCTTTGGAGTCGGATTAAGAACTTATAAGAGACTTAGGCAGCCATCGGCCCTCGTCTATAGGGTCAGCAGCCTTCTTATAGCTCCCTACGAACCCTCCACGCTTCAGTAGTGACTAGTTTTAGATTAAAGTGATTTTTTGGCCAGTCTGAAAAGTTTGCCAGATTTCGCTCAGCATAAGTGAAAAAAACAATGTGACTATGAGCATTAAAGCAATAAAAGCCACCTCGTTTGTTTTAAATTAAGGTGGATTTTAAATTTTTGGGGGTGAACAGATTTAGTTTGTTGAAACAAATTGCAGATTCACAATTTGCCATACTTCATACATTTTGGTTTATGCAGAAGACATGCTATATTTTTTGGACACAAACCAGTAAGCATTTCATGGCACTTTATGCTAACACTGAAGATTGGAAATTTTCAAAATTGGACAACGAGGTGTTTATGTAGCCTCAAATTAAGTGGCTCTAAAAAAATATGGTGCTTCCTAACATTTTTTACTAAATGTACGGCTGCAGCTGAGTGGGCAACTGCACAGGCCTTAAAAACCCTTACAAATGCCAAAGTTGTGAGCTTAACAACTAAAGATTTCTCAGGTATACACGTTTTACTGGATGTTTAGAAAACTCGGAAAACTCATTTTTAAATTTTGGTTTAAATTTATTAATTCAAGTGTACAGAAAAATTGCCTTAAAAAAAAGATTTAAGGCAGCTCCTTCCCATTCTACATTTTATGGCAACCTTCATCAGGATCTCAGATGTGCTGCACCAAATTTCCAGGGGTGCATTCAAGGCTTTGTGCACACCTGAGGTACGACATCCTACCACAATTGAACCATTTTTCTAAAGTTTAGGTGAGCAATCCACTAACTCCGGTGTGCATATGACTTTCTTGAAGAAAACATACCAGGTGTGCAACAGCCCAGAATACAGAATGGATTGTCTATTATTTGTTAAGTAATAACTGTAATGGATCTGCATTTTTTATATACACAATGCAAATATTAAAACTTGACATTCATGGAATTTGCCAATAAACTAGCATGTGATGGAATGAATCTAGGATTAAGGAACGCATAAACCTTTGTCATCACAAAATTCGGCACTGGTCTAGAATCCTACCACAACAAACATTATTTGGGTTAGGGTGGTGCTGATTAGCGCGTTTGGGTTTGGGTAGGTTAAGTAATAATATTAAATAAAAATACTTGACGAACCCTCACCCAAACACTAACCGACACCTTGACCCAAATATTGTGCTTGCTTTTAATTATTCGTGAATGCTGTGGTAGGATTCTAGACCAGTGCCGAAAATTCTATCAAAACGGGAGGTTTAACTATTCTTTCAGATTCATTTAATAAGAAACAATTTATATATCAAGTATAAATTAACGGCGCTCTTTCACTATTGTACGTGAAAAGTTATGCAAAAAAAAATAATAATAATACCGCATACCACAACGCATATTGTTTGGGTTAGGGTTAGCGTTTGGGTGAGGGTGGGTCAAGTAATATTTTGTTTATTATTAATAATAACTTGACCCACCATCAACCAAACGCTAACCCGCACCCTAACCAAAACAATATGCGTTGTGGTAAGCGGCATTTAAAGAAAAATTTTTTTTTATTAATTTTTATGTGCAATAGTGAAAGAGCGCCAAATTAACTATAGATTGATGCAAAAAAAAATATATTTTAGAAAGTGGCTATTTGACTGAATCACTCTTTTGCGCTTATTATTTATTGATTTGGGTTGTGGATAGCAATTTGGTACTGGTAGTATCAGATTTTATTATCAGCATATTTATATTTTCCACATACTTTAATGATGAGTTTGAAAATCTATTGAAATTTCTTTGTTGGAATGTTGGGTCACAGGTTAATAGCGTTTTAAATACCTTTGTAAACGCACAAAGCAATACTTTTAAAATCGTTAACGGAAATAATCGCAACAATTTAAAAAATATATAAGGCTCAATTTATAGCATTTTTTATTGGGAAGGTAATAAAACTAAGTAAGGATGTTTCTGGGCGCTTGTCTAGAATCCTACCACAGTTATGAAATCAAGGCACAAAATTGAGTTAGGTTGCGGGTTAGCGTTTGGGCGTGGGTGGGTCAAGTATTATTATATTCTTTATTTAATAATAATACTTGACCCACCTTAACCCAAACGCTAACCCGCAACCTAACACAAATAATGCGCGTTGTGGTAGGATTCTAGACCAGCGCCTGTTTCTGTTTTTTTTGATAAACTTTTTCCATTTTTTTGTTAATTACCAAACCGGTTCTATATAAGTTCCACAAACTTAGCAATGTTGTGTGGTAAACAAACCGTACTTCGTAACTTAATAAGTAATATACTCTTCAAAAAAACATTCTGAAAATTAGCTAGCCTTAATTCGAAAACTGTGGCGCCAAATATTTCCATCTGGCGATCTTCAGAAGTCCGAGCAATTTTTCTAAGCGCGCCAACGCTGTTCTTTGTTTCTTTATTAAGAACCACCATGTTTTGTCCAAATGAAAAATTTATGTTTTACAGTGTCACATGCATTTTTCACTTTTTTTCATAAACACAGATAACTAACATTTTTATAAATTTATTTTCTTTATAAAAAGATAATTTAAAAACATTTTTACCAAGGTTTATTGCAATATAAAAAAAAGCGTTGTGTGGTTGCAGATTTGGGAAAGTACATTATTAAAATAATTACATCAAGATTTTATGTAGTTTTAGGATTCGATAGACCTAGCTAAATGCGTTGCAATAAGAAAATAAAAAAGTCGGAACCATATAAAAAGTGAAGTCCATTTAAAATAAAACTATTACAACTATTTTAAATAAATGAAATCATAAAATAATTACACAACAACACTGTTGAACCTATCAACCTGACGTAACTTCGTTGCAAAAGCAATTCTTGCTAATTTATTAGATTACCAAAAGCAATATGTGTCCAAGCCTTCTTTAATACAAGGCATTATCCATGACTTCTTTGATTTCTAGACAGTTAAGATCAGCTACGGTACCACGTATTGCGTGTAGCTGCTCTTGGTATTTCAGTCGCACCATTCACCTGTCCGCGGACGTTCTCAAAGATTATTACAAAATACTAGGAGTCAACAAAAGTTCATCTCAAAAAGATATCAAATCAGCATATTTCAAGGTAATTAAAGTCGCCTTGGCTAAAAATTTGTACACACTTTTAATTTTTAATAAACTAATTTATTGTACTCTATAATTTTAACAAAACTTATATTTTGTGATGAATTTTTACACAAACGTCTCCCATTGGAATTTCCTAATCTAACTGTTAAATTAACAATAGTTTTGTGAATGGAATTTTCTTTATTTAAAGCTCGCCAAAAAGTACCACCCTGATGCCAATCCGGGAAACGCTCAGGCAGCCGAAAAGTTCCGCGACGCTTCGGAAGCCTACGAGACTCTAAGCAACAAACAGAAAAAGGAAAGTTATGATGCTTTCGGTTCCACCCCCAACTCTTCGCAGGGTTACGGAAATCCATTTGCAAACCAGCAACAATGGGGTTACCAGTCTTCCCAGATGAATCCAAAAGAGGCTGAGGAAATGTTTAAAAAAATTATGCAGGAATTGGGCGCTCAGGGTAATGCTGGCTTTTCTCAGAAAAGCGGCGGAGGCGTTTTCGGCTCCATTTTCTCAAGTATGGCCCAAGGCTTTGGAAGAAAAATGGCAGAAGAAGTGAGATTGCTTTTCTGTAGTTCTGTAAATATCAGCACAAAATGTTTAATTTTTCAACCATATTTTAAGACAAGAGTTTTCTCACAATTAACCATGCAGTTGTATTTAAAAATGTATTGTATAACTTCTTCATGGTAATCCAAACTATCATTCGGCAACTTATTAAAACTTTTACTTATTCAGTTAGATCTAAAAGTAAGTTGACTACAACACCAATAAGTGCTTTGTTTTTCAGATGATGAAGGGCACCAACTCCAATTCCAAGGCAAAATTTCAAAAATTTGAAATAAAACAAACTAAAAATGGCTTTGAAATTAAGAAAAAATAGCCTACATATATTTCGCGTTCTTTCTTTTAACTTATGTATTTAAATATTTAATAAAACGTCTTTATTGTAAATATGGTTTGAAAACCTTTTATAGTATGTGTTTTATGTTGACCACTCCATGGAATGGCAATGTTTTAGTCAGAAAATCCAACGTGAATTTGTAACAATACTCGTATGCGTGTAGGTAAGTGTTAAAATAAATAGGTAATACAACTTAACACGACAGGTCGACAGCCTTAAGTAAAAAAATGTTTTTTTTTTAAGTTTCCTATATGACTATTTCTCCAAGGTCTAGATTCGTTGGCTAGTAGTTCTGCACGTAACTGTTAAGTTACAGAACCATGTATTAGACATTTGGGCGAACCTTTTATATTAACCACATATTCACTCGAAATAAAAAAACCCGGATTCACGAGTTGCGAGACTTTTATAAAATACAGTACACAGGAAATTGGTTAAATTGCAAATGACCAAGCAAGCCATACTCTTTTGCGTCATAACAAAACAGCAAGAAGTTACACAACAAAAAGTTCACACGAGAAGAATGCAGCACTTTTGGGATCGTACCAGGCACCTACACTTTTTTGTGTTAGCCGTTTTAAATACGCCTAATAACAATGTTTTTCAGCCTCTGGTTCGCGACCTAAATTTTGATCGTCGTTTAATTTGGTTGGGTCGCCGACTAAGGAGTTTTCTATAGTTAGATTTCCAAAATTGCCTCCTTAGCAGCATTTCTCCCAAATTAAAAAATAATGCTGAAGCAGACACATGTTAACAGGTTAACTAGGTACGATCTTATTAATTCTAATGTTTTATGTATTGTTGGCTTACAAAAAAAATGCGTTGTATATTTGGATCGCCTCGCATAAAGGCTGAGAATCACAGATTTACAACGAAGCAATATACACAGTAGCATATAAACGCGTTCTCAGTTGTTAGCGAAAGCGTGATAAAATATTATTATTGAGTAACAGCTAAGCACTCCATTACAGTACGAGACCCTGCGTTTCGTTGCACGTCACCAGCCAACCGGTGACGTCACGAGTTGCTTGGTCACCCCAGATGACGTAACGCGCTACTTGGCCGTAAGTGGTGTCGAGTACCGACAGCTCTCTGAGTGTATGCTCCTTTGTACCGTCCATTTTCTTCAAATACCTGAAACGTAGATTTGCGTTTATTATTACTGTTTTAACCGTTTGTTAATTTATTTCGCAAATGAAAGTTTCAGAGCAGAGGTGAAAGAGAGACCAGAGATGAAGTCCTATTTTCTCGGATAAACGAAAATATAAGCGAACTCTATGGAACGGGCAACTAATGCAACACAATATAATTATAATTTATTCACCTGATATAGAGGTGCATAACGTAGGTGTGATGCCAGTCGAACAAGTCGTGATAAATATAACTGAGCTCTTGCCAGTTTGGGCGGCAGATCTGCTCCTTGATGACGTGGAGTTTGTCCGGAAAGATACGCCAAAGTGCCCACGGAACAATCACAGAATTGAGGCCCCATCTACATTAAAATTCAAACAGTAGTAGTGATTAGTTTTCATATCTATGGGTTATAGTAAAATTAGGACGATGAAGAAAATTTCATATTATATTCTGTACGCCCTGTAGTATTTGAATGGTTAACTCTACAACCTTTTGGCGAACAAGTATAAATGGAGTAACTAAACCAGTGTTGTAAGGACTTAAGTCAAGTGCACTTGAGTCACTGGTTTAAAATGACTTGACTTGACTTAAGTCGTTTTGGTAAACAACTTGACTTGAACTTTACTATTTTACCAGATGAATTTTTTTAATAGACTTGTTTACCACACTGCCCCAAACTACAGCCCGCGGGTCAGATCGGGCACCTTGGTTTAATTCAATTGATTCTAAAATACGGTTAACAACTTTACTACCGTACTCGAAATATTTGTCAAATGCACAACTAAGCTAATTGATTATGTAATTTGAAACTAGACGATCGTTTTCGAGAATCCAGCATAAATTTTGATAAATATTTATTTTACCTTTCCTTTGGTTTTATAAAAATTAGGTCAAACTAGGTGAATAGAGCATTTTATATCTGGCCCGCAATCTTCAATCCTTACAGTTATCCGCCCATCGGCAGTTCTTAGGACTAGATAAAATGGATTCAAACTATATAAAAACAACAAACTCTCTTTTTACCGAAATTGTTTTGAAAACTCTTTCCGGTTTGCATTATAGTAACAAAAGCAAATTATTTTACATATACCAAACTTACGGCATATCGTCAATTTTAGCATGGACAGTTAACCCCAAGTCAACTTAGCCCACCTATGTCAATTGTACTATAGGGCCTACCAGCGGTTCTCAACAGTGGGCCATGTCTCACTGATGGGCCACAGACCAATTTCAAAAAGCTAGATTTAGATTCGTTTGTGTCACTATATTTAATTTTACAGGAATAATGGCTTGGGGAGGAATTAAAAAAGGAATGTAAATTTGTGGTTCAGCAGCAAGTATCTCACTAATGCACGGTTGAATAAATAATCTGTTTTGAAATATGTTCCGCTGTGTTTTGTTCTAAACCTATTTCACAGTTTTTTTTCATAAAGCTATTGGGCCACAGAATTTTTTGCAACGTAAATGGGCCACGAAAGAAAAAGTGTTGAGAACCACTGTACTAGGCTATACCCTTCATAAAATAACGTCCATATTGCACGTTATTTGTGGCCACTAACAGCGACCAAATTCTTCGCGATATACTCGAGCAGTTGCTTAGTCAGCCATCAATTTAAGCTTTTATGATAGGGCGATTTGCTTGTCCAAAGAAACACACTAAAGTGGTCTCCACCTACGCGTCTACTGCCCAAACGCCAAAGCCTTGTAATTCGCCAAAACACCAAAGCTAGGTCAACCAGAATAATGGTTACCTATAGGTAGACTAACGTTAAATCAACTGACCACAACTTTCATTTCGACCTCTCGCATACTCACTCGTTGTCTTTGAAATACCGATATTCGTGATACCAACGACGAAGGAACCACGCTTTCCGATTGGCGAAGATAACATTATTTGCTGAAAAAACAAGAAGAGATTAATGACTTCAACCACAACTTCAAAGGCTCTCTGCAGCCTGGATCGCAATTTTTAGTTTGAAATGGTCTGATTGAAGTATCTATACCAACTTTTTTGCGTCAGTGTACTACAAAGTTAAGGACTTCCATAGGTTCGGAAGCCCAAACCATAAACACCCAAATTATAAAATAATATTGGCCATTTGTCAGCCAGTTAATTTATTAAAATACAGATTCATCGATGTTTCATTGAAAGTTAATTAGGATACAAAAGAAGTTTAAAACTGCCAAAAAAACATAAGTTGTTCAAGATGGTTTTACTTGCGACTTACGTAGAAGTTTATATTAGACCCCAAAAGCCAACACTTTTCCAGCTTTGCGGGTGAATATATACACATAATTTTACTTCAGTACCTGTGATATTAATATGTACATACGATTTTATATCAGTACAAATTAATATATTTTATATCATGCAGTAGAAAGTTTTATTGCATTTTGAAATTCCAGAGGGGGTCTGGTGCCCACTTGTCCCCCCACCCCCGTCGGGGCGCATGGCCCCGTCCAACAACATATCTAATCTGTTTGTTCAAAGACTTAATTATACAAGAACCCAACGGATTGTTTCCCAAATGTGTTGCCATTGTTTCCATACCAACCAACCGAGCGAGCTTTGGCTAGACTCCCCCAGGACCATCATATGCTTTCTTAGTTCGTCTGAGTTGCGCAAGATGACGCTGTCAGTGTCCAAATATATTCCCCCAACTTCCAGCATCAGCTGAAGCCTAGCTATGTCCGCTTTGTGCTCCACGACCTATACGTTAAAATAAAAGGGTTTTATTGTCTGAAAGGTAAGACTCCACGTAAACAACAATGCAAAATTGGCAGGCATGGATTCAACAAAAATACGAAACCTATAGCTATACAACGTTTTGAAATCTATAAGTGTGTAGAATCAAGGTATTGCCAGAATATGACTGACTCAACAAGACAAAGTCAGCCTTCATCTAGTTTTTATTTCGCCCCATAAAAATTTTCAAAATTAATTCGCGTGCCGGTCTTGTCACTATAGCATTACATCTTTATCCGGCAGCAAAACCATATGGCTGGACGCAACCCACTATGTTACCTAATCCTTATACCAGGGGTGGGCAAACTGCGGCTCGCCGGCATGTTTTTTGTGGCTTTTCTAGTCGAATCGTAAAATTCCAAAAAAATTTAAAAGTTACCAAGAGTACCGTTTATAAACGTTTCTCGCCTCCTCTTTTCTTTATTTAGCCCAGCATTTCGTTTATGACGTAACACTACACGTAGAGTACGAAGAGTTAGTTAACAGAAGACTAATATTAATAAATATTGTGCGTGTTATTTTGCTATTACCGTTATTATTGTGTTAATTATTACCGTTTTGTTATATTACAATTGTGGTAATAATGCGGCCGGCCTTGCATTATTTACCGTTTTTGGGTTGAAATAATTTTGAGGCTCTTTGGTGCTTGTATTTTCCGCAAATGGCTCTTCCATTGAATATATTTGCCCACCCCTGCTATATACCAAGCCCGCACAACTCAAAATTTCTTATATTAAAGGGCCGCAACAAACTAAATAAATTAAGCCTTAGGTTTTCATAACCATTTCTAACGTGTTTTCGTATAATGTTCCCAAAAAATGGGTTTTAGCCTACAGGCTGATTAGATTCCCTCTATAAAAAACGGATACAGGTTGTTAAAATGGTATTTAAATGGGAAAAGTTAGCAAAGTAATATTTAGGGGGCATGGCCTGGCTGTGACCAAGTTTTTACAAGCCCCCTGTGTTGCAAACCCCATAATATATTTCCGCGTACTCTGACGTGGCAAACATTCTTATCACTGTAATTCACTCCATGCGACTAATTAACTATACTTAATTTAACGCACGCAATACACAACTAAGCCCGAATATTTAAAATGGAATGAGTAAACGTAAAAAAATATTACTTTGTATTGATACAAAGTTTGTATGGACCGCATTACAAAGTTTCGTCCGTTTGTGGTGCAGGCCTGCTTTACACCTTAAAATCTTATTGTCCGTAACTGCAACAATGTATTGTCCGACTTACTTTAACGGGTATGCCCCAGATTTCTTTTGGTGCTGATCGCTTAACCAGCATGAGCGTTTTGCCCGCCTGTTTCTTGAAGTAGTCCCAATAGGCGCCTGATGGTTCACAGTCGGTGTGATATAATATCAGCGCTGGTTTTTGGATCCTAAGGGCTGCAAGAAGCCTAGTAACATAAAAGGTTAAAAATGTTTTTGTCCATTGTATCGTTTAATATTTTTGTTACAGTATTATAATTTACTTGGGAGTCATCTAAGGCTTTTCTTTATCGTTTAGAACAGCCCTTTTTAACGCTCAAGGGTACCGAGAGTTATTTAAAATTCTTTAGGATTTAATTTTGTTCTATTTGTACGCCTTTTCTTTAATTATTTGTGTACCGGTAGGCCTACTATAAAGATGTCAATAATTAATTGAAATGTTTTTTTTAATTGTTGCACAGGTAATATGTAATTGCTCCAATCTCGTTTTTTTGGTAACGTTACAGTTAACCACTCAGCTATAAAAGCGTGCAAGGGGGTGCCGCGAACTATTTATAATTTCTGTGGGGTGCCGCAAGCCAAAAAAAGTTGCAAAACACAGGTTTAGAACAAGGGTTTCCAAACTGGGAGGCGCGCCTGTGGCAAATAGGCTTTGTGTCTATAAAACGTTTTACACGAGCGAGCTTCGATCAATTTGTAAAGGGGGCGCGGCTTAAAAAGTTGAGCAACCTCTGGTTTAGATTCCTGCCGAGCGCTTAAAACATTGATCAAATTACGTTGAGAAACCTTTCTAAAAAAAGCACATACGCGTTTATGTTTGTAGGCGATACAACGTTTACTAGTGTGCTTATTCAAATATGTATATGTAAGCGTTTGTGGTCTTAAATATTGCCTAGCACCGATATAACACAGAAAGCCATCACACGACGATGTAAAGTAACAATTAAAGATCTATAATATAGTCACACTCGTACTGCTTACGTAATAAGGTGGTCCAACCGGAATCGGCTACAGCCAAACCACACAAAGTGAACAAGGCTGGGCACCGGCATCTTATTATTGTTTAATTCGGCAGTTACTTCGGGAATCTGCATTGATGTATAAAAACAGTTTTTTTTGGCGTTCCAGTCAACTAGGCCAGACAGGTTCTCCAAAACAAACACTGAAGAAAATATGTTTAAGGTTAGCGGTTCTATCATTTCGATCAATAACAATATTCATTTATCAAATAATTCAGCAAACAAAGTTAAACCTATGTTAAGGTAATTGTCCGTTTATCGGATTTTTTCTAGACCTTGATATTATTCAAAGGCGAGAGACTTTGTTTGATTGCAAATACTATTTTAAAAAGTGGATTTTACAATAAACCAACCTTCCCAAAGGGATAGAACAGGTCATGATTATAAGCAACTTTCAGATAGCCCGAGTAGTGTGTCTTAAATGGGTACTCTTGATTCATTTGCGTATATGTGCTCATGTCGATTTAACAACAATGATAAATTTCCCATGCTTATCCAACAGGGTGGCACATGATTGTGGATTTGCCATGGACACCAACTTAAAGAGACTCAGAACTTTTCGTTAAATTGCATATATATTTGCCAAATTTAACTCCGTAATCTTTCGGGATGGAGCCTAATCGGAAGCATGGGAACACAAATCAACAGAACTCACCAATAAAAGATCAGTGTCTCCTTCGGATATTCGCCGCAGTCGATCCACTTCTACATTATCCTCGATTGCTTTCACGTCAATGTTGCCTTTCGGATTTTTGTGTAGGTACGAGTTTGGATTTGGCCTTTCCGCATCCTTTACACGAAAACAATAAATATGGTAAATCCAGACAACGCCCCAGGCAATTTTAATGCCTTAATTTTATTTTTAGTTTGTTTACCAATGGTGAACTTAACTAAGAGAAAGTAAGAAAGTAAAAGAAAGTAGTTAAGGGTCGTGGTTAGATTCTTTCCATTGGCCAAGAAGAGGCCGTGAATTTCTGAGCAAGTCAGTAGTGGTATCAGCTCATTCCTCTGACAACCTATCTCCACTAGGGAGCATCGCCGCCACGGAGGCAGGGCCCGAGTTGTGAACTGCGCAAGGCAGAATGTAAACGTTTTAACCTTTTGTTTGTTGTAGTAGTATAGGTAAGTAGTAAGTAGTAGGTAGGTAAATGTTTAGTTTTTTAATATTTAGTTGTTTACTGCCCCCTTAAAAAACAGGTTTCCATAGGAAAAAAGTCAGGATCCTATCGAGACAGACAAGACTCCACACGGAGAAAACTTACCTTTTTCAAATAGAATGTCTTATTTTTCACTATCTGTAATTCGGGACTGAATCCATATTAAAACTGCAAAGGCACCAAATGTTAAGTGCTGCTAGGTTTGCAAACAGGAAAAAAATGGCAAGCTAATTACTTAATTGATTACAACAGGGATCGGCAACGTTTTTATACTGCGGACCGGTTTAAAACTGAAATTTTGTCGCGGACCGGTCTTAAAAAACAACAAATGCTCATTAATGGAAATTTATTACCTAACTCTAACTTTCTTCAATAAACTAATTAAAATGCATACGTTGTTTTTAACAACTTTCCTGCCTGAACATAAAAATGATAACTAATTTTATTGTTGGACGTTGTTTGCATGGTTTGATTCTATTGCACTTAGATGGGTGAACACGGTTAAGGATAAAAAAACATAATGTTTTGGCCCTTTTTCGATATTGTACATACGAGGAGTTAGATTTTACAATCAAAAAACGCATTTTAGGAATTGTGACAGTGCTCTATATGGCCACAGCACACTAGTTTGTTTTGCACCTCACGAGTGCTTGAAACTAATTGTAATTTTTCATATACCAATCAACCATGGAGTATATTAAAACGAAAGTTAATGCGATTTGGATACAAATATACTTTCAATCGTTTTTGACTGTTCCTAGCCTTTTTCCGGCTTTTACGTATACGGTTTGGGTTTAAATCAAAATTTTAATCTGGCAACCGTGCTACCGACCGGTAACGAACTCCTCACGGACCGGCGGTTGCCGATCACTGGGTTACAGCATGGAGTGACGTGCAGTGAAAATTACCATAAAAATAATGTGAGATGTCTTCGGCAAGGACGATGTAAATTAAACAGCAGCGTTAACATAAGACAAACATATCTTTAAACCTAAATAATAAAAATTCTATTTAGAATGCTTTTAAATCAATATGAAAAATGTACCGTAATGTGTATGATAAAAATGTGTTGTTATGTTTAACGATCGCCAAAGAAAAACTTCTATGAAATTATTTATGATCAAAAAACGACTTATTTTAGCCAGCAAGTTTTAACGTTACCGGATTTGGGCAAGGATCAGCCTTACACTACGAGTGCTTATACAAAGAGACCGACCCTTTCTAGTTTTAGCAATATATGAGTTTGAATTTGCGAGAAGAAAATACTGCGAGGAATAAATTATATAAACACAATTACGATCACAACTATTTTAAACAAACTAACCGTGAATTTGCGTAGGGTCGGGTTTATCTTCTGGGGTCCAGGGTGAGCGTGTTTCTTTACAAATTCGTCAGCCTCCTGGCGCTTATATTTCCACAGCGGCAACACGGTGCCACTTTCCAGTCGAACTGGAATGTTGTCCAGGCTGCTCGGATCCCAGCTTTTATTGCAGTAGGACAACAGCACCTTTGTCAGTTCGTCAACGGAAAGTGGTTTATTGTTAACCGTTGGTTCGCTGAAACTAAAGTCCGACTTCTTTGTCTGACTGGGCGATACGTTGACTGTCGGCCAGTTGGACTTTTTAATCGGACGTTGCACTTGAAACGAGTTTAGGAGCGTCGACGCATGCAAGCAGAAAAACATTAGGCACGCAACTGTGCAAATAACCACGCACATCAAAACTTGCCCGCGTCTCATGTTGATATAAACTTAAGTTTCTTGAAATACACATAAAAGTTATGGAGCTCAATAATCTTTGTTCTGAGGGTAGTTTGAATTGTTTCGAATTGCGTTTTTGGTCAATTACTGTTTAAGGACATTGTTGTTTCGTTGTTTTGTCGCTTGAAACAGGGTTTGCGTTCTCCAAGGACGCGAAAAGCCTCCTGAATCAGGCCAACAGTTTAGCCAATTCAACCAAATAAAACTAAAAACTTCCCGCACTGGGCGCGACCAACAGTACGCTTCACTATTTATATGCTGTCTCACTGATATTTCATTGAAAAATGCCGAATTGCTTTTCTTAGAGGGGGCGCAAGGCATAGGAAAAAAATTAAGAGGGGTCGCGACTGAAAAAGGGTTAAGAACCACTGATCTAAAGTGACCCACTATTTTTGTAAAGTAAGGAGACGAAGTTGCAGCTGCTGAAGCCACCATGACATTTCATGCAGTGAAGCACCATTATATAAATCTCACGACTGCACCTCTTTTACTTGCCGGCAAAAAATGTCCTTTTTTTGGGTGTTGAAAATATGGTAGCCCTACCTTAACATATCAGAAGTGTTGTAATGGCCTAAGTCAATGACTTTACTTTAGTGCACTTAAGTCACTGTTTTCAAATGACTTGACTTGACTTAAGTCTTTTGACCAAAATGACTTGACTTGACTTAAGTCTTTTGGACAAATGACTTAACTTGGACTTAAGTCATTTTGTCAAATAACTTAAATTGATTTTTTTCCATTAAAATTTATGTTAAGTTTTCCACATTAAATACTTTTATTGCTGTATATTGTGTTTGTGTTATTTTTTTAATTAAATTGTTGCTTATAATCGGACGAGGTTACCAATTTTAGGAGTTTAGCAGTTTACTTTAAAGTCAGTTACATGACTTAAAATTGACTTGCTCTAATAATGACTTGACTGGGACTTGACTTGGGTAACCGATAACTTAGACTGGGACTTGACTTGTTATTTTTGCAAAAGACTTGACTTGGACTTAAGTTATTTTCCAAATGACTTGACTGTGACTTGAGTCATTTCAAAATGACTTGTTAACAACACTGGGCTTAAGTCAATGACTTTACTTTAGTGCACTTAAGTCACTGTTTTTAAATTATTTCTATTGGCTTAATGTTGGGCAAAACTTACTTGGACTTTCATTTTTGGCAAATGACTTACACATACATTTTTTGGAAAAAAAATGAGGTAATTACCTTCTTTTTAGACAATGATGTTTACTATTTGTGTGGATTTTGATGTTTGCTTTGCGAAAATTTGTTTTATATAGAATGAGCTTACTAACATAAAAAGTTTAAAGTATTTTGCTGCAAATGACTTAAGTTAAAATCGACTTACAATGGCAATGACTTGACTCTTACTTAACTTGGGTTAGTAAGGTCCCGGAGTCTGGATTACCACTTGACTTGCTATTAATAGAAAATGACTCGACTTTGCAATCCTTATTTATATACATTTATATATTCGTTTCGTCAGTATTTAATACTTTCTTGTTTTACCTGTGCCTTTTTTTCTAAATAACAACATTCTATTATTGCAACAACAGCGGCAAAAACAATTTTGCGCGTTTTTTACTTCTATTGTTGTACTCATAGCACATCCGACCTATAAGGTAAAGTCAGACTAAAACAAAAGTGCATACTGAAACCTTGGCGCGTTTTACCATTGATGTTGCCGTTCGTATCATACCCAGTTTTTGTTGTCTCGCAGTAAAACCGTAAAGTTTAATCATTAACTCTTTAGTGTTCAAATATTTAACAACGAGAACCTTAACCGCTGTGTCCCAACTCTGCATGATGAACATACTGCCATTAATAATAACCAAAAGAAGCTCATCTGGTAATTGGAATTGTTGATCAACGTTTCTTTTTGTTTTTTTGGCTAGCCGCTAGCCGAAATATTGGCAGTTTGTCCAAACGCACTTGGAGTCAACGTTTCGGCAACTTATTTGAATTGTCTTCTTCAGGGCAGACTTGGACAACTAGATTTATTTTAGCTTTTTACAATTAGATTAGAATTAAAATTAGAGCATTCCAGTTTTTCCCAATTAGATTGGAATAAGATTTAGAGCATTTTGGTTTTTCCAAATTAGATAAGAATTAGAATTACCGAATTTGTAACAAAATGAATTTGAACTAGAATTTAAACTAGAATTACATTTGATTATTCACAATCAATTACATTCAAATCGGGAAGTACGGTATTTCAATACGAATGTGAATGATAATTATGTGTGTGCTAATTTTTAAGCCTTTTAACATAAAATATGCTTTTAGACTGTGAAAATTCTGTCCCCACCAAAGAGTTTGAATTCAAATTCTTTGTTTTGACTAAGACTATAAATGCCGATGGATAAAGTAGCATTTTTGGTAAAATCCCAATTAGATTAGAACTAAAATTTTTTTGCTCTAATTCATCGAATTAGAAAACTAGAATTAACTAGTTGTCCAAGTCTGCTTCAGGGTGAATGAAACCGAAAGCTAGTAGGCTAAAAACACGATAAGAAAACAGTTAGCGACAAAACGTATAGTCCTAATCTTTCAGCGGGAACACACAAAAAGACCTAAAAAGTAACAAGACCTAAAGCAGAGAAGTCTATAAAACCGTAGTATTATGACTAACGACATAAAACAGCCAAATACGCAGTAATATCCAGTACAGCATAAGATTAAAATCATCTGAATAAGACCTAAAACTGTCGGAATAAGGTCTACATTCATCAGAATAAGGCCTAAATTCATCGGAATAAAGCCCAAATTCATCGGAATAAAGCCTAAATTCATCGGAATAAGGACGAAATTCATCGGTATAAGGCCTAAATTCGTCGGAATAAGTCCTAAATTCATTGGAAGAAGGCCTAAACGGCCATAATAACGCCCGAACCTGTGAGTAGAGGGTATGGGACGATCGGAGGCCATCGGTCTGGCATCGGCCGTTTTGGTGCCAAGGCTTGGACGCCATAGTCTGACCGGCGGCGTTAGGGCGCCGCTGTTTTGGCAACGGATCTTTGGTCCTGTTTGGGGTCATTGGGGGGTAATGGATGGGATTAGAAAATGGGTTAGTGTTGAAATTATTAGGGGAGTTAGTGATGTACGTAGAGGTGGGGTTTGAGGTTTGTTGGTGTCGTTTAGGCCTGATTCTGACCTTTAAGGTCTTATTCCGATGGATTTATGACTTATTGCTATTTAGATGGTACTAATACCATTAGATACCATTAGGTAATAGCCCTATTTTGGCCTTATTCCGAATTGTGTTTTATTCTGACGTTGGTGTGGTTTTTATCTCGGTCTTATTGCTGGAGTCCCTTTTAGCAAGTGATCGTAGCATGCCGAGAGCATCACGTCTGTCCTCTCTAGCTTTCGGTGTCATTCAGTCCGAAGAAGGCGATTTAAATAGGCTGCCGAAACATTGGTTAACAATTACAATTGCCAGAAGAGCTGCTTTTTATTATTAATTATTTCATTACTATGCCTGGTAGCAACAGTTTATATACTGCCTTATTGTTTTTTTAGTTTGCACTTAATACACACTTGGTGTTGGCCCTACCTTTGCCGCTACTATGATGAAATAATGAACAACAAACAGCTACCTGAGTTTAATGAGGTTGTAGAAAGCTAGGATCTCTCAGCAAAAAATCATAAAAAAATCCTGTTTTTGCGTTATGGATATCTGCTGGTGTTTTCCAAAAACGGCGCTGGGCTTTATCACACATGTTACTCTTTTTCACATTATACCTTTTTGCCGTTATTTAACCCGTGTTAAGGAGGAAAGTGGTCCACTAAAGATTAAAAGGGGATGTCCTATTTAAATATTAACACTTTTTTATCAATACTTTTTATTTTCTTAAACTTGGAATGCTACAAATAGCTAAACAGCTTGTCAACAAATAAGAGTCGGAACGATGTTATTTGCCTTCGTTTGATATTCGACTTCGTCCTCGGTTGCTTTAATGTCAAGACTGTGCAAAGGCAATCTTGATTAACACTATAGTGTAGCAGCTGCATGGCAGTTCCAAAAAAAAAAAAAACGTTTTGTTTTGCCATCTCCTTGGGTGTATTTAGACTCGATTTACGTGTAATATTTGCACATAAATACGACTGAAATTTGCACATAAACACGACTGTAAAAACCATTGGCCGCTGTTTACTGTAAGAATTCACAGATTCACTTAAAACTAATCTCAAGCTTGCACGGGTATATACAATACATTAAGGTAAATACGGATAAAGAGCAGGCTGGAGCCATTTAAAATGAAAGCATCATAACAAAGATATCATCGAATCACGCAAAGCAAAAAATCGTTTTGTTTCGTTCAAGCTGACAAAACTGCATTTTGGAGATGCAATGAGCCACAATACGCATTTGGGCTTAAGCGATTTTATCGATGAAGACTATATACGTCTCAATACTATTAACGTAATTCAGGTGTTCCCTGATCGGGTATGTTTATTAAAATTTTATTCATTCTTTATTTGCAAAGTTTAGCCGACCATGCCACCAGCATAATCATTTTTCTCATGCTTTGATTCATAGTCGCATTGGCCACAAGGGAATTTTTGGATTTTTTTTAGGGGGGGGGGGGGGTGTTAAATACAATCTGCACTTTGAAAGTGTTCTTATATCCGACGCTAATTTACTATACTTCTCAAACAAAAGTTACAGATTCCATCCATGCTCAGATTTTATTGACAGGTGATGGAATTTATTTAACAAGTCCTGCAGTTTGAATAAAAATTCGTCTAGCTGTTGCCTAAATAGGCCTACGCATTGTTAGTGCACAACATCTCTAATAAATCTAGCTGAGTATAAAGGTATGTTTGTATGCATGTATGTAAGTGATAAACAACTCAGTATGATATTAAATTTTCCTATGTGTAACGTGTGGCACTATGCGGGTAATCGATCACGAAAATGGCTATATTGATCTGTGACTGGTTGGCCAACCCTGCCTTATAGCAACCCACTGCCAGTGAATGCCATATTTACAGCCAAAATTGGCGAAGTAGCTTTCGCTTTATACCTCTTGTTTGTCCACGCTGTGAGATTAGAGGTGGTTGTGATAGTCTTTTTTTAGTTGGGTGAAGTTTGTCTTGCTCAAATAGCCATGATATTAGATCTCTTTCTAGTTTCTACATGAAGGTGTATACTGTTGGATAGTTATAGAGCGCGTTCTTCGAAAGCTACCATGTCGCCATATATAGACAAAGTAGCACAAACCTACATTCTTTTAAATCATGACAATAAACGTATTTGTTTATTACGCGGATGTTTCTACTTTAAACCTTGTTATTACAATCTAATTCTAAGCCTTGCAAACTTTATCCAGCTTAAAGTATTTTTTGTGTTTCGTACTTATCTTTTCTCGCGGTATTCAAAACGTAACTTCTAATACACAACCTATACTTAAACTAGAGTGCAGAAACGTTTTTTAAAGCCATTTTACACCAAAAACTTAAACAACTGGATAAAAATAAGTTGCGTGTGTAGCATCTTGCTCCATATTATTGTTACCGGGTCAAATCTCGGCTAATCGGCCATTCAGATGAAGCAGGCTGGCCGGTTGTGACGTCAACGTACGCCTGCCTGTGCGTGTAATTCAAACTGAGCAAATTGCTGGAAGCGTTTAGTCAATCGTCCGAAATTTCGTGTTTTCATTATTCGTGTTAAAGCGTGTTGTCACGAATTTAATTGCCACCAGCTGGAAAATTTTATGTAGGCGAATTGCATTTATGCCAAAAGCAGCGGTCTTGCATACTGTTCGCTTCTGGAGTCTAGATCGCGTACGTTGTACGGAGGTAATTATTGTACGTATATCGCAAGTACCTGTAAGTACTGTTTGTCGTTTGTTTATTTGCAATAAACATTCTTTCATTGTGCTTAAAACACACACGTGTCATATTTTTGACTGGAAGTAAAGTAAATTGATAGGCTACAATAAAATTTAGAAATACTTTTACTCAGACTACTTTCTTTGTAATAGCGTGACGGTTTCGCTTGAACGGTTACAGTGCGCTCGCAGCAGAAAGTTGCAGCACAAGTTTTATCGCAAAACTTTATAAATTAACTTTAATGAAACCTATAGACGTAAAGCACTTACTTACTTTATCTGCACATGCTGCAATCCAACCCTATGCTCTGAAAAACATGTAACGGTATGTGATGCTTTTCGACTGATACAAAATCAAAAATAATCTTGTTGCTTAATTGCCTTTGTTGAGTTAAGTTTCTAGCTTGTCTGGCATTTTAGAGCGTTTTGTGTGCACAGGAAAGATATACCAGACACCAGGAAGCATTCAAGTCAGTCCAGTTGCATTGCCTTTGCAATACGACCATATACAGGCGGATTTAAAAGCGAAATCAAAAGGATTTAGCATATATTCTACTTGCTTAAAACAGAGTTTTGGCAAAAATCAGCAGTGTGGTGTTGGCAATGTAAAGCAAATCTGCCTTTCTTTACTCAAACAATCGTTCGGTAGTTTTGTACTGTTGCTTAGCTTTGATGGTTGGGTTTTGTGTAGGGTGATTCTTGTTGGCGGTTCTTTGTGTGCCAAGGAAACAGTTTTTTAGTTACTGGTCAGTTGTAATATGCAGTAAGGACTAGATATAGTATAACAATACCACATACTTGAGCCAAAACCGGTCAGCTACGTATTTTCCAATGTAGGCTACTTCAACAGCGGATATTGCTGATTGTTATTATGTAGTAACATGGACTAGTTGTAGCTTGTAGTCCGGCTGGCAGAAAATGCCATGATCGCTTTACGAATGTATATTACTTGCCATGTTTAGGCGATAAACAAGGGAATAAACAACGGTTCAAACAACCTTTTTTATAAGGTATAAATCAGTGTTGGGACGAAAATTTGCTATATTACGCATATTAAATGTGAAATATGAAATATTTTTGACGTTGAACTTTGTTTTTCTCCTTATGGCATTATAAAGTTTGTAGAAGTGTCTTGCTAAAATTTTGTTCGATTCCCATTTGAATTGGGCAAGTGACAGGCGTTTTAAAATTACCGCGATCGCTTATGAATATTAGTATCGGTTATCGACGATAAAAGCGTATGGCCTCAACTATAATCGTCTCATGGGTGGCATCGTTGGAAAGGTATGATCAAGCGCTACGCGAAATTTGTGTTATCTTGGTGCGTATCTAGCAAAAAAAAATTTTTTTTTAATTTAGGACAAATATTTCTATTTTGCCGTTAAAATTTTTTCGGGAATTTTGTGTGCTGGCTGATCCTGTTTTTTAATGCACTTGTTTATTCGTTTTTCTGGTTAAGGGCCGACATAGTCGCCAGGCCGCCAGCATTCGCTGTACAACTTGTAGTACAACCATACCACGTATTTGAGTGAAAACGGTCTGCGACCTGATATTTCAATGTACCTCATAACCCATAAGCGGATATTGCTGACGACTAAAATAATGAATTTTACCTAAATAGCTTAGAACAGGGGTGGGCAATTATTTTTAGCCGCGGGCCGCATGAGAAACCTAAAATATTGTGGCGGGCCGGGTCAAATATAGGATCTAAAATACATACAATATGACGTCATACTCTGACGGTGTAAAACAGATAATCAACCAATTTGTTATTACGTTTAGAGTTGTGCGAAAATGTGCCATTGAAGTCGGATTAATAGAAGGTCGAAAAACGTCGCGCGAAGCGCGAAAAATTTGCGACCATGTTTGTTTGAAAATGCAAACTTTAATTTAGATTTAGATGGTACGTGAAGCATTGAGCACCGACTAAAAATGTATATTGCTTGATATATTAGCGTTTATTAAGTTGTTGGCCGCGTTGACCCAAAACTTAAGATTAAAATACGTGAAAATTTCGTACGAAAAATTACCTATATGTTTTTTCTTCCTTTTTAAAACTATAAGTTACCGATGTGTTACAAAGTTTAACAAACTTAGCCTATGTTAGGCTAGGTTTGTTAAACTTTCGTTGGAGAGAGTACCACTGAGCAGAGGACGCTATTTGTCCGTGAAGTTGCCAAAAAATCGCATGGAACATACGAGAAACACAAAAGAGATTCGCGCGAAGCGCGAAAAGAATTTCCGTTTTAACATTTAGAACAGGCTAAAAATCGAATTTGGCGGGATCTTGACAAGATCTGTCAACTTGCCCTGGTTCACTTAGCTTATGTATTTTATTGAAAATAAGCCCTGGGCCGGATTAAACTGCTTGGCGGGCAGGATTCGGCCCGCTGGCCGTATGTTGTCCAGGTCTGGCTTGAATTTAGATAGAACCCTTCGTAAAGTTTGGTCAGCGACCGTTGGAAAAATGAGCGTTCGGTTTTATCGGCGTACTTGCTGTTCATTTAAGTTACGGTGTTGTAGCCTAAGCTAAAGGCGGACAAAACTTATTTTTTGTATATCTAACCTTGACAAGCAGCACCATGTTTAATTACAACCGAAATTAAATTAAGAAAAAGCTTTTTTGGGATGTACCGTGATATGGTTAGAAAAATCGCGTTTTCTCGTTTTTATAGCAGGTATAGGGAGCTACACACAATTCATATTTTTGCCCATGACGTGGTGTAGTATTGTATAAAGTGTTCATAGCAGGCCTAAGAGCGAAATGCTGCGTCATGTTTTCCAAAGAACGTTACTCGGCAAAACGGTCTTTCCGTCATGCTATGCAACGTAAGTGATCCGCTATTGTCTTTTGACTGTTTTTTGTTCCAAAATAAAAAATAAATCCTTTATTCGTTATTTACCCCACTCGCTTTTATATCAAACGTAAAATAACAGGTATCTATAATTTTTGTATATTTAAAAAAAAATCTACAATTTTTGCCTATAAAATTCTGCGTAAATCAAAGAAAACCGGAATAATGTTTCTCGTATGTTTTTGCCCGTTTTTAGTCCAAAGGCGTTGTGCTTCTCATCGCATCCTTAAAGTAAATTAAACAAGATTAAGGCGTTTTTTCGCAAGAATTTGATACGACTTTTGTAATGTAGCTTTTGTATTGAAAGTAACCCATTTTCAAAATAAAACGATAACAACATAAACAAATTGCGTGTTGTTCTTATTTAACATTATTACGTCTCGTTTTATATACAATTATAAAGCAATTTAAGCGTTTTTGTGCGTTTTTGGTAATATTGATGTTGAACATCACCATACCCCGCAAAATAAACGGAACCATCAAGTCTATTGACAAACACCATAAGGCCTCATCAGGCCGCTAATTGTTTTATTTTTAAATTTTGGTTTCCTTTTCCTTTTTTATTGGTCGAAACTTGCTCACTCAACCTTGTTCCAATGCAACCTACTACAAATCATTCTTAGTTTGTTTTCAAATGTTGAATTGCATAGGTCAGGGTGGTCCAAACCTAGGCCCGCCTGGCCACATGTGACCCGCGACATTTACAACGGTATAAAACGAACCGCGCTTGTAACAGTAAGAAATTCAACAAATCATAGTCAACACTACATGTAGTTCCAAACAAAAGAACTACAGGGTTGTTTTGTATGGAAGTTAAAAGTTTGGAAGAGATAGGCTTCAAAATGTTTACAATTATACAATATATGCGATGTCGTTTGAGGGGCATTTCGACAGAAAACACATCGATCAAAGTCATTTTTTTCCCAAAGGAGTGTAATACTTCGTTTGTTACAATGGCACGTAGGTTAAGCTTTATTTAAAATGAACGTAGTTTATAGTTTCCATTGTGCAATTATAGACATTACAATACAGTTTTTCCCAAGAAGTTGTGGTGGTAAGGGTGCAATCATTTTAATGTAGGATTTAAAATCGTCGTTATTTGCTTTAAAGTTGTATTTTATTGCCAATTGGTCATACTTTTCCCTCAGAATCGAGTAAGTCTGAGAGATCGAGTATTCCCGCATGGATGAGAGGCTTCAAGTAAAATATTTGGCTTTATATCTGGCGCTCTTTGACACCCACAGTGACCTGCTATGCGTTTTAGTTGATTTGACCATTTGGGTTATCTTTGTGAGGTCTGATATTATTTTTTCAGGTATTCCACGGACAGGACGCCAGGCGACCGAGGCGATGCGCTCCCTAGCGAAAAATCGGTGCCGTACGAATCGTCGCTAAAGGGCGCCCCGCGCGAAAAAGTTCCGGCGCAGGCCGAGGCCGACGTGGTGGTGATCGGGGGAGGCAGCGTGGGGTGCAGCACGGCCTACCATCTGGCCAAGATGGGCGCCGGTAAAGTGGTCCTAGTCGAGAAGGACTCGCTGACCGCCGGGACCACTTGGCACACTGCAGGTATGTGTACGACTTCTGTGTTAAATCCCTGGTTATTAGATTGTCCGGCGATGTAAAAACAATAAATACACACGATATATTGGCACTGCAGGTATATACACTGCAGGTTTATTTCGACTTCTGTGTATTGACCCTGGTAATTGGGTTGCCTAACAATAAACAACAATATATACATGATATACACACACTACAGGTATATTCAACTTCTGTGTTAAATCCCTGCTAATTGGGTTGTCCGGCAACATGTGATTGGAGATCGATGTTTTTTTATTTTTTTAAATATCGCAAACTGACGTGTATAATATGAAGACGTGTATAATATGGAGTCTCTTCGCCCCTACACGTAAACAACAAAATGAGGCATCAGTCTCTTAATTGGAGTGAATCCAGACAGGAAAGTCCAAATAATATTCTTTTTTAAATATCCTTGGAAATATAGAATACTTCGGTAACTACACGGTACAGAGTTAGAAGTTAGTATACATATATGAAATCCCTTTCTCAACGGTCACCGAAGACAAACCACAGAACTAATGCCCAGTGTATTTGCCTTCGTCTCTAACTTAAGAAGTGTTGGTGCCGACCCAACGACTACTTAATATTGGTATTTTGGCCACGTTAAGAATCGAAACAAATTGTTTATCCCGAAAAAGGTTACTTAAAAATGTTTACTTTGACACAAACTTTAGGTTGGTAACTACTAATGCCAACTACATTTCTAAAGCTAAATTTATAAGTTACGGCTGAATAGCGTTGTTAGCATGGATTTTGTGCGTTTTAAGTTTAACGATTGGGTTAATTTGGCCCTAATATTGAGGTAACTGATTTGGATTGGCCCTATGACCAAATAGAAAAAAATCGAGTCTAAAATTATTCGAAAAGAGGGCAAAGAGTTTTTTTTTTTTTTAATTATTCCCTCTTATTGAAAAGGAATCATTTCATTTTACATTATGCATTAAGGTTTCAATTAGAATTAGTCTAAGGTTTCAAACAAGCCCTTATTGACCCCCTAAAAGTAGTCAACGTACCCTGAACAGGACTGCTGTGGCGGCTTAGCACGCACGAGCTGGAAATGATGATGATCCAGCAGACCTATGAGCTAATGACGGAAGTTCTTCCTCTGGAAAGCGACTCAGACACCGGATGGGTTCGCACCGGGGGCCTCTTTGTGTCCTACGACAAGAGGCGAACCGACTCGTTCAAAAGAATGGCAACGGTAAGACTTTGATAAATATGCTGTTGCTACCAGGCATAGTGTATACCAGGGGTAGCCAACACGTCAATCCCGATCGACCGGCCGATCGCCACATTTCACCTGGTCGATCGCGTTGAATATGTTACGCCATTACAGTAGCTGACAAGCGGAATGTTAAAAAGGCCAATTGTTGTCTGGACAAGCCTAATAAAGCGTTCTTTGACGTAACAAATTACCCTCCATCTCTGGCTTGGAATGCAATTAACGCTTAAAATGTTGAATAAGTGTTCTTGTGAATTTTTTACCGAACCGATTGATCGAGAGTCACTAAAAATATTTCAGTCGATCGCAAGCAAACATAAGTTGGCTTCACCTGGGATACTAAAAATAAGTTCTTCTGTTTTTTGTTTATCTGACGTTCCGGCTACCTATTCAGCATGCCTTTATAAATACTTCAGTTTGGTTGTCTGCAGACTTGCTAAAATTTGTTCAATTCATTTGCAAAACAAAATAAGGTCAAGTCAAGACATTGCCAGTGTATTCTTAATAACATTTTTGAAACATGATAAACGCAAAGAAGTAGGTCTTTTTGCGCTTCGCGAAAACATTTGTGGGTTTTCTACGCAGCCATAAACCTGTGGGTAAACGACTCGTGCTAGGTATTTGTTCAAATAACCTTGTTAAATGCCATTATATCGATAAATATGCATTTTTTTCAACCAAAACGTCGCGTCTCACTTTAAATTAAAATTTTGTCGATAACCAAATAAAGGCACTTTTTTTCGCGCTTCGTGCGATCGCTTTGTGGAAGTAAGCAACAAATGGAGGTAAAAGCAATGGAATTTTTAGCTATATTAAACTTTCAATACCAGTATCAACTAATTTTAGCTATATTTGATTTGAAGTTCGAAAAATTCCACCAAAACAAGTGAGGCTTATTTTTTAAATAACTTGACACGTGATAAAATAGTAAAAAACGTTACTGTATTGCAATAAGACCGAAAAATGCACTGTTTAACGAACAGTTGGGAAGGTTGCTGGGAATTCCAGCCCACATGCTAACGCCTGCCGAGATCCCTGACGTGCACCCTCTAGTGGACGCTTCCCTTTTCACGGACGCCATGTACAGTCCGCTAGATGGCACTATGGACCCAACGGGAACGTGCACATCCTACACCAAGGCGGCGACACATTACGGCGCACAGGTAAAAGCATTACAACACGAGTGCTGGTGAAATTGTATTTTCCCAGTATAGTGTTGCACTAACTATATGTGATAAAGGAAATCACCTTGACCTATGCATGATATATATCGACCTTTATTCCTGATCAGTAACAGCGGAATACTCAATTTCAGGTCAGACACTATTAAGATACCTTATATATGTATTATCATGCATATATGTATTTGAATGATTCATATATATAATAGTGTCTGGCCTGAATTGCTAGCTTTTCTAGAGTTTTCTGCTGTTCTCAGTTGAATGTTTAAAGTTTGTCTCACCACGTAGCATCAAAGGGTTCGAATGTACCAAAAAATTGTTCCATCAAAACTTGAGTCAAGTCAAGTCAAGTCATTTGTTAACAGTGACTTAAGTTCACGAAGTCAAGTCATTGAAACTTAAGTCATTACAACACTGAAAGAGAAGTTTTACACGAATTTATTAAACGTTAAATTCTAACTTGCTACCTTATATTCTAACATAATTCAGATTTTGCCAAAAATGCCACTTTTTAAAACCGCATTTTTAGTCTCTTAGTCGAAACAAAGAATTTGAAATAATACTCTTTGGTTGTAACGACTTGTATGTAATTTTTACAGACTGTAAAGCAAAAATTTGTTTATTCTAAAAGTTGTCCAAGTCTGCCCTATACGTGTAGATTATCGAAGGCTGTTCGGTGCTGGGCTTACAAACACAAGAGGACGGCATGGGTCTGCGGCGTGTGGCTGGAGTCGAAACGAACCGTGGAACCATAAAAACGAGCCAAGTAATCAACTGCGCTGGGGTCTGGGCGCCCTACATTGGACAGGTATACGTGCTCGGATTCTGTGTTAAATTACATTTGTAATACAGTATTTGTTATTGGTACACCATGCACGGATCTGTAATGTAGCTTGATAATAAATTGCAAAGCCAAAAAGGTCGAGTAGTTCGACATCGTCTTGATTAAGACGTTTCGATACGAGCTTGTATCATCTTCAGTTAATGTGACTGAGAAGCAATTCAAGCATCACTTATAAGAGATGGGACGCAATTGTTATAAGCCTGAGTTTAGAAAGTGGAGCATAATTTAGCACCTTCAGGTGTTGAACAGGTACTGCGCTGTTGATGAGGTGTCAAGCTCGTATCGAAACGTCTTAATCAAGATGCTGTCGATTTACTCGACCTTTTTGGCTTTGCAGCTTATTATCAAGTATCTGTTATGTTATACGAGAAAAATAGGATGTTGCATTTTGTTCTTCATATTGTTGGTCTGCCTGATATGGGATCCAAATGTAAGTACATGGATAAAATGAGGACCCCTCTTATTAACACTTAGCCTAAGTTCAACAGTTATCAACACAAGATAGTATAAAGAAAAACAAAACAAAAAATATTTTAAAAATAATGCTTTGTGTCGCATTGATGTTGCCCTATTCGCCACCCCAAAACCTCGTTATACAACCCCACATTTGGGGAACATAGCTTCGTACCACGCTTATTTATTGAAAGATTTTAATTTTTTCCCTTCATATCCATTGACGTAAATAATACAATTATTATAGTAGTTACATATTTTTGCTTGTCTAGGATTTTTAGTTTTTTACCCATTTTCTATTAGATTTTTACCCATTCTATTATAAAAAATGAGATTTCAAACTTCAAACATACCTAGATTATATTTAACAGCAATCAATAAAGATATAGAAAGTTATAAATGCTGGTTTTACTCGGTATTTTAAACTCTTGAGTTTTAATGTTCCTTTGGCTATTTGCCTACCGGTGCGATTTCTAAACGGAAGCCTTACGGTTTTGCTTTCCTTTGCGATTTGAAATAAAATTGACCAGGTCAAGTCACTCAATGTGAACGGCAGATTTTAAATCCAATACGTCCCTAGGATAAAATATTATACTTTGAAAATCTCTATGACTATTACAGGGGTGGGCAAACTGCGGGTCGCCGGCATGTTTTTTGCGGCCCTTTTAGTCGAATCGTAAAATTCCAAAATATTGTAAAGGCTACCAAGAGTACCGTTGATGAACGTTTATCTCTTTTTCTTTTCTTGATTTAGGCCAGCATTTTGTTTATGACGTAACATTAGACATAGATTTCGAAGGGTTATAGTTAACAGCAAGTCAGCGCAATTTCATTTGCTAATTTTGAGGCTCTTTTCATTTGCCCACCCCTGGACTATTATCAACAATTATCTTGTATATGTATAAACTATTTTTTTACCTAGCAAGGTGTCTTAAACTGTGACGGCTCGCGTAACATAAAGGATTGTCAGCTTTTACGACAAATCTCTTTTGTTCTACACACACTTTGTTGTACACACACACACGCGCACACGCACACACTAACACACACACACGCACGCAAACTGTCAAACTCGCACGGACGCAAGATAACGCGCTCGCAAGTTAGCACACACACATATACAAACAAACACGAAAGCGTTTGCGCATACACACACATATATACCAACATACGCACACATACTAACACACGCACATGCATGCAAGCTGTCAAATTCACACGAAGGCAAGATTACGCGCTCGCGAGTTAGCACACACACACACGCGCACACACACATATACAAACAAACACGAAAGCGCTCGCGACTACTTAAACGCCATGATTGTTAGCCAGTGGTTGTCGGACTTTTTTCACCTGGCATTTTTTACCCGGCACCATCAAATAAAAAATGCATTTAGTTTAAATAACTTCATAATAATTTCTTCAAATCGGCACTCACACAGACTACTAGCTGTCCATAAGCTATCAGATGCCTAACTCTATCCCTTAAATTTTCGGGAATGATTTTCGGGCGAATTGATCCCCGACTAATATTATTTATAAATCAAATCATTTGGAAGAGTTTGGGCGGACCACCTAAACCTTTTCACGAAACTCAGTTTAAAAAACACTGTTGTAAGTCAGAATTAAAAGGCACCGAAATCCACAACAGCGGAATTTAAATCACCTTTATTTGCATCATATAGTTACGTTATGTTTCTATAAAACCCTTGGCAGGCAGATCGAATGAAATGGCTAACCATTAGCAGTTATTGGGGACATGTTAAGCAACACAATTAGTTCCCTGCAAATGAGGATACGCGGTTGCAAGCCGTCACAGCTGCCTAATAGGAGCTTACTTTTGAAGTGCATTGTCATCCCTTCGATAGCTCAGTTGGTAGAGCGGTGGACTGTAGCGGTATAAAACACAGAAATCCATAGGTCGCTGGTTCGACTCCGGCTCGAAGGACACATTTTGTCATCGGCGGCTGGTAAGCAAAAACGCACATTATCAAATACGTACTGTGCTGCAGTAATATAAACAACAACATTTTGAAAGCCAACGAGACCGCTGGGTTTATACCAATTTGATTTAGTAACAAACTTACAACTCCTTCGATAGCTCAGTTGATAGAGCGATGGACTGTAGCGGTTGAAACCACAGAAATCCATAGCTCGCTGGTTCGACTCCGGCTCGAAGGATACATTTTGTCGTTAGGTACGCAGAACTGTGTTTCTCGATAAACTGATCACCAGTGACCAAATGTTGAGTTGGTTTGACCCCGTCTCTTTTTAATTGTTTTGTTTAGATTTTTGCATTTTATCCGTAAGTATGTCATAGTTAATAAAATAATATTTTATTGTTCATATTAAAATCTAAGCCTGTTCCAACACAGTCAGTATCTTTTAAACATTTTGTGATATCCAAACAGAACCACCAAGGGTGTTAAAAAGGACTAAAACTACTTAATTAAAAAGAGCGGAATACTAAAGTTACGCAAAATGCAACGTCAGTTATTCTAAATAACTTAATCCTAATGAATCATGTTAGGCAACATAAACAGTCCCCCGCCAATAAGGATACGCAGTTGCAAACCGTCACATAGTTACATAATACCAAGTAACTTTTGAAGGTTTTTGCCAACCCTTCGATAGCTCAGTTGGTAGAGCGGTGGACTGTAGCGGTTTAACAACACAGAAATCCATATGTCGCTGGTTCGACTCCGGCTCGAAGGATATATTTTGTTATCTGTGGGAGTGACTGATAAACAAACACGCACATTCTCAAATACGTACTGTGCTGCAGTAATAAAAACAACAGCATTTTAAAAGTCAACAAGGCCGCTGGGTTTATACCAATTTGATTTAGTAACAAACTTACAACTCCTTCGATAGCTCAGTTGGTAGAGCGGTGGACTGTAGCGGTTAAAACCACAGAAATCCATAGGTCGCTGGTTCGACTCCGGCTCGAAGGATACTTTTGTCGTTAGGTACGCAGAACTGTATTTCTCGATAAACTGATCACCAGTGACCAAATGCTGAGTTGGTTTCACCCCGTCTCTTTTTAATTGTTTTGTTTAGATTTTTGCATTTTATCCGTAAGCATGTCATAGTTAATACAATAATATTTTATTGTTCATATTAAAATCTAAACCTGTTCCAACACAGTCAGTATCTTTTAAACATTTTGTGATTTCCAAACAGAACCACCAAGGGTGTTAAAAAGGACTAAAACTACTTAATTAAAAAGAGCGGAATACTAAAGTTACGCAAAATGCAACATCAGTTATTCTAAATAACTTAATCCTAATGAATCATGTTAGGCAACATAAACAGTCCCCCGCCAATAAGGATACGCAGTTGCAAACCGTCACATAGTTACATAATACCAAGTAACTTTTGAAGGTTTTTGCCAACCCTTCGATAGCTCAGTTGGTAGAGCGGTGGACTGTAGCGGTTTAACAACACAGAAATCCATAGGTCGCTGGTTCGACTCCGGCTCGAAGGATATATTTTGTTATCTGTGGGAGTGACTGATAAACAAACACGCACATTCTCAAATACGTACTGTGCTGCAGTAATAAAAACAACAGCATTTTAAAAGCCAACAAGGCCGCTGGGTTTATACCAATTTGATTTAGTAACAAACTTACAACTCCTTCGATAGCTCAGTTGGTAGAGCGGTGGACTGTAGCGGTTAAAACCACAGAAATCCATAGGTCGCTGGTTCGACTCCGGCTCGAAGGATACTTTTGTCGTTAGGTACGCAGAACTGTATTTCTCGATAAACTGATCACCAGTGACCAAATGTTGAGTTGGTTTGACCCCGTCTCTTTTTAATTGTTTTGTTTAGATTTTTGCATTTTATCCGTAAGTATGTCATAGTTAATGAAATAATATTTTATTGTTCATATTAAAATCTAAACCTGTTCCAACACAGTCAGTATCTTTTAAACATTTTGTGATTTCCAAACAGAACCACCAAGGGTGTTAAAAAGGACTAAAACTACTTAATTAAAAAGAGCGGAATACTAAAGTTACGCAAAATGCAACATCAGTTATTCTAAATAACTTAATCCTAATGAATCATGTTAGGCAACATAAACAGTCCCCCGCCAATAAGGATACGCAGTTGCAAACCGTCACATAGTTACATAATACCAAGTAACTTTTGAAGGTTTTTGCCAACCCTTCGATAGCTCAGTTGGTAGAGCGGTGGACTGTAGCGGTTTAACAACACAGAAATCCATAGGTCGCTGGTTCGACTCCGGCTCGAAGGATATATTTTGTTATCTGTGGGAGTGACTGATAAACAAACACGCACATTCTCAAATACGTACTGTGCTGCAGTAATAAAAACAACAGCATTTTAAAAGCCAACAAGGCCGCTGGGTTTATACCAATTTGATTTAGTAACAAACTTACAACTCCTTCGATAGCTCAGTTGGTAGAGCGGTGGACTGTAGCGGTTAAAACCACAGAAATCCATAGGTCGCTGGTTCGACTCCGGCTCGAAGGATACTTTTGTCGTTAGGTACGCAGAACTGTATTTCTCGATAAACTGATCACCAGTGACCAAATGTTGAGTTGGTTTGACCCCGTCTCTTTTTAATTGTTTTGTTTAGATTTTTGCATTTTATCCGTAAGTATGTCATAGTTAATGAAATAATATTTTATTGTTCATATTAAAATATAAACCTGTTCCAACACAGTCAGTATCTTTTAAACATTTTGTGATATCCAAACAGAACTAACAAGGGTGTTAAAAAACATCTAAAACTACTTAATTAAAAAGAGCAGAATAGTAAAGTTACGCAAAATGCAACATCAGTTATTCTAAATAACTTCATCCTAATGAATCATGTTAGGCAACATAAACAGTCCCCCGCCAATAAGGATACGCGGTTGCAAACCGTCACATAGTTACATAATACCAAGTAACTTTTCAACGTTTTTCCATCCCTTCGATAGCTCAGTTGGTAGAGCGGTGGACTGTAGCGGTTTAACACCACAGAAATCCATAGGTCGCTGGTTCGACTCCGGCTCGAAGGATATATTTTGTTATCTGTGGGAGTGACTGATAAACAAACACGAACATTCTCAAATAAGTACTGGGCTGCAGTAATAAAAACAACGACATTTTGAAAGCCAACGAGACCGCTGGGTTTATACCATTAAACCCTTGGGGTTCGGCGAGAACGTCCTCAAAAACATAAATGCTGTTATTTCAAGCTAAATTCGAATCTATTTTATGTGCCTAAGTGTCACGTAGCGTTATAAATTAAAAGTTTGGCCAATTTAACCTATATAAATGCAAGTTTATAATTTAAATCTGCTCGGTTTCAGCTGCTAGGAGGAAGAAACAAATACTGAGCAAAAATATGGGGTTCGACAAACGCTTGTAAAATAACATAGGGGTTCGACAGGTTACCAAAGGTTAAGAACCACTGGCCTAAACGAAACAGACCGGTTATATCGTTTTTTTTTTTTCATTTCAAGATGGTGGGCCTGCCGACACCACAGGTGACTTACAAGCATGCTTACGTGGTGACACAGCCGATCGAGGGGGTAAAGGACACCCCTAACGTGCGCGACCACGACGGCTCGCTCTACCTCAAGCGACAGGGCGACACGCTACAGGTCGGCGGCTACGAGAGCAACCCAATACTGTGCAAGGAAGTAAGTAGAAAGCCTTTTTGTCATTTATTTCAGTTTAGTTTTGTTTTATCTGTAAACTGAATTTGTTTTCCATGGCCTTCAAAAAGAAAAAGCCCTCTTCCATGTGCTCATCTATAGGTTTTGTTTGGAAAGAGCACGACAATGTTTAGACGTTACGTCACAAATCCATAGATAGAAATCGCTCTTCTGGTGTAAATGAAGAATAAACGAGGGCTGCGGAGTCGAGTCCAACTCCCGGTCCCGAATCCGACTCCGGTCAAATGTGCGATTTCGTCGAGTCCCGAGTCCGGCCCTGACTCTACAGCCTGTATTCCGCCAATTTACGTAACTAAATAATATCGGATCGGAGCCGATACCTGATACCAAGTAATAGTATCGGTACTCGTCCCATTATAGCAGGGGTCGGCAACCCCTGGTATATTGCTTTCACAACGTTAATTATTATGCGACGGAAATCATAAAGCAGTGTTGTACACGCATTTTTTTTAAAAGAAACTTGGCTCAAGCCGAGTACTAAAAGTTTCTTAAATTTTCAACTGTTTTCTATTGTTCAAGAGAACAATAGAACAAAAGATTCTAATGTTCTTTTCGAGAAATCCATGTACTCAGTTTCTCATAAAAAAATGCGTGTAGCCAAGTGTGTTAAGCCAATCTAGAGGACGTGGCCGCAAAAATTTTTCCTGGGGAATACCCCCGGCCCTCCCAATATTTCGGCTCACTACGCTCGCCTGCGGTCTATGTTGCCCTTACCAAAAAAGTCGCCCCCCTTGCCCTGAAATCGCTCCGGCGTCCCTGATAAGGCAGCAAACTGTAAATTGTTAAGGTGGAATGGCATATGCTTGTGGCATATTTTCCATGACCCTAGAGTGGATTGCGGAATACCCACCTTAATTTAGTTACGTAAATTGGTGAAATACCGAGGCTGAGTCGGACTCGGGACGCAATGAAATCTGATATTTGGCCAGAGTCGGACTCGGATTGTTTTTAACCAACTCCGCAGCCCTGATTGCCAGTGCGAAACCAAACATAGAAAAATGTTTGGCACGCGAGTTGTTAATATTTTGACATCATTCATAAACTGGCACACGGCGTACGAAAGGTTGCCGACCCCTGCATTGTAGGTTTCCAACTTAAAAGGTAAATTTATCTTAAAATATGACGTCAGTTGCTATCGGATCGGATCGCGATACTTTTCCAGAATATAGGGTGACGTCATGGGATTAAAATGTCAAGTATCGGACATACCTAGTCAGTATACTACACCAACTATTCCCAACTGCCTCTGTTCGAGAAATCGCCACGGGCATTTATTTTATCTAATGCAATCAACGAAGCGTCAACTCAGGGGTTCTTAAACTTTTTTTTACCGCGGACCCCTAACATTTTTTTGGCTTCGCATGGAGCACGATAGGCAAACATTTTCAAAAAATGACGTCATAAATTGACGTCACAATACAAATAAATCTTATAAATCTGTTGTTTTCGGTCTAAAAAATGTGAAAGTTAAATGAAGTCTAAATACAGTCAGTGCAAAACCGTTTTGTTTTTAATTAAACTGCTTTCTTTGAAAAGATGACTATACTTTTTTAATATACACTCATACTTCAATTAGGCTTTCATGGGCCCCCTAAAACTAATTCACGGATCACCAAGGGGTCCATAGACCCCAGTTTAAGAACCCCTGGTCTAACTGGTCACAGCTGCGATGCAAAATTAAGCAACAAAAAAACTTTAGTTAAACAAGCAAAGCTATGATACTTGTCTCTCTAGGTGGAAAAAGACTTCGCGTTCGGTTTGTACGACCTAGACATGGACGCTTTTGGATCCCACCTCGAAGTGGCTTGCAAAGTGATGCCAGCTCTCGCCACTTGCGGAATGAGGTCAACAGTTTGCGGACCAGGTAAGCCCGATTGTTCTTAAGTCCATTTTTGCAAAAGAGCGATAAAGATTGGAGCATAATGGTTGTAGGTTTTATTTGAACGTAGAAAGAATTTTTTTTTTGGAAGCGTTGAACCAGGGTCAACATGCAATTTTAAGAGATTACGTCATAATACAAATAGACTTAAGGAACCTGCTGGTTTTCTGGCCAACAAATGTGAAACTGAAATTAAGGTTAGATAAATTTAGGTAAAATGTGGCAAATCATTTTTTTTTATTAAATACTTTCTTTTAAAACTTTTATTATCAATTATACACAAAGATGTAAATTAGGCCTTTGTGGATCCCTTAAAACTAGTTAACGTACCCCCAAGGGTTCCATGGACTCCACCCCTGGACTATATAGAAGTAGGCTGTATATACCAGTAGGTGAATAAAGTGGCATTTGAAACCTATACCTACTTCTATATAGACTTCGATATTCTAATTGCATCCTTATTTTTATATTTTATTAAATGGAATAATTAAACTGGCAAAAAAGGCACAAGAGTAATAGGTAATTTATTGAGCAGCGAACGATCATTTCTTTTGTGTTTCCGTATACTTTTTTTAAGCCCAATATCGCTCGGAAGTTAGTACGGAGCATGGTATCGCGATACAACGGAAGAATGTTGTTTAACTTTCCGGCATATTTGTATCGATAGTGCAAAATACCGTTAGCAGGAATTCTTACCTAAATCCGTTTACCACACGTATTTTACAAGGAAAAATGCCATTCTGTTGTTTTTATGTCCGAATTTAAGCGTTGGAATAAGGCAAACATTTCCTTGACATTTGGCAGCAAGATATAAGATTGCGCTGTGTCTTATATGAAAAAAGCTTAGAAGGATAAATCTGTATTTAGAAATTACGCGAGTGTGTCGTGTTTGTTTACAAGCCACACATAACAAAATGTATCCTTCGAGCCGGAGTCGAACCAGCGACCTATGGATTTCTGTGGTAAACCGCTACAGTCCACCGCTCTACCAACTGAGCTATCGAAGGGGATGCTATGACGTTACGAGAGTGCGTTGGTCTCAAGCCAGCAAATTGAAGGGTTTTAGCAGTTTCGGGAGATTACAACATAAATGCCATACTTACGGATAAAGTGCAAAGTGTAAACCAAATAAATAAAAATATATGAGGGTAAAAGTAAATCAAAGTTAAGCCGCTGGTGCTGAGTTTATTAAAAAATACATTTCGGTGTACCTAACGACAAAATGTATTCTTCGAGCCGGAGTCGAACCAGCGACCTATGGATTTCTGTGGTTTTAACCGCTACAGTCCACCGCTCTACCAACTGAGCTATCGAAGGGGGACGCCATAAGGTTACGAGAGTACGTTGGTATCAAGCCTGCCAATTGAAACAAATAGGTTTTAAGCCGTTTCGGGAATTATATATTACATACTTGCAGATAAAGTGCAAAATTGTAAACAAAGCAATTAAAAAGATGTTGGATGAAACTAAATCTACGTTCAGCCACAGTTGACAAGTTTATCGAAAAATACATTACAGTGTACCTAACTACAAAAAATATCCTTCGAGCCGGAGTCGAACCAGCGACCTATGGATTTCTGTGTTGTTAAACCGCTACATTCCACCGCTCTACCAACTGAGCTATCGAAGGGGATGCTATGACGTTACGAGAGTACGTTGATCATAAGCCAGCAAATTGAAACAAAAAGGGTTTTAGCTGTTTCGGGGAATTACAACATAAATGACATACCAAGTGTAAACAAATAAAATAAAGAGATATGAGGTTAAATGAAATCAAGTTAAGCCACTGGTGCTAAGTTTATTGAAAAATACATTTCGGTGTACCTAACGACAAAATGTATCCTTCGAGCCGGAGTCGAACCAGCGACCTATGGATTTCTGTGTTGTTAAACCGCTACAGTCCACCGCTCTACCAACTGAGCTATCGAAGGGGATGCTATGACGTTACGAGAGTACGTTGGTCATAAGCCAGCAAATTGAAACAAAAAGGGTTTTAGCTGTTTCGGGGAATTACAACATAAATGACATACCAAGTGTAAACAAATAAAATAAAGAGATATGAGGTTAAATGAAATCAAGTTAAGCCACTGGTGCTAAGTTTATTGAAAAATACATTTCGGTGTACCTAACGACAAAACGTATCCTTCGAGCCGGAGTCGAACCAGCGACCTATGGATTTCTGTGTTGTTAAACCGCTACAGTCCACCGCTCTACCAACTGAGCTATCGAAGGGGGACGCCATAAGGTTACGAGAGTACGTTGGTGTCAAGCCTGCCAATTGAAACAAATAGGTTTTAAGACGTTTCGGGAATTATATATTACATACTTGCAGATAAAGTGCAAAATTGTAAACAAAGCAATTAAAAAGATGTTGGATGAAACTAAATCTACGTTCAGCCACAGTTGACAAGTTTATCGAAAAATACATTACAGTGTACCTAACGACAAAAAATATCCTTCGAGCCGGATCGAACCAGCGACCTATGGATTTCTGTGTTGTTAAACCGCTACGGTCCACCGCTCTACCAACTGAGCTATCGAAGGGGATGCTATGACGTTACGAGAGTACGTTGGTCATAAGCCAGCAAATTGAAACAAAAAGGGTTTTAGCTGTTTCGGGGAATTACAACATAAATGACATACCAAGTGTTAACAAATAAAATAAAGAGATATGAGGTTAAATGAAATCAAGTTAAGCCACTGGTGCTAAGTTTATTGAAAAATACATTTCGGTGTACCTAACGACAAAATGTATCCTTCGAGCCGGAGTCGAACCAGCGACCTATGGATTTCTGTGTTGTTAAACCGCTACAGTCCACCGCTCTACCAACTGAGCTATCGAAGGGGATGCTATGACGTTACGAGAGTACGTTGGTCATAAGCCAGCAAATTGAAACAAAAAGGGTTTTAGCTGTTTCGGGGAATTACAACATAAATGACATACCAAGTGTAAACAAATAAAATAAAGAGATATGAGGTTAAATGAAATCAAGTTAAGCCACTGGTGCTAAGTTTATTGAAAAATACATTTCGGTGTACCTAACGACAAAACGTATCCTTCGAGCCGGAGTCGAACCAGCGACCTATGGATTTCTGTGTTGTTAAACCGCTACAGTCCACCGCTCTACCAACTGAGCTATCGAAGGGGGACGCCATAAGGTTACGAGAGTACGTTGGTGTCAAGCCTGCCAATTGAAACAAATAGGTTTTAAGACGTTTCGGGAATTATATATTACATACTTGCAGATAAAGTGCAAAATTGTAAACAAAGCAATTAAAAAGATGTTGGATGAAACTAAATCTACGTCCAGCCACAGTTGACAAGTTTATCGAAAAATACATTACAGTGTACCTAACGACAAAAAATATCCTTCGAGCCGGAGTCGAACCAGCGACCTATGGATTCCTGTGTTGTTAAACCGCTACAGTCCACCGCTCTACCAACTGAGCTATCGAAGGAGATGCAATAACGTTACGAGATTACGTTGGTCATAAGCCAGCAAATTGAAACAAAAAGGGTTTTAGCTGTTTCGGGGAATTACAACATAAATGACATACCAAGTGTAAACAAATAAAATAAAGAGATATGAGGTTAAATGAAATCAAGTTAAGCCACTGATGCTAAGTTTATCGAAAAATACATTACAGTGTACCTAACGACAAAACGTATCGTCGAGCCGGAGTCGAACCAGCGACCTATGATTTCTGTGTTGTCAAACCGCTACAGTCCACCGCTCTACCAACTGAGCTATCGAAGGGGATGCTATGACGTTACGAGAGTACGTTGGTTACAAGCCAGCCAATTGAAACAAAAATGGTTTTAGCAGTTTCAGGAGATTACAACATAAATGCCATACTTACGGATATAGTGCAAAGTGTAAACAAAATAAATAAAAATATATGAGGGTAAAAGTAAATCGAAGTTAAGCCACTGGTGCTAAGTTTATTGAATAATACATTTCGGGCTAACGACAAAATGTATCCTTCGAGCCGGAGTCGAACCAGCGACCTATGGATTTCTGTGTTGTTAAACCGCTACAGTCCACCGCTCTACCAACTGAGCTATCGAAGGGGTGCTATGACGTTACGAGAGTACGTTGGTGATAAGCCTGCAAATTGAAACAAATAGGTTTTAGGCCGTTTCGGGAATTATATATTACATACTTGCAGATAAAGCGCAAAATTGTAAACAAAGCAATTAAAAAGATGTTGGATGAAACTAAATCTACGTTCAGCCACAGTTGACAAGTTTATCGAAAAATACATTACAGTGTACCTAAGTACAAAAAATATCCTTCGAGCCGGAGTCGAACCAGCGACCTATGGATTTCTGTGTTGTTAAACCGCTACAGTCCACCGCTCGACCAACTGAGCTATTGAAGGGGATGCTATAACGTTACGAGAGTACGTTGGTTACAAGCCAGCAAATTGAAACAAAAAGGGTTTTAGCTGTTTCGGGGAATTACAACATAAATGACATACCAAGTGTAAACAAATAAAATAAAGAGATGTGAGGTTAAATGAAATCAAGTTAAGCCACTGGTGCTAAGTTTATTGAAAAATACATTTCGGTGTACCTAACGACAAAACGTATCCTTCGAGCCGGAGTCGAACCAGCGACCTATGGATTTCTGTGGTTTTAACCGCTACAGTCCACCGCTCTACCAACTGAGCTATCGAAGGGGTGCTATGACGTTACGAGAGTACGTTGGTGATAAGCCTGCAAATTGAAACAAATAGGTTTTAGGCCGTTTCGGGAATTATATATTACATACTTGCAGATAAAGCGCAAAATTGTAAACAAAGCAATTAAAAAGATGTTGGATGAAACTAAATCTACGTTCAGCCACAGTTGACAAGTTTATCGAAAAATACATTACAGTTTACCGTACGACAAAAAATATCCTTCGAGCCGGAGTCGAACCAGCGACCTATGGATTTCTGTGTTGTTAAACCGCTACAGTCCACCGCTCGACCAACTGAGCTATTGAAGGGGATGCTATGACGTTACGAGAGTACTTTGGTGATAAGCCAGCAAATTGAAACAAAAAGGGTTTTAGCTGTTTCGTGGAATTACAACATAAATGACATACCAAGTGTAAACAAATAAAATAAAGAGATATGAGGTTAAATGAAATCAAGTTAAGCCACTGGTGCTAAGTTTATTGAAAAATACATTTCGGTGTACCTAACGACAAAACGTATTCTTCGAGCCGGAGTCGAACCAGGGACCTATGGATTTCTGTGTTGTTAAACCGCTACAGTCCACCGCTCTACCAACTGAGCTATCGAAGGGTATGCTCTAACTAACGAGAGTACTTTGGTGATAAGCCAGCAAATTGAAACAAAAAGGGTTTTAGCTGTTTCGGGGAATTACAACATAAATGACATAACAAGTGTAAACAAATAAAATAAAGAGATATGAGGTTAAATGAAATCAAGTTAAGCCACTGGTGCTAAGTTTATTGAAAAATACATTTCGGTGTACCTAACGACAAAACGTATTCTTCGAGCCGGAGTCGAACCAGGGACCTATGGATTTCTGTGTTGTTAAACCGCTACAGTCCACCGCTCTACCAACTGAGCTATCGAAGGGGATTCTATAACTAACGAGAGTACGTTGGTGATAATCCAGCAAATGGAAACAAAAAGGGTTTTAGCTGTTTCGGGTAATTACAACATAAATGCCATACTTACGGATATAGTGCAAAGTGTAAACAAAATAAATACAAAATATATGAGGGTAAAAGTAAATCAAAGTTAAGCCACTGGCGCTAAGTTTATTGAAAAATACATTTCGGTGAACCTAACGACAAAATGTATCCTTCGAGCCGGAGTCGAACCAGCGACCTATGGATTTCTGTGTTGTTAAACCGCTACAGTCCACCGCTCTACCAACTGAGCTATCGAAGGGGCGCTATGACGTTACGAGAGTACGTTCGTGATAAGTCAGCCAATTGAAACAAAGAGGTTTGAAGCCGTTTCGGGGAATTATATATTACGTACCTACAGATAAAGTGCGAAATTGTAAACAAAGCAATTAAAAAGATATGGGAGGAAACTAAATCTACGTTCAGCCACAGTTGACAAGATTGTCGAGAAACATAAACATTTCTGTGTACCAAACGACAAAACGTATCCTTCGAGCCGGAGTCGAACCAGCGACCTATGGATTTCTGAGGTTTTAACCGCTACAGTCCACCGCTCTACCAACTGAGCTATCGAAGGAGATGCGATAAGGTTACGAGAGTACGTTGGTCATAAGCCAGCAAATTGAAACAAAAAGGGTTTTAGCTGTTTCGGGAATTATAACATAAATGACATACCAAGTGTAAACAAATACAATAAAGAGATATGAGGTTAAATGAAATCAAGTTAAGCCACTGGTGCTAAGTTTATTGAAAAATACATTTCGGTGTACCTAACGACAAAACGTATCCTTCGAGCCGGAGTCGAACCAGCGACCTATGGATTTCTGTGTTGTTAAACCGCTACAGTCCACCGCTCTACCAACTGAGCTATCGAAGGGGCGCTATGGCGTTACGAGAGTACGTTGGTTACAAGCCAGCCAATCGAAACAAATAGGTTTTAAGCCGTTTCGGGAATTATATATTACGTACTTGCAGATAAAGTGCAAAATTGTAAACAAAGCAATTAAAAAGATGTTGGATGAAACTAAATCTACGTTCAGCCACAGTTGACAAGTTTATCGAAAAATACATTACAGTTTACCTAACGACAAAAAATATCCTTCGAGCCGGAGTCGAACCAGCGACCTATGGATTTCTGTGTTGTTAAACCGCTACAGTCCACCGCTCTACCAACTGAGCTATCGAAGGGGCGCTATGGCGTTACGAGAGTACGTTGGTTACAAGCCAGCCAATCGAAACAAATAGGTTTTAAGCCGTTTCGGGAATTATATATTACGTACTTGCAGATAAAGTGCAAAATTGTAAACAAAGCAATTAAAAAGATGTTGGATGAAACTAAATCTACGTTCAGCCACAGTTGACAAGTTTATCGAAAAATACATTACAGTTTACCTAACGACAAAAAATATCCTTCGAGCCGGAGTCGAACCAGCGACCTATGGATTTCTGTGTTGTTAAACCGCTAGAGTCCACCGCTCTACCAACTGAGCTATCGAAGGGGATGCTATGACGTTACGAGAGTACGTTGGTCATAAGCCAGCAAATTGAAACAAAAAGGGTTTAAGCTGTTTCGGGGAATTACAACATAAATGACATACCAAGTGTAAACAAATAAAATAAAGAGATATGAGGTTAAATGAAATCAAGTTAAGCCACTGGTGCTAAGTTTATCGAAAAATACATTACAGTGTACCTAACGACAAAACGTATTGTCGAGCCGGAGTCGAACCAGCGACCTATGGATTTCTGTGTTGTTAAACACCTAAAAGTCCACCTCTCTACCAACTGAGCTATCGAAGGGGATGCTATGACGTTACGAGAGTACGTTGGTTACAAGCCAGCCAATCGAAACAAAAATGGTTTTAGCAGTTTCGGGAGATTACAACATAAATGCCATACTTACGGATATAGTGCAAAGTGTAAACAAAATAAATAAAAATATATGAGGGTAAAAGTAAATCAAAGTTAGGCCACTGGTGCTGAGTTTATTGAAAAATACATTTCGGTGTACCTAACGACAAAATGTATCCTTCGAGCCGGAGTCGAACCAGCGACCTATGGATTTCTGTGGTTTCAAACGCTTCAGTCCACCGCTCTACCAACTGAGCTATCGAAGGGGCGCTATGACGTTACGAGAGTACGTTCGTGATAAGTCAGCCAATTGAAACAAAGAGGTTTGAAGCCGTTTCGGGGAATTATATATTACGTACCTACAGATAAAGTGCGAAATTGTAAACAAAGCAATTAAAAAGATATGGGAGGAAACTAAATCTACGTTCAGCCACAGTTGACAAGATTGTCGAGAAACATAAACATTTCTGTGTACCAAACGACAAAACGTATCCTTCGAGCCGGAGTCGAACCAGCGACCTATGGATTTCTGAGGTTTTAACCGCTACAGTCCACCGCTCTACCAACTGAGCTATCGAAGGAGATGCGATAAGGTTACGAGAGTACGTTGTTCATAAGCCAGCAAATTGAAACAAAAAGGGTTTTAGCTGTTTCGGGAATTATAACATAAATGACATACCAAGTGTAAACAAATACAATAAAGAGATATGAGGTTAAATGAAATCAAGTTAAGCCACTGGTGCTAAGTTTATTGAAAAATACATTTCGGTGTACCTAACGACAAAACGTATCCTTCGAGCCGGAGTCGAACCAGCGACCTATGGATTTCTGTGTTGTTAAACCGCTACAGTCCACCGCTCTACCAACTGAGCTATCGAAGGGGCGCTATGGCGTTACGAGAGTACGTTGGTTACAAGCCAGCCAATCGAAACAAATAGGTTTTAAGCCGTTTCGGGAATTATATATTACATACTTGCAGATAAAGTGCAAAATTGTAAACAAAGCAATTAAAAAGATGTTGGATGAAACTAAATCTACGTTCAGCCACAGTTGACAAGTTTATCGAAAAATACATTACAGTTTACCTAACGACAAAAAATATCCTTCGAGCCGGAGTCGAACCAGCGACCTATGGATTTCTGTGTTGTTAAACCGCTACAGTCCACCGCTCTACCAACTGAGCTATCGAAGGGGATGCGATAAGGTTACGAGAGTACTTTGGTGATAAGCCAGCAAATTGAAACAAAAAGGGTTTTAGCTGTTTCGGGGAATTACAACATAAATGACATACCAAGTGTAAACAAATAAAATAAAGAGATATGAGGTTAAATGAAATCAAGTTAAGCCACTGGTGCTAAGTTTATTGAAAAATACATTTCGGTGTACCTAACGGCAAAACGTATCCTTCGAGCCGGAGTCGAACCAGCGACCTATGGATTTCTGTGGTTTTAACCGCTACAGTCCACCGCTCTACCAACTGAGCTATCGAAGGGGATGCGACAAGGTTACGAGAGTACGTTGGTCATAAGCCAGCAAATTGAAACAAAAAGGGTTTTAGCTGTTTCGGGGAATTACAACATAAATGACATACCAAGTGTAAACAAATAAAATAAAGAGATATGAGGTTAAATGAAATCAAGTTAAGCCACTGGTGCTAAGTTTATCGAAAAATACATTACAGTGTACCTAACGACAAAACGTATCGTCGAGCCGGGGTCGAACCAGCGACCTATGGATTTCTGTGTTGTTAAACACCTAAAAGTCCACCTCTCTACCAACTGAGCTATCGAAGGGGATGCTATGACGTTACGAGAGTACGTTGGTTACAAGCCAGCCAATTGAAACAAAAATGGTTTTAGCAGTTTCGGGAGATTACAACATAAATGCCATACTTACGGATATAGTGCAAAGTGTAAACAAAATAAATAAAAATATATGAGGGTAAAAGTAAATCAAAGTTAGGCCACTGGTGCTGAGTTTATTGAAAAATACATTTCGGTGTACCTATCGACAAAATGTATCCTTCGAGCCGGAGTCGAACCAGCGACCTATGGATTTCTGTGGTTTTAACCGCTACAGTCCACCGCTCTACCAACTGAGCTATCGAAGGGATGCGATTGTTCTCCGAAATTTAATTCCTATAACGCCTACTGATAGTTGGATTTAAGAGGAAAACCAAAGTTGAATTGGGAGTTAACGCTTATACACTTATACAGTAGTGGGTTTGTGCGAGATATGGTTAGAGAAAAATTATGACAGATCATTTTTAGTTTTATTGTAGCTACTCTTTACATAAGTTTCTTTTTAATAGTTGGCCTACAAAAAAATACATATAATTTTGTTCTGATTATTGCATTTTTTATTATTTACATATAACATTTATCGCTACGTCTTTTTCGGATCGAGTTCCATATAATATTTTATTATGGTCAAATTACCACAGAAGATTTAATCGAACATAATGTAAAATGAAACATCTTTTGTTTTAAGATACCTTTCAAGAAATCCCATTTTTATAGTAGAAATATGTCATTAACTAGGTTATAACTTTGCATAATGGGTCGAGGTTGTAGCAAGACGTAGTGAAAATGCCAAAGCCCATACAGAAGTAGGTATGGAACAAAAAATCAAATTCTTAAAAATTCTCAAGCACCTATGGGCACCCTTGAGCATAATAAATGGCAAACCAGGGCCCGGTTGAGAACCACTGTTATAGACGAATTTGTGTTTTGCTACTGCCTTTGACCACTGCTTTACCGTGTTTCAGAATCCTTCACTCCCGACGGAAGTCCGCTGCTGGGGGAATCCCCCCGATTAAGGGGTTTCTTCTACGGGAGCGGCTTCAACAGCGGGGGCATGATGTGGGGTGGGGGTGCCGGCAGACAGCTGGCGCTGTGGGCAATCAAGGGAAAGCCCGAAATGGACATGTTCAGATGGGATATAAGGTGAGGCTATTGTCAAGTTTGAAACGAGGCGAACTAAAGCAGAAAAACTTAGGAATTTTACACACAACAATACGGAAAACTTTACATCATCAAATATGATATTATGTAACTGAAGAACATATTTGGCAAACGAAAGCTGGAACGCGTAATCTAAAGCCCTATTTAAAAATTCGTAAGATAACTTAATATTAATATGAACTCTAAGATTTGGCTTATGGCAATTAACTAATTTGGGTGTTTAAGTGTTGATAAACACGTAACAGCTATACACAACAGCTGTGAAGCCGACAGCGCTTTTGGTTTCATTTGAGCGATGATATTTAATTTAATTGGAATGAACGGTAAACCCCTATACCAGGCCTGCAACATACCACCCGACGCATTGTAAAATGGCCCGCATGGGGCTCACTATATATTTTTGTTTTTCTGTTTATAGCATCTATTTTAAATAAGGGGTGTCTTGTTTGTGCATTGCGCGACAAAATAATACATTTATTGGCCAATTCGAGGGTGGGCAAACTTTCAGCTAGTGAATTTCTCTTTTACTAGTATATTGTAAACTTATACCAGTTTGTTATTTAGGCTTTCGTCGTTTTTAGAAAATCTATTTAGTCACCCCTAAAAGAAAATATTCGGCTATTCGCGCCACTGGACTTTATTTTACTGCGCATTTGGCAACGAGTTTGCTCGCGGACCATCTGCCGTATGCGACCCGCCAATATTTTTGTTGCTTGTTGTGGCCCGTGTACCATTTGTGCAGGCCTGCCCTATATAGGTTTGTCACCTGATCGATAAGGCAAATTTTTATTTAATAATAGTTAACCTTTTGAAACTTGATTTTTGCTCGTCCGGCCCGCTTAACGGTTATGTCCTTCGCGAGAATTTTTTTTGATGGAAATGTTCCATTGACCGCTTAGGTCAGGGCTACTCAACTGGTGGACCGCGACCCGAATGCGGACCTTTTCAGTGTTGAAACCGAACTTATCTGTTCAGTATTTACTTAGCAATGCGATTTGATTAGTTTTTTCTTAGCAAACAATTGCTGCTGTTTATTGAAAACCTCTTTCTAGTAACCGACATTACAGAAGATAACCGACATTACAGAGAAGCGAAGGACATATTTAAATTATACCGTATTACATTTTGTACGACTGTACATTTTTTCGTAAGAGTTATGACAGACCGAAGCAAATGTTAAACTTTTGTAACTGGATTTTTGCTAAAAATAGTTGAATAGCCCTGGCATAGGTCATTAAAATCGGAATGTTCGCGTGTTTCGCAGGCGTTTTCCTTCGGCGCTGGTTGAGAACAAGACATGGTTGAGACACAGGAGCCACGAAGTCTACGCGAAGCGTTATTGCGTAGCCTACCATAACGACCAACCATTGGCCGGGAGAAACCTTCGCAGGGATTCCTTGCACAAGGTGACTTGTGCAGAAAACTGGCGTTTTTACTTCTTTTTGCGCTTACTTACTGGGCGAGTGGTTTCTGAAATTAGGATTCGTTTGCTTCCGTTTGTTAGAAAATTGTTAAGAGAAACATCTTTTAAAATTATTGACTGACAATTATGTTTTTGCCGGAGCACATCCATTTTATTGAGTTTTAATGATTAAAAAAATTGTTTTAAAACGTGACCACAATAAGAAGTTTGTATATGAACGCTGATTTTATTTTGCGATAATAATTAAACTTTTTTAATTTTCATTTTTTGCAAAACTTTTATTTTAAATAAAGCAAAAAGGTCTGCAAAATGAAAGGCTGTATAACCACTATACCTGGCCAAACAATCACCTGGGTTGAACTCTTGATTTGAAAAAAAGTAAAAATTTTTTCAATATAAAATATTTTTTTTATCGGATCTGAATACAGACTAATCTAAACGCTACAAGTTGTTTTGTGGATTAATGAAATGTTCGATTAAATTTTTTGGTCAAAAATCTAAACCAACGGTTCTCAACCAGTGGGCCATGACTCACTGGTGGGCCATAAGAACATTTGAGGTGGGCCACAGACCAATTTAAAAAAAAATAGATTCAGTTTCATTTGTGTCACTACATTTAATTTTACAGAAATAATGGCTGGGGGAGGAATTAAAAAGGAATGTAAATTTATTGTTCAGCCGCAAGTATGTCACTAATGCACGGTTGAATAAATAATCTGCTTTGAAATATGGTCTGCTGTGTTTTACAAAAAAAAAATTAACGTCAATGGGCCACGGAAAGAAAAGGTTGAGAACTACTGATCTAAACAAAACAATTAAACAGATATGAAGTGAAACCAAATCAAAGTTTAGCCACTGGTCACAAGTGTATCGAGAATTCAGTTATGTACACCTAACGACAAAATACATCCTTCGAGCCGGAGTCGAACCAGCGACCTATGGATTTCTGTGTTTGTTAAACCGCTACAGTCCACCGCTCTACCAACTGAGCTATCGAAGGGGCTATCACAGTGATACGAAATCATATTGGTATAAAGCCAGCGGCCCCGAACGGGTTTTGAAATGTGATTGTTTCAGCTTTGTACTCATACCGAGCAACAAGTGGACACGAAAGGGTATATTTCAAGTGGTTGAGTAGGTACCGTCGATTGCATGTCCATTTTTCTCTGGCACCATTTCTGTCCAAATTACCTGCTACATGGTATAACTTCATTAAATTGGTGCTATTTTACACTATTCATCAAACAAAGAGATTGATGATGGCATTACAAGTCAAAATAAATCATGTTTTTTTAACATCTCAAAAATGACGAGGTCTGATAAGCTTTTAGTGCAGGTTATCGAAGAGCTGTTTTATCGGTTTGCTGTAACCGTAATCAATGTAATGGAAGCACTTAATCGTTGGCCTCATACCAATACAATTTTGATAATCTACTGCAGCTCCTTCGATAGCTCAGTTGGTAGAGCGGTGGACTGTAGCGGTTAAAACCACAGAAATCCATAGGTCGCTGGTTCGAATCCGGCTCGAAGGATACATTTTTGTCAACATTTTGCCGTAAGACCGAAATGTATTTATCGATAAACCTATTTCCAGTGGCTAAAGTTTAATTTGATTTCACCCCATATCTCTTTTAATTCGTTTTTTTAGATTTTTGCATTTTATTCGTAAGTATGGACATTGGACATATGTGTTGTATTTCATCAAAACAGCTTAAAACCTATTTGGTTTCATTGGCTGGCTTGACACCAACGTACTCTCGTAACGTTACGTCATCCCCTTCGATAGCTCAGTTGGTAGAGCGGTGGACTGTAGCGGTTTAACAACACAGAAATCCATAGGTCGCTGGTTCGACTCCGGCTCGAAGGATACATTTTGTTATCAACGACTGGCAAAACAACCAAGCCAGGCCCTTATAGCTTTCACAATGTTATCAAAGTATGCAAAGGTACGTGTGAAGCCAATATTTCGGTGTGAGCCAATGAATAGCTGACTATCATTGGCACTCATCTATACTGCTTTTAAACATTTTTCAACAAACATCATACAATAATTCTTTGTTATAAGTTTTAAAAAGTACACCGTTTAGGCAAAGTGATAGCCGTTTGGTGGCGAACATTAATTAATTGGGCGGCATTTTATTTTTTGCTGTGCTGTGAAAATTACAAGAAATTACAGAACGCTTGTCGTTAGCGAGTCTAACCAAACTGTTTTTTTAGTTTGTTGTATACTACGAAAACAGTTGCAGTAGAGGATATTGTTCAAGTTATTCGGTGGGTACCGTCATTCAAGCATATGCGAATGTCACCAAAACACGCTATAAGCAAAATCCGTGTAAGGTCTTCACACTGTGGGTAAAAGTGACAAAAATAAAGTTGTTCAAAAAAGTGCTCTTTGGAGTAAAAATAATACCTTTAAAATGACTTAAACTAATTTACACTCAATTTAATCAAAGGATTTTTTTCTCAATGGGTAACGTAAATTACTTCACCAAGTTACAGCCTTATCGTCTACAGCAAAAGCGCTGTGTTTTTATACTCTCCTGAATCAAACAGGGCATAGTCCAAATGAACTTATGTTTCTATAAATTATTAACAGCCTGGAAATAGTTACGAATGAAAATGGTATTGCATGAGAAACATATCTGTTTTAAACCTTGTAACATGGACGACTTTAAATACGATTAAGTACAGTTTGAAAATTAGCTGTGTTCGCAGGAGTCCATTTAGTTTGCTTGAATGCCATAGCAGCACCCTGTTGTTTGTGCAAGAATAATTTAGTTTCGAAGTGTTTTGGCATCTCCTTCGATAGCTCAGTTGGTAGAGCGGTGGACTGTAGCGGTTTAACAACACAGAAATCCATAGGTCGCTGGTTCGACTCCGGCTCGAAGGATACATTTTGTCGTTAGGTACACCGAAATGTATTTTTCAATAAACTTAGCGCCAGTGGCTTAACTTTGATTTACTTTTACCATCATATATTTTTATTTATTTTGTTTACACTTTGCACTATATCCGTAAGTATGGCATTTATGTTGTAATTACCCGAAACAGCTAAACCCTTTTTGTTTCAATTTGCTGGCTTATGACCAACGTAATCTCGTAACCTTATCGCATCTCCTTCGATAGCTCAGTTGGTAGAGCGGTGGACTGTAGCGGTTTAACAACACAGAAATCCATAGGTCGCTGGTTCGACTCCGGCTCGAAGGACGTTTTTGGTCGTTAGATACACGGAACTGTATTTTTCAAAAAACATATCACCTGTGACTGAAAAAATATAAAAGTGAAATGGAGTCTTAATGCATTCAGTGCAAAACCGTTTTATTTTTAATTAAACTGTTTTGTTTGAAAAATTGAATACTTACTAAATATACACTTATATTTCAATTAGGCCTTCATGGACCCCCAAATGGTTTATATACCCCAGTTTAAGAACCCCTGTAATAGAGGAATCAACAACAAACAACTTGACCTCAACAACACTTCGCTATTTCGCAGATCTTGCTAAATCGAGGTAGCTTTTTCGAACAACGTCACGGCTGGGAGCGACCCGGTTACTTCGTGCCCGAACTTCAACCAGAAACCTTGCAGCTGCGCGAGTACGATTTCTATGGCGCCTACGGCAACGAGAGGACGCGAGATTACCCTTACAGGGATCGCCTGGACCAGGAATATACATTCGAGTATCCCCCGGTTTCTCACGAGCTGGTAGGTGTTTTGTTTGGGATAAACTTGCCGGATAGTGTCACAAATTGCGTTACCCTGTAAAACTACTTTGTAATCCCAGACGTTCCGTTAATTTACCATCTGTCACTGACCATTGTGACGTTATATTCCTATTGTGATAAATAATCGTGCGACCAGTTAACCTGGAGTAACCTGTTTTTTGACGTGACTTTGTGGCAAGGCGTGGCAACAACGCCACGCAATGTAAAACGATACATAAAAGGAGATTAAATGCGCTAAACAACATTTAAAATAAAAATCAATAGAGGACGACGCACAACTCAGTTGATCTTTTTTGTGTGTGTTTGTCGTTTTACTTTGTAATACATTCCCTGGTGAAGGCTTTCGTGATTTTCGACTAAACTGTTCAAAATTTGCTATTTTTTTATAGTCGAAGTGCCACTGCGGGAACACACAATAAGACCTGAAAAGCAATTATACCAAAAGCAGAAAAATTTATAAACCATATAGTATTCAACGACATAATAAAGCCAAATACGCAATAATACCCACGACAGAATAATAACTTAATCGTCTGTTTAAGACATAACTTGTCGGCATACGTCCTGAATTCGTCGGAATGAGGTCTAAACGGCCACAATAACGCTTGAAACTGTAGGTGAGGATATTGGACGATCAGGGGCCATTCGGTCTGGCATCGGCCGTTTTGGTGTCGACGTTTGGGCGCCCTAGTTTCAATGGCGCTGTTAGCGGCCTGCTGTTTTATCACCGTATTTGTCGGCCAGTTTGGGTTTATTGGTGGGTAATTTAATGGGTGGGGTTGGAAAATGAGTTAGGGTTGAAATTATTAGAGGAGTTAGTGATGTACTTAGGGGTGGGGTTTGGGTTAGGTAAAATGTTGTATAGGCCTGATTCTGACGATTTACTGTAGGTCTTATTCCGACGGGTTTAGGAATTATTCCGATTTAAACGGTATTACGGCTATTAGGTGTTAGTCCTAATTTGGTCTTATTGCGAATTGAGTTTTATTGCGATGTTAATCTTGTTCGTCTTTCGCTCTGGATATCTCTTCGCCCTCATCGCGACGCGACTTACCAGAAAATAAGAAGAAAAAACGTTTTGTGGTTTAAATAACTCTTTTAAAAAGTAAAGTAATTTTTTTAAAGAAAAAATACACTAAAGAGTATAACAAATTGCATTGCCCAGAACCACTACCTTTTGTTAAAAAGGAAAAAAAGTATTTGTATTAGTGAAGGAAATATATAATGATGTACTATGAATGTTCAACATTTATAAAAAACACCAAAAATATTTTCGGCACAAAAAATAACAAGTACATTTATTAAATCAAAAACTTTATTTTATTTTATTTCCTTTAATTTAAACCACTTCCAAGATACGCGACGAATCGCTCGCCTGCCGCCGATCTTGCGTGCTCTTTAACACCAGCTACATGGGCCGACTGGTCCTGGCCGGCCCCGACGCCGCCCGGGCCGCTCGGCTCCTCTTCGCCAGTGACGTCACCACTGACGTCAGAGCGACCGCGTGCAAATACACGCTGATGCTGAACTCGGAGGGCGGCATCGAGTCCGACCTGGTCGTTGCAAGAATGCCGGGAAAGCAAGGTGAGATACTTTATTTTCGGCGCTGGAACTTAATTCAGAACTGTCGGTCTGGTGACTGTTTTTTGTGGCTTTCTTGTTAACGTCTCGAACCACATTGCCAACCTTTGTATCTTTTTACGGTTGTTTTTATGTGTGTTATTTAAGTAGGGATTCCTAAACTGGGGTCCGTGGACCCCTTAGGGTACGTGGACTAATTTCTGCGGCCCACGAAAGTCAAATTTAAACCTTATTGTGTACTTAAATAAATATGTTTTCCTAACCAAATATGATGAATTGAAAAAGCTCTTCAACTGAAGTTAGGCTCGACCTCATTTTTATATTTTCACATAAGCTAGACCGCAAACTGCAGGTGTTTAAGTCTACCTATGTTTAAAAACTTTCATGCCTACCCTGGTTGACGCGATACAGGAAAATATTTTAGTGGTCTACGTTAAAAACATATTCACGGACACGTGCATTACAATCTCGGGCAACCAACGGTATCAATTAATCATTGGTAACTTGCGTGCAAAATTAAAGTGCTACTCGAGTTTACGAATGCAAGAACCGCGAAGCAAGTTTGCAGACTTGGACAACTAGATCATTCTAGTTTTCTAATTTAATGGATTAGAGCAAAATGCGACTAATTCTAATTCTAATCTAGTTCGTGAATTGCTTGTGTGCTGTAATTCTAGTTCCAATCTATTTCGTATTTTCCTAAAAATGCTACTTTGCCAAAACATTTAAAACTTAGCACACAAAAAATTACCGTTCACATTCTTATAAGAATAAAATGAGATTGAATTAAATTGATTTTAAACAATTAAATGTAATTCTAGTTTAATTTAAAGTGTAAGTTTTGTTTTTGAAGAATTCAGTAATTCTAATTTGATAAAACATAAAATGATCTAATTCTTATTCTAACCTAATTTTTGAAAAGCTAAATTAATCTAGTTGTCTAAATCTGCAAGTGTGCCTTTGTATTCTGGTTCCTATTGTTTGTATGACTTTTACTAAAAATACCACTTCACTCCCTTGTTTCTTAAAGCACACATTATAACAAACTGCTGACTGAGTTGAAACATTCGGATTGGCAAAACTTTGTCCCTGACTTTTAAAATCGCTATGCTGGGATACTAATTATTTCAAAACCAGTTTTGTAATACAGGGTAGTAAATTAATTAAATAACGTAAGATGTGATGATGTAAGGTCTTCTAACTTCCTTTTTTCCTAATTGCGACAGCAGTTCCTTCATTGTTTTATTCAGAAAAACTACATAGCGAATTTATACACAAAGCTATAGGCGGTTATTTCACACTTCACAGCATTCGTGTAAGCACGACAGTCAGTCAGTTACTCATTGTAGTTTGATGCAAATATCATGTCCATTAAGTTGCTGTCGTCAGTGTTCGAATCTCCTGAGTTTAATTGGGTTGGAACATCACAACGTCTCTTCCTTTTGCACAAGCTGCATATTTCTTAAAAAATGTAACATTTGTATTCAGCGCGTTAAATGGTAAGAGCGCCTAGCTAGGATGATGTCGATTTAACAGCGACTTATTTATTTAAACGAGGAATACACTGCAATCATTTGTTGTTGTTTTTTCACTTATCAAATCAAAATAAAAAAATCGCTCTTCTATTTTACACATGTAGCCCTAACAAATGAAAATACATCATTTAAACCTTGCGTCTCTCGCAGGCGCACCATTATTGTTAATTGACCGTTGAAAACCAGACTACCTTTCATCAGTTCGAATGTCCGTTTTAGTTTATTAGCGGTGTATTTTAAAACAGCCCGCTTCTCCCCATGATATAAGTTTTGGCTACACGAGCATTGATATTCATTAGGCCAGGGGTGTCCAACATGAGGCACGCGACCTAATAGAAATTGGCACGCAAGCTCCCCGAGAAATTCAGCCAATTGTCAAATAAGCTAACTTTGTTATACGGCCAATTGTCATTGTTTATTCACAATACAAAACAATCCCAGCAATTACGACAACAAACAATTACTTCTGATATTATAACACTAAACTGTTTTTATTTTTTGTATAAAAGTTTTGTATAATATAATTTTTAGAAAAAAAAATAGTTGCTAAACTTTGGCACGGGAAGAAGTAATAAGATAAAAGTTGGCACGTCGGCATGTTTCAGTTGGACACCCCTGCATTAGGCCTATTTATTTTGACGAGCAACCTACTTCTAGTAATTCCGCCGTATTTCTTACAGCGTTTCCCATCTATTGCACTGCAGGAAAACAAAATCTAAAAAAGAAGTCCAATCGTTAAATTAAATTTACAGAAATTAAAAGTTATGCGTTTTATAGATGTCCGATAATATACTGATAGATCGTGACCGATACACGATTTCAAGTTATAGTATCGGTACTCGTCCTACACTAGGGGTTCTTAAACTTTTTTTACCGCGCACCCCTAAATTTTCTTTCATCTCGCGTGGACCACTGTAGGCAATTTTTTTTTTAAATGACGTCATAAATTGACGTAACAGTACAAATAAACTTCATAATTCTGCATAATTTGCCGATTTTGGTCTAAAAATGTGAAAGTGAAATGGAGTCTAAATACATTCAGTGCAAACACGTTTTATTTTTATTTGAATTGTTTTCTTTAATAAATTGATTAGGTCTTAAATATACACTAATATTTCAATTAGACCTTCATGGACCCCCTAAAACTAGTTTACGGACCCACAAGGGGTCCATGGACCCCAGTTTAAGAACCCCTGTCCTACACTAGGGTGGTATTGATGCCGATCCGATAACAGACTGACATAGGTAGTTCAGCTGGACGTTTTGCCCTTTTAGTTGTTTTTGCCATATACTTTTTTCTAAAAAAATAAAGTTTGCCAATCGAACAAAAGTAGTGAATTTGTTTGGCAATTAATCGGACAATCGCAATTTTTGTATCCAATATCGGTTATCCATATCTTAATAGCATACAAAGTATCAGACGTTCTTGGTCGGATAAGGTGCGATATGCATAAGATTAATTTCCTAACATAACGATGCAAGCTGTAAAACGACCAACGTCAACTGTCCTAATAGAGTATTTAATAGAGGCAAGCCTTTTTAATGTCACTTACCTGGCCCGAAACTATTCGGCAATAATATCCGGAGCAACAACCGTTGGTTACGTCATTTCTTCTTCCTTCCACCATTGATTCAGCTGGAGAAAACAGAAAAAAAAAACTAAAACAAACAAAAGGAATTTCGAATACCAATAGACCTTAATTAACGCCGACGCAAGAATTTAATAAGATTCATTGGGCAAACAAACAAACACGCCTGCCAGAATACTTTCACCTATTTTAAAAAACAGAACGCTTTCACCTATATTTTTAGAAACAAAATTTCCCACCATTTTGTCGAAGATACCTAATTGAATAAAAATCTAACCAACGCGACAAAAGTTGATTATCGTCGCAACACTTGTTTCAGTTTTGACATTTGAGTTGTACTTCTGGGTCTATGTTCGTGTTTATTTATATGCCGCCTCACGATATTTCTATCGTGCAGACGATACTGTATCTACTTTGGCCAGACTTTTTGTCGATATTTTTATTTTTGGAAAACATGTCAGACTGCTGCGCGAACTTACCAAAGACAAAACCAACCACTGCCATAAAAAATATGCTCGACTTTGAAACCGCCATCCCGTCAGTGTCCGTGTTGGCAAATCAACTGTATAAAGATACCTATACTTTGTACAAAAGCTTTAAAACGAACACAATTCTTTTAGGTTACACCAAAAGACTATTCTCGGCACATTTAATGAGTTCACGAAGAGGCATTACCTAAACACTTGCCCCAGTTACCCTCTGATTTGTCTTTACAACTGTACCCACATCCTTGACACCCCCATACAAGAAGACAACCCGCATCTGTCTGAGAAAGTGCTGATAAAAATTCGCCATTTATACCCGGCGTCGATTAATTAGAAATATTAGGTTTGCTTTTTAAATAAGTGCGATAATTGCAACCCATACAAGAAGACAATCCGCATCTGTCTGAGCAAGTGCTGATAAAACTGCGTCATTTATACCCGGCGTCGGTTAATTAGAAATATTAGGGTTTGCGTTTAAAATAAGTGCGGCATTATCAGCCCGCGTAAAGTTGCGAGAACGCGCGGTATTGTTGAGACTCGTTTTAAAGTTGTCAATCAAACTTGCACCGGACGCCTGGTTCAATCGCCGGTTGTGCTCGTGACAGGAAAGTTACGAACAATTCGTGGATTGTGTGATGTCGAGTCGAAACAGGGGCAAAAAATTCCGGGTCACAAGACTTTCTGGTGATTGTTGAAATCGCGACATTATCCCATTGAACTGCAGACTTCAAGCTGTTCGAGAAAGATTCGAAGGAAACTGAAAGGAAAGCGGCCACCATTGTGAATTGCGCCGCATAATGTCTCAAGGCATCACGTGAAATCGCTTTCTATTGTTTGGAGTTCCTTCAATTTGAAGTGTAGCCGGTTGCAAAGCGAAGCATCGATTGGGATAACAGTCCTTGCCGAGCTTTCTCTTGATTATAATGTCGCTCTTTCTTACAGATAACTAAGCCGTAATTTTGGGGTGTTTAGCACATACCGCATTTTAGGTTATAACGATATTAGTCTATAGGCACAAGAATTTGATTACTCTTAGTGTCTAACACAGTGATTCTCAACCTTTTACGGCTTACGGCACCCCTTAAAAATAATAAATAGATTTTCGGCGCCCTGACTGGAAATTTCGTTAAGTATTTTACTGAAATGTTACTATAAATGGAACTGGAACAACACTCTATTAAGTTGTGTAGGAAAATGTCATTTGATATAATGATCTTTAATCGTACACAAATAGTTGTATGAAGAAGCTTACCAATTGAGCAAAAATCTCAAATGTTCTCAAATACCTATCAGCACCCTTCAGTATTAGAACGCCGCGGCACCCCGGTTGAGAACCACTGGTCTAACGTTCTTTGATTTTCTTTGATAACTGTAAGTATAATAGATAGGGCCTATTGATTTCAAAAGTAAAATAACGAATCCATAATTTCGAATCCAACAATGCCATGTTTCCTGTTAAAAAGTTGAGGTTGGTGGGCATTATAGTTTACCCGCGAGGCGAAGAAAAATCACTAAAAACACATTTTCCGCTCCTTAGAGAAAATTAACAACGTTTGATATTTGGTTCAAGGTTAAAACAATAGTCTTTTTAAGCTGTTTCGGGGATTAAAACGTATATAACATTTTAACAGAAAAAATCGATACAAAACAGTAAAATTGAGATGTGGCGAATTTGAAGCTCAGTCACTGTTGATAAGTTTATCGAAAAATACATTTCGGTGTACCTAACGACAAAACATATCCTTCGAGCCGGAGTCGAACCAGCGACCTATGGATTTCTGTGTTGTTAAACCGCTACAGTCCACCGCTCTACCAACTGAGCTATCGAAGGGACGGAAAAACACTTAAATTAAGTTGCTATTATGCAGCTGTTACGGTTTGCAACCACGTATCCTCTCTGAAAGGGGACTGTTTACGTCGCTTTACATGATTCATTTCTATTCGAATAAGTTGTTTTAGATTTCTCTTTATACCCTTTGAGGTTCTTTCAAGGCAGGGTTCGGCAACCTACGGCCCGCGGCCCACAGATGTAATTCATCCGGCCCGCCGCCTCTTTGACAAATTAGACATTATTTCACATACGTTTTGACTATTTTAACTAAACTTTTTCGCGCTTCGCGCCAATGATCTTTCTCCGTCTGATTTGTTTACGTTTTGATGCTGTCTTTTCAATTAGATTAGCCAAAGTGCGTCGCGGAAAAACGGAAAACGTATTCAAAAATATTGGACGTATCTTTTTTAACATTTTTTTATTTTCGGTAACTTGCAAGAATTTAAGAGAAATGCCTGTATACCAAAAAAATCGCGCTCGCTTAGCTCGCTAGTTGTGCCTTCACATAAAAAAACGTTTACAAACATTGAGCTAGCTTAACTTTAAATGTAATCGCGTTTCCCAAAATAGTTTTAGTACACTTTTCATTACTGGTATGGATGACGACGTTGTAAACTCGAATTTCAAACCAAACAAACGCTTTTTTTCGCGCTTTGCGCCAACACTTAACTGTCTCCTTTAAACGTAATTAAACACGTTTTAAGTGCAAAAACGATCCAAGGCCCGGCAGATTCACAGTTCTTCTAACATGAAAATAACACAATTCTTAGTTATCATTTTGTGCGGCCCGCAGAGACCTTTCTGAGTTTGGTTTTGGCCCGCGACTAGAAAAAGGTTGCCGACCCCTGTTTTAAGGTATCTGTGACGGATTGCAATATAACCGCATATCTTCATTGGCAAGGGACTGTTTGTGTTGTTGGACCTATGGATATCTGCGTTTCCAACTATTGTAGTCCACCGAAGGGGACACAATAACGATTCTAGAGGACGTTGATGTCAAGCCAGCATATAAAAATTTAAGCTGTTTCGGGGATTTACAACAAACGATATACTTTTATAATTAAAATGAAACGCAAAAAATCTAAACAAAATATTAAAAAGTCAAGGGTTGAAACCAACTCCAAGCTCAGTCAGACTAAAAGTATCCTTCGAGCCGGAGTCGAACCAGCGACCTATGGATTTCTGTGTTTTTAAACCGCTACAGTCCACCGCTCTACCAACTGAGCTATCGAAGGGATGAAAAAACACTTCTAAAGTAAGTATTACTGCGGTGATGGGTTGCAGCATAACGGCATATCGCCATATCCTCATTGGCAGGGGACTCTACGATTTCTGTGAGTTTAGCCGCTACAGTCCACTTTTATACAGGAGACGCAACACAGATTCTAGAGTAGGCTAATGAAAACAAATAGGTTTTAAGCTGTTTTCGGGAAATTATTACATATGACATACGAAAAATGCTGAAAAACTAAACAAAACGATTAAAAAAAGATGGGGTGAGTCCAATTGAAAGTTCAGTTACTGGTTATATGTTTATCGAGAAATACAGTTTTGTGTACCGAAGGACAAAACATATCCTTCGAGCCGGAGTCGAACCAGCGACCTATGGATTTCTGTGGTTTTAACCGCTACAGTCCACCGCTCTACCAACTGAGCTATCGAAGGGGATGCTATACGGTTACGAGAGTACGTAAGTGTCAAGCCATGCGATGTGACTTCAGTGGAATTAAAAAGGTTTGCTTTGTACCACTGAAGTAATGGCTTTTTAAACTATGAAGAGCTTTTCAAGTGGTTGCGCGAGCACTGTAGCGAGATGTGCCAATGGAATTGTTTATCGCTGCCAGCAAAATAAATATTGCTGCTCCACAATAATGACCACCCACCCACATGCGTAAAAAATGTACCGGACAACATATCAATTGATGCTGTTTAATCATTGTGGCTCCTTAAGTAGCTCGATTGCTGATAAATGCCCTGTTGTCCGATGGTGCAGTTTTGCACTGGTAACTCCGTTACGTCGCAGGTTATTGTAAACTACGGCGGCGTATATAGCTTTGTCAATAAAAATCTATACTAGTAAGGCCATACACTCAAATCAAAAAAGTAACAATAAAATATAAAGATTAGTAAATTAAAATCAATACTTTTTATTTTTTTATTTTATGTTCCTAATATCCATTCTATACTGCTGTGTTAACTCAGATTTTCTGATGATGCCTTTGCTGGCGAAATAGACATAGTTAAAGTGTCTGGCCTTAATACATTTATGGAGTGTCCGACCTTAATACTAGTATTGGCAAATCGTACTCTGCTATTGAGTGATCGTCTTCATTTATTTGTTATAGGGTTGATTTTTTTAGTTTGCTTTTTTTGCACAGTTTTCCTTCATTGTTTTTACATCTCTTCTCAGGTGACGAGTACCACATGATAGTGGGCGGTGCGACCACCGAGTACTGCAAGGCGCACGTTAACGACGTTCTGAGAAGGACCGAGCTGAAATGTCAAGTCGAAGACCGCACCGACCAAAGCTCAATACTCAGTCTGCAAGGACCCAAGAGGTAGAATAAGCAGTGAAGTCAACAAGCCATTTTGAAATAGTTAAAGTCCAATTCAAGTAATTCGTAAAATAAAATCCAGCAGTGAAGTCCTTGTCATATAAATTAAAAGTTAAACTACTAAAATTGGTAAACTTGCTCGATTACAAGCAAGATCTCAACTAAAAATAAACAAACTTAACACATAACAAGCAGATTGTTTTATGTATAAAAATCAAGATAAATACCATAACTTTATAAAAAAATTGCCGATTAGCAGCACTTCATTTTAACCAGAGTCGTTTGTCCGAAATTCAAGTCAAGTCTTTTTCCCCAAAGACTTAAGTCAAGTCACATCATTTGAAAGCAGTAACCTAAGTGCACTTGCATCAAGTCATTCACTTAAGTCATTATAACACTGGGAATAAGGTCTATTTCAGGTTAGCACTTCCTGAACAGTGCGGTCCCTGTTGTACACCAATACGACAGGGGCGAATTCAAGGAAGGGGAGTGTGACAATGCCGTCCTCCAAATTATTTATGCTCCTTATTTACCTAAATATAAGTTTTTGTCGCGCTTCGCGCCAATCTAACTTTAGTATGCCTTAATCCATTTTGTTGAAATCGGTTTAGCCCGAAGGCGTCGTGCGTTTCAATACACCTTTGAAAATAATTTTTTTTTTTTTTTTGGAGGCAACCGAAACGATACAAAGGCGTTTTTTTCACGACGCAAGTTTTTTTTCCGCCTTTTCAAATATACAAATATGTTACGTTTTGAAGTCACTTTGTGGCGTTATCCCTGAAATTTTTATAAAAATTTTCATGCTAACAAGGAAAAATAAGGCCATTAAGGTTTAAACCTTACTAATGAGTGGATTAAAATCTTTAGCCCACTTTAATTATTAAACAGGGATTGAAATCAGCCACGCTTAAAGTTGCCATAAATTTTTTGGGAAACGGATTGGCCGTATGGAAAGTGGAAACTATGCCACCCTTCAAAGCTTTATGAATGGAAGTCTTGTGGACTCCATATAAAAAAACGTTTTAAAATATCAACGTTTCGATTGTTTCAGCTTTTACTCATAAATATGCACTATATATAGTTATAACAAAAAACAATTTTAGTTTGACCAAGTACACGAAATATAATGTTGTGTATAAAGATTGTTTTTTTGTTTGTTTTTTTAGTCGAAAGGTTCTGAGAAAACTCATCGCAAATGTCGACTCGCTAAAGTATGGCCACTGGATGTCGACAGAGATCGCTGGTGTGAAGGCAACTTTGATGAGGTAAAGGCATGAAGTTGTGTGGCCGTGGTTACCGGAAAATTTGTAAAGTTTTAGATTTTTTGTGAATTATTAGATTCTAACTTTTATTGGCCAATGTACTACTTCAAATAACCATGGTGTGCTTACCTCAAAACTTAGAACTTCTGTCATTTATAAGATTATGACTTTTGTTGGCCAGTGTACTCCTTGAAATGGCCATGGTGCGGTTAACTCAAAACTTATAATATTTTTTAGAACTTTTGTTATTTATAAGATTATGACTTTTGTTGGCAGTTTTACTACGTCACAAGACCAGGGTGCAGTAATACTTATGTGCCTAGGTTTTCTTATGAAGCGGATACCTTGCATTGCCGTACTTATGAAAACATCCTCATATTTCCTGTTAACATGTTAGGCTATCCTTCGTTGGCGAGCTAGGCTTTGAAGTGCACTGCACCAATCAGGAAGCGCCACGTGTGTACGAGGCACTCATGACGGAAGCAGTGAAGCATGGCGCACGTGACGCAGGCTACCGAGCGATGGAGTGTCTCAGCATTGAAGCAGGTGACAAATTATTTTCGTTATTAACTTAGTTCTACAATACGCTATAAACCAGTGCTTTTCAATCTTTAAAACAGGGGTTCTTAAACTTTTTTTTACCGCGGACCCCTAAAATTTTCTTTTAGCTCGCATGGACCACTGTAGGCTAAAAAAATTCGAAAATGACGTCATAAATTGACGTCACAGTACAAATAAACTTTATAATTTTGCTGATTTTGGTCCGAAAATGGGAAGTGAAATTAAGTCTAAATACATTCAGTGCAAACACGTTTTGTTTTTAATTAAATTGTTTTTTTTTTATAAATTGATTACTTCGTTAGTATACACTAATATTTCAATTGGGCTTTCATGGACCCCCTAAAGCTAATTTACGCACTCCAAAGAACCCCTGCTTTAAAAGAACCGTTCGCACTTTATTATTTCGAAAAAGTTTTATCCGCACGAACTAAGCACAGAAAGTTGCAAACCTTGAGTTTTCCCTATTTGTGAAATAACAATGTGAGGCTTTGTGTGTTAAAACCAGGGCTGCGGAGTCGGTTAAAAAAATCTGAGTCCAAATCCCGAGTCCGACTCCGACAATTAAAATAAACCTGAATCCGACTACCGAATCCTGAGTCCGACTCCGGCTAAATGTGCTAATTTCGTCGAGCCCCGAATAAGGCGCCGACTCTACAGGCTGTATTTCACCAATTTACGTAACTAATTTAAAATGTATTTTTAGCAATTCACGCATAAGGGTGTCATATAATTCATTTACTCTTTGGTTGGAATATATTTAACCTTTTGCTATTACACTTTTACGATTTACAGTTGGCGGCAATATCGGTTTTAAATTTGGAACTGCGCATGCGCACGTCCGACTCGGGTCTCGAGTAGTTTTACGTGGTCTTACTCGAGTCCCGAGTCCGACTCCAGCAAAACAAACCGACTTCGTCGAGTCCCGATTCCCGAGTCCGACTCCGCAGCCCTGATTAAAACCGTGAGCCTCTACCGATATATAATAAATAGCCTAAGCTGCAATGAACCACTATACGAGCCGAATTACTATACCTGTAAGTTGTAACATAAGTGGGCGCACCAGCTTATATGATTACTCTATTACATATAATGAAAAATAATAATATGCACCATCTTCACCCGCACGACGTTTGCCAACCGCATTACAATTTATTTTATCCGCGCAAGTGCGCACCATCCCTCGGGTTGAAAAGCATTGATGCGCTAAACGATTATTTGTCGAGGTCGATTGTTTGTAGTTATTCGTATGTGCATAGGTGTAACCCCAAAAACATTCGTAACCTGGGTGTTTGCACGGAGTAAATCTCTTTATTTTATCAAGGCAGCGGTTCTCAATGTTTTTACCTGGCGATCCCATTTTGCTTTCCTAAAATTACAGAGGTCCAATTAAGTTTTAAAACAAAGAAATTAAAATAGATCACATTGTAATTACTATAACGTTCACATTACTACTCGCATAAACTGTACTTTTTTAAAAGCTGCCTAAAGCGATTAATTTATTTACATGAAAGTCAGTGAGAAGGATTTCCCGGCAGTTTAGAAACACAGCTTTAAGGCAATTATAATCTTTACACTTTATCGATGAATATGAAAACGGGATATCACCATTTTCTTTCAAAATAAGACAAGGTGTACCGATTTTCGCGTGTAATCGTAATGCAACCGGCAATGCCGTTTTGTCGTTCGTTGGTTTGCTAATCACCATTTTAGTATAATGTTTGTTTAAACCAGTATGCGTAACTTTCGTTTTGCTTTAGGTTTGCATCACTGGGGCCACACCCTACGCATCGACGACACGCCGCTGGAGGCGCGCTTGCTGCACCTTTGTGACGTCACAGCGGAAGGGGTCGCGAGTTACGTTGGCGCCGAGGCGGTGGCCAAGATGAGAAAGGGGCGTCCACGAAAGATTCTCGCGCACTTCACAGTAGAAAAGTAAGGCCTGTAGTTGTTTTGTGTCTAATCTAACCTAGCCCTTGTCTAACCCACAGCTAATCAAAAGTAATACTCAACGGCCGCAGCTTATGCACCCCTACTCTGAACTATTGCAAAAAATATATAATTTTAAACTATTTGGGCAAAACGTGAAAAAATTGCGGTTAATTGGTTGACAATTTTAAATCAAAGTTAACTAATAGTATTGAATTTATTTCTTACAAGGTATGGTACTTTTGTTGTGAGTGCGCTAAGTTATCTAAATTTTCATAGTTCATAAATAGTTTATTTTCTTATTGTGTTACAAGCCAAAAAGTTTAAAGGCACACTGACAGCAAGGGAAAGTTTTAACCGACCTTGGTTTGCATTTAGAAATAAAACAAACCTTGACTCTAACCTAGAGCCCTTAACAATAGCCGAATCAGTGTTTCTTAAACTTTAAGGCGTTATTTTATGTTTTGTTATATTTCAAACGGTATACAATCGCGTGTATGGAACAGGTGTATGGTAAACCAGCGGTCCGCAACTGCTGGCTAAAGTGTTCTTTGCCGCGCCACACGATAGTACTAACTAAACAATTATTCTTAAATATTATTGTATTTTGACTGATTAGAATATTTTCAGTTTAGAGTTTTTCTATTTATCCTTTAGCTTTAAAGATCATGTCGTATAGGCTTTAGCCGATTGCGATGGATAAGCTGGAAAAGCTGAATAAGCTAAAAAAACATCTATAGTTGTAACACACATTTCGTACCTTAGTTTGTAGCGCGCTACACTTCACATTTGTTCTCCGCGAACAAGCCTATGTTTTCTTTATGAAGCACGTACTTGTGCAATGTGCATACACCAAATCAAAAACTGAGCGCGCGCTCTTTTTATCTTGTTGTAGGCCGGTTCAACTTTTCGGGGAAGAGGCGATCTGGCGAGACGGTGAGGCGGTTGGACACACCAGGAATGCCGCACACGGGTTCGCACTCGACAAAGAGGTCGCCATGGGGTGAGAAGCGCGATCGTTAAAGTTGCCTTTTGTTGTGTCTTTGAATTTGGATTGAGAAAAACAAGCATAGCTGTACAAAGCGCTAAACAAGTTTTTGGAAATATATACTTATTCATCCTTAAGTTCTCGACTTGATGATTTCTCTTCGTCTAACCACAACCTCCAGCCGAATGCAATTATTATACTAGAAATTATTTAGAAAATTACAGCACGAACAGAATTTTTGCTCAGTAGTCTCTGCAGGGCATTCCGGCAGTTTTCTATTGACTTGCGGGAATGACTTGACTTAAGTCTTTTGGACAATCAACTTCGCCTGGTCTTAATTCATTGAGTTAAATGACGTTGTTTTTTCATGAAACAATTTGTTATAAAAATGAGCTGTTTATCTCAAGTTTGTCACGAAAAATGATTAGATTGCAACACTTTGTTTTTTGCTAGTTTTTAGTTGGATTATTGTTCATAATTGGACAAGTTTACCAATTCTAATGATTTATCGTTTTGTTTTAATATCAAATGTCTGGGACTTGACTCGGTCAACTGATGACTTGAACCGGGACTTGATTTGTTATTTTTATTTGACTCGGACATTATTATTTTTATTGACTTGGACTTCTGACTTCATGCAAGAAACATAATTTCGGACAGCTGCGCTATGACCGACATGTATAAATTGGTCTATATCACGTCTAGAACCACTTATCCACTGAAAGCTGATCGATATTTTTGCCCCAGTTACATCGACACTTCACACATGGAGGAGGGACAAACCGTCGACCAATATATCCTGAGCGGCAGCTACCAAATCGAGAGAATGTGCGCGAAACACGCGGCGACAGCCTTCGTGTCAAGTCCGTTTGATCCACAGCGCAAAAGAGTGCGGGGAATTTACAAATGAAGCCAGAAGATCTTTTTCCACATCCACTAATTTTTTTTTAATTATGGCCGTCGGACTCTTTGCGAAATTTTGCGTCTGTACTACAATTTTAGCTCGCTTCAAGTGGTATGCTTTATGGTCGCAAATTAATATTTTTTAAGAGCTTCGCGGCTGAAATATTTGTTTTTCTTTTTATGTGTGCAAAACTGCGCAGTCTTTCTTCCCACCTGCAAAAGTTGCTTTCTTGAATTTCGTTAACTGTGCAAGTGGAAATCAAGCTGCATGACCTTAATTAAATTGCTCAAATCGTTTTACTGCATCTTTTGATCGCTATTTACCATTGTTAAGCTTTTTTGGTGCCATTGATTTCTTATGTGCGTTTAACTGCCAAATCGCATACGTAATTACTCGTAATTTTTTTTATGAAATTTCTTTTTTATAAATTTTCTTGGTACTTTCAGTGATATAATTCGTCGGGTACGCTAAGTTTATTGGTGCGTTTTTTTTTAAATCGATAATAAGTTTTTTTGTGCGTGTGTAATTTGTCCTGTGAAAGTGAAAATGTACTTTAAACCTAAACTCAAATCACTGACACCTACCTTGAATTTTGTGTTTTGAGTTTTTGGTTATGAGTTGACATGTTCACGTTGAGTAGCCAATCATAAGTAATATGCAATTACCTTAGATTTAGAATTTGCTTTTAAAAAACTATTGTTTAGGCTAATAAAAAAACTGTTTAATTTACATTGTGCAACATTCCTAATGTGTTGAATGGCTGAAAGCTGTTTTTTTTAATTATGAAAGCAAATAAAAACAGACTGCTGCAACTATACTTTCCATTATAGCGGCAACAGACGTCGTAAGCGTGTGTAAGCTACTAGTTCCCATGCGATAGGGCATGCCCCAGTTGTCTTTACATATTATGTGTCATAATGCTTAATGCATTTTTGTAGCCTTCACATAGTCTGTCTTTTCAATATTTTCTTTCAATAGAATCACATCTGTAATTTGTGCGCTGCAATAGAAATAAATCAGATAACCTCTCGCGGGGTGTAATTTTCTGGCTGCTCTGCACGACCAGGCAATAGTCTCACGAAATCAGAGCTAATCAAATAACCTTTTTCAGCCAGCAACCTAGCACCATCATAATATTGATCCTATTAACGACTTATTACAACCAAAATGAATTGTTTTTCCCAGTAAAACGTTTTTTTCGTGCCCTTTGCCTTCTTTGATCAAGTAAGGAGAGTCAAACTATGATGTGCAATTTGTTGGAAAGATATTTGTTAGTTTTCGCACTGAATTTTAAATATCGTTCAATAAATAATAAAATAGTCCCCGGGCCTCACTACACTATGGAAACCATAGCTTGCAATCTATATCGTCATAGGAGAAGCCATCGAAGGCCTCGATCATTCCTTTTCACCATGGCTTCAAGTAAATTTAATAAACTTTGTTTTTTACCGCCACAGCGTATGATCTGTATATAAAGACATTGATAAGAAGCACCACAAAATAAAAGGTCGTAGGATAGATGATTTTTTACACATCAAAGGTTTGAACTGCTTCATTTTTAAATTTGTAATTGTTTTGCATACCGCACCGTATTGATTTAAATTTTGAAATATGCGAACCAGATATGCCATTATATCATGTTCATGTATACATGATATCAGAATAAGTACTTTTGCCAATACAATAATTGCTAAGGAGGTTATTAGAAAATTACAAAATATAATTTACACGTAAAGTCAGTTGACAGCTCTAAAAGCGTCTGGTCATAGAAAGCTTACAAAAGAAGCCGAACAGCTGATCGCAGGCGTTTCTATGACATCACATTCAGTCAAGCGAGACGTATAAATCCACCTAAACTGATACCGCTGTTCAGCGCGAAATTTGTCGAGCGCGACTGGCGATAGGATTCCTGTTTTAGGTCTTGTAGACATTGTTTACGTTTTCTTTGTGCGACAATCGAGGTTGACAGCAGGGGAGCTTTTTGGCTGTGTTAATTTACAGAATTCTGAAAGCTTTCCTCTAATCGTTTTAGTTGAAACTTTAAATTGGTTGTACGAGTACAAGTTGGAAGTGGCTATTTGACTGGATCGCTCTTTTACGCTTGCACCAATCCGTGATTATTTATTGATTTGGGTTAAATTTGGGGTTGGCATTTGGGTTTGGGTGCTTGTAGTATTAGATTTTGCATAAGTTTTGCATAATTTCAAAGATTTTAAAATGTTGATTTAAATTAATTTGTTTGCTTGGTAAATAGCCCCATGGAGTCCCTATATCGACTATTTGACTGGATCACTTTTTTATGCTTGCACTGTCAGTAATTATATGTCGATTTGGATTACTTTAATGTTCGTGTGAATAGCCTCTTCGGTAATAGTATGGAAAAAAACATGTAGATTTTTTGTAACAACTCGTGTGATTAAACGGCACAGGGCTGTGTATGTCACTCTGCTTTATCATAGTCTATATTATTGGCTTGTTTATTTTGATTGAAATCTATTATTTAAACAACTGGTTTACCTCAAGTGTAACTTTTTCGTTTTTTTATTGTGAAAAATTACAAAATTTTTGTTTTGCTGTCGATTGAGAATTGTGGCACTGTCTCTCAAGCAGGTACCACTTTTCTCTTGTGACAATCTAAAATCTGTCTTGTTGGCAGTTATTTTTTCTAAAAAAAACATTGATTTATGATTGGGAACAAGTCAAGTCAAGCAAGATATATAATTGTTTTGACTACCTAATTTGTATTTGTTTAGGCAATTTTGTACAACCTGTATTTTGCCTAAATGCAAGTCTAACAACACTGAAAATTGACATTTATTGACAAACCAATACTAAGAGTACGCTAGCAAAGACTCTTTTTGGGTGTTGATTATATAAATTTGTCACTTTTATAACGTTTTACAAGCATTTGGACATCTTCATTTTAATATATTGACCTAAAACGAAGTACAGAATCACCGTGATTGTCTACTTTACTGTATAAATGTACATGCCAATGGTAAATTATATATGCTGAGTAAAAGGAAATGGACAATTAAAAGCAATTGTTCATCAATATGGTACTGTGAATCATCTCGCAACTACCAACTGCACTACATAGAATCAAATGGGTCCGGAATTTAAATGTTGCAATGATGTCGTATGAAACAAAAAAGTCAACCAGCTTCGCAGACATTATCTCTTTTTGTGCGGATACCCAGTCTGAAAGAGGTGATTCTTTTACAACTTTCTTTCCAAACAATGCAGTACTATGTTTATTTTGCAGCTGTAAACCTAATTATTCCAAACGAATAATTGGAATTTTTATTAATTCAACAAGTTTTGCCCACAACAAGTTAATTATTGGTTTCAGTGTTATTTATAATTATCCAATGGATAATTACCACCTTCAAACTAACCATTGAAATCAATATCCGATTGATATCAATTCAAACTAACCCATTTTTTATGTGCATGACTAGGCCTTAGTCCTGTGACTAGCCATAATGATCTCTACCTGGAAACCAAGAGTTTGCATGCTAAAAGCCCTGCAAACATGCTTGAAAGGCAGAGATTTGCATCGCCTCTAGACAAAGAGGCCCATGACCTTGCTGCAAGAAAAAGACATGCTGTTATGGACACCACAGGTTGCTTTAAAGGGATAACCTGTTTTTTTACATTAAATGAGTATATTTGAATAATGATGCACTGTATGTGTGATAATATAAATCACCATGACCCTTGAAAGATAAATATCGACCTTATTTGATGATTAGTAACAGCAGAATACTCTAGCAAAGCTAGCAATTCACGTCCCACACAATTAAAAGATCTTAAAAGATATATATATATATATATTTTGCCCAAAAAGTCATTGTCAGTATGCTAGAGTATTCTGCTGAACTATTTGAATAATGATGTGAAAATCTTAACGTTTTGTTTGTAGGGAAATATACCTAAACAAATAGTTTGATTGCAGGTATACATTTTAAAGTATGCATTTTGTTAAGTCAAAGTAATAGTTTTGTACACATTTTATCAATAAATGTTGTATAATTAGGTGTGGTTTTACTTGATTAATGTTTGGTTTTTTGCAACTGGGGTAAACTATAATTGATACATGCATTGCTATAGTAAGTTGTACTTACTCCACAGCACTGTTCTTCTTTTTTTACAGAGAAAAACTGGAAAGTAAACCTCCGTTCAAAAATTGAAACCGATCTAGCCGACCAAGTTCAACAGGCGCTTGCTCCTATATTGGGCCCGAAGAAAAAAGATAAAAAGAAATTGGAAAGGCAAAAGAATATACAGGTAAGAGATGTATCAACACCCGAATTGTAAATCAAGTAGCCTGTTATATATATCAACAAATCGTTTGTTTTTTTGTAGAATAGGATGTTCTATTGATTAAACTTTTTGTACACCAAATAGAAGTGTGAATTAAGTATAGGATAACGTTTTATGAAGCTAGTTTAAGTAGAAATCCTAAGACGAATGGACAAGTTATTCTTTTTTGTTTTATTTACTCTTTTCTCTTATTACCTTGTAATTAAATTAATTTCACCTTCTTGGTTTTAGATATTTAAAATTTTCACGATGAGAACATTCAATTTCGCCACTAATAAGTGTAGTTAAAAATCAGGCCAAACGTTGCCATTAGCACCGAAAATCAAAATATTGACCTCACAGCCACAAACTAAACAAGGGAGCTGTTGAAGTCTGAGGTTCGTTTATCGATTCGGAATAGACTTTCGCGGCCTTGGGTGGCACTTAGCCATGTATCATGCTGTTGACACAGTGTGTTTGACCATGGCACCTTCTTTACACAAGCAGGGTGTACCCAGTCACACTCGGTCGCCGTTTATTCAAGTAGTGACGTTGCGAGCTGATTCAAATGTATAAAATTCCCTTCCCAGTGCGAATGGGATATCTGTTTTTCTAATCGTAAGCTATCTTTTGGTTGAGGGTGATTTAGATCGTTTATCATGGTTGGCCTGTTTGCGCTACACAAATAGATTGACAACGTTGCTTTTGTGTAGCCGCTTATCGGTTATCGCAAACCTTAGATGGCTATCCGAAAAGTTGAATTGTGTAATCGCTTGCCACTTTATGATTAACGATTTAAAAATAATTGTTTGTTTATTACTTAGCTGTAGAAAAAAGACAAGCTTTTTAATATTTTACCGTAGTGTGTTCGTTATTAACTTCCGTTTACAAAAGGCACACATTTTATTGTACACCATGCGGACGGCTATTAAACGAAGGGCTCTTTGTTAGGGTCGGTTCTGTTAAATTTTCTTCATTTATGCGTTAATTCCTGCATGTTTCACAACATAAAATTTTAGCTATAATGAACGCGTTTTTTGTCAATTATTTCACGAAAATGTTATCCAAGAGTATACGAATTGTTTGAATAAACGTGTATTATGGAACCAAATTTCGCTTATGTTTCAAACCACTTTTCAACTTTTGTTTGCGCAAAATCCACGCTAGTTTTTGACAAAAATATCACACGCACTTGCTCAACAAAGATCGCACAAAATTTTGCCGCAAAGTTCACGCAACTCGACACCGAACTTCACACGTTAAGGCTGCAAAGTTGTCGCCTTGAATGGTTTGCCAATTGACGAAAATAGCTCGGCTTTCGTCGACAAAGGGCGTCGGGACAGTTACAGCTGTGTGTGGAGATTGTCCTGTGGATCTTCGTTTCAGTTTCAGCACCCAACCATTATTTCGCGGCGTCGTATCGCGTTACCCCTGGCCACGGCACCTACGATTGTCCGGTTGCGAGCTTTTGTGGACTTCAATAGACGCGGAGGCGTGACTACACGGAGCAAGTCATGTACGACCCCGTTTTGTGCCGGCGCATGAGTCGCGAAGCTGCCAACGCCGGTTATGCGCTGGAGGTCACACGGGCAAAGACGGTGGCGAAACTAAAATGAGCACCGTTTAGGCCGGTTTTCGAGGCACTTAGGGCGTTTTTTTTATAACAAAAAAGGACTGCCGCCTACCCGTTTGATAAAAAAACGTCACCTATCCCTGATTAAAGTTATCCACCGATTTATCAGAATTTAGTCACACGTCCAAAGACGGCAGCGAAATAATTTTATTGCTTCGAACTAAAAGGGCCACCGTATAGGCCGGTTTTAGAAGCATTCTTAACATTTAAAAAAATCTACACACCCGTTTGATAAGAAAGAGACCTTTCCCACCCCCGATTAAAGTTGTGCAATGAAAAATCAGCTTTTGGTCTCACTGGCCAGACGTTGGCGAAACAATTCTCTTGCGCCGACCTAAAAGGCCACCGTTTAGGCCGAGTTTCGAGGCATTTTTTATTTTTTTTTATAAAAAGGGGCTTCCGCCTACTCGTTTGATAGACAAAAAAACAGTTGCGCATCTGTGATTAAAGTTAGTCACCGAAAAATCAGCCTTTGGTCACACGGGCAAAGACGGTGCGAAATGATTTTCTTGCGACGACCTAAAAAGAGTCTCCGTTTAGGCCGATTTTTGAGGCATTTGGGCCGTTTTTAGTAAAAAATTACTTTTGCCCAGCCGTTTAATGAAAAGAAACCTTCGCCTACCCCTGATTAAAGTTAGCGACTGAAAAATCGACTTTTATCGACCTCAAAAAATTCTAGCAAGGGTTTAGATTTTTTTTTTCTTGTTCTATTTTTTTCTATTTTTTTTTTGAATATTAATTGCCAATCAACGCTACAAAAAAAAATTAAAAAAATTGCGATACGCGACAAAGTTTATCGACGCGGCCAGGCAAGGTAAACACCTTAATGTTAACATTCATTCAAGGAATGTGTGTATTCGTGTCTTGTTCGGTCACCTACATTTGTAGCAGAAAAAGGATATTTTCCAAAGTTACAAAAAAGTTGCGCGGCGCGCTTGAGAATCTTCTCAACGCACACTTGCGATCCGCGACAAACAGTTTAAGAACTGCTGGTTTAAACTCATCACCAAAGTCGCAAACGCCAGTCTAAAAATTGGCCTTCAGCCTCTCAGAGTGGTTTGGCAAATTGCAAACAATGGCGTCCACGGCAGCAAGTACACGACAGGGTTACCGGGCGTCTTGTAATCATATCGTCTTCCAATGTATGTAATCTACCGCCAGTGTTGTAGACAAGTCGTTTTGGTATGACTAAAGTCCGAGTCCAATCATTTGTAAAATACCTAATATCTAAGTCCAAGTCAAGTCTTTTTTTTTTAAAGTTGACAAGGCAAGCCTCTGTCCTATAATAATTATCATCAGTTGGCCAAGTCAAGTCATTATTAGAGCAAGTCAACTACAAGTCAAATCACATATAGCAAAAACATAACGATAAATATTTAAAATTGTCGACTCATCCGATTTATGGGCAATACCTTAACCAAAAATAGCAAAAAACAGCGGTTTTGTCGTTTTACGTGAAAAAATTGAGATGAATAGCTCATTATAAAATGTTAAATGAAAACACTAAATCTCAATCCAAGTTATTTGACTCAAAAACTCGAGTCCAAGTCTAGTTAATTGTCCAAAGGAGTACATCAAGTTACTTTTTTACCGAAACGACTTAAGCCAAGTCATTTAAAAAAACGTTACTTAAGTGCATAGTAAACAGAAACATTCAATTTCAACCAAAGTTATTTGACTGAAAGACCCATCTCCAAGTCAAGTCATTTTTCAAAAAAAACTCGAGTCAAGTCAATTCATTTTATCTAACGACCTAATTCAAGTAAAGTCATTTGACTTAAGTGCACTTAGGACAAGTCAAGTTATTGACTTAAGTCATTATGAAACTGTCAACCGCACGTAAATATGCTTTGGCCCAAAGCAGCGATTGTGGGGTGGTCGATTTCAGTTTTACAATCGACGCACTTGTTGACCAACCCTATAGTTAAACAGTTGAGCGGCGCTATATTACTTACCGTTACAATGAAGCATTTTGTTTAACGTTCCTGCTACGTGGCTGTGCAAACTGCGAAACTTAATGAGTTCAAGATTACATTTGACTTTTCAGAACGTTTACAAATATTTGTGAACATGAATTGAAATTCCAACAAGTATCGTGTGATTGCCGCCCTTTTATGTTTAAGTTCGATATAATGGCAAGGTTACCGAAGGTCGTAACAGTGTACATTTCCCCTGTCTGGAAATTTTTTAGGTACTACATAGGTCACGTTTTACGGGGAAAAATTAACCCTGATGATTTAATTTTTTTAAACCAGGTTAAATTTCATTTATGAAGATATACAGTACAAACCTTTAACTTAAATTAACAATAATTGCCCCTTACTATCTTGTGCGTTTGATTTTCTGTTAACCAGACCGGAATAAATTTGATGCGCAATGTTCAAAAGGAAGTCTCCGGTAATATTTTGTTTCTAAATAATGTATGTAAACAAATAAGAATTTTGGAAACAAATTAGTCTAAATTCAATGCATACCTATCGCTTGTTGCCCTCCGATTTTAAAGTTTAATTTTTTGTACAATTTTCGAAAGAAGTTCAACGGTAATAGTTTTGAAAAAATAAACAAATTAGCACAAAATGCACACCACACCTAGCCAATGTGGCCCTCCGATAACAAATTGCAATTTTATGTATATGTTCGACAGGACGTCACTAGTAACAGTTTTTTTTAATTTTTTTATTAAAATAAGTATCTTCTTTTATAAATAAGTATCTTCAAAATAAAAATAAATTTTTTTGAGCCAAACTAGTCCAAAATTAAATGCTCACATACCCCCCTTTTTTCGCACACATATCCCTTGTAGCCTTCCTATTACGAAGTTTAATTTTATGTACAATTTCCGAAAAAAACGTCACCGGCAATAGTGTTTTTAAAAAGTGTATTTCGAAAAACAAACTAAAGTAATTAGGATCCAACTCAGTCCACACAACGTTTTCTCTTTTCATACAGATGATGAAACTAAGCAACTTCTACCAACAACACAAGATGTCGCCGCGCTACTCGTTCGAAAGCAATCAAGCGGAAAGTAAGGGCGGGGGAGGGGGAGGGGGAGGGGGAGGCTTCAAGTACATCGACGTCAACTACATCCCCCAGAGCCGCTTGCTGGCCGGTGGAGGCGATACGTTCATGCCCAGGGAATACAAGGACATGGTGCCAAGGTCATTGGCCAATCTCCGACTGCCAAGAAGGAACGGTTTACAATCTCACGGTAACAGTTTTTCCTTGTTGTGTCGCGTTCGAACATTGGCGCCGTGCAATTTAGTGAGGCTAGAACAGTGTTGTAAACAAGTCATTTTGTGAAGTGAATCAAGTCCCATTCAAGTCGTTTGTTATATAACTTAAGTCAAAGTCAAGTCACTTGTAAAATAACTTAAGTCCAAGTCAAGTCTTTTTAAATAATCAACAAGTCAACTCCAAGTCATGTCATAATTAGAGCAAGTCAATTGCAAGTCAAGTCCTTGCACAAAAAATGTTAAATATTATAATTTATAATTTCGTCCGATTATAAGCAATAACTCAAGAAAAAAATGGACTAAAACGCAACATATAGCAAGAAAATAGATTTACATACAAAACTTAAGATAAATAACCCAATTTTTTATAAAATGCTTAATAAAAACACTTCATTTTAACCCCCATTTGTCCAAAAAGACTTAAGTCAAGTCATTTTTCCCAAAAGGCTTTATGTTAACTTTTACTTTAAGGTAGTGAGCATAACGTGCATTGTTTACGATAAGAACGATTAAATATAAAAAGGATTGCCGTTTCTTGTATTTTCGACAGAAAATCTTGGTTTTTAGATTTAGGACTTCATTGTTTAAAAATAATTTTCAGATCGAAGAAAACGTAGGACTAGGAGAAAGTTAAAAGTGATTTTTTTACAAAGAACGTTTGAGCATGATCAAGCATATTGGTTTGCCAGAGGTCGAAAGAGTCGCATACTTTAAAACTCTTCTTACACACCAACGGAAGTTGAAAAAAAACATTTGATTTTAAAACACGTCTGCCATATTTTCGATTTATTTCAGTTTAAACTTCGAGAGTGTTTACTTTCTACCACCCTTAGTTTTGGTATAAAGAAAATGATGTTTTGGAACACTATATACGGATCTGTTCATAAGTTTAATGGTGAAAATAACGGCCCAAATAGACATAAAAAGCGACATGCTTTATTATTCAAACGTTTCGGCAAATGCTCATGCCATCATCAGTGATTTTAGAAAATGATGTTGTTTTTCAAAAACGGATTTCATTTTTTTGCAATTTCTCTTTTTTTTAAATTGCCCTTTTTCCGACAGCGATCTACGGCCTGGACGAGCTGGCAAGAGCACAGAAGCACGCGGCCAACATGCGAGGCGGCCTCGACGTCACACTGCTGGACGGAAACCGATCCGGTTTCAACTTTCTCACGTTGCCAAAACAGGACGCCATTAATGGTCTCAGGTGGGCGTTATATACTCTGGTATTGGATAGCGCTTGGTTTTGCTATTGTTTGGCCCTATGAAATCGTTTCAAGGTTGCATGCACCATAACACAAAATGAAGTTTTTACATAATTGCCAATTAAATAGCTGTTTTTTGATACTTCGTTATTAGACCCTTACTAAAATATACAGATATATTGGCCATAACACAAAGTGACCTTTCGCCGTTAAAGATAACACAAAATGAAGTTTTTACATAATTGCCAATTAAATAGCTGTTTTTTGATACTTCGTTATTAGACCCTTACTAAAATATACAGATATATTGGCCATAACACAAAGTGACCTTTCGCCGTTAATGACGTAAGTCAGGGAAAGTCATAGACCCTGATGTGTCATTGGATAGCTTTTTTGTTGCACATCGACAAGACATTTTGGTCATCAATTTTATAGTTTGATAATGTCGGTAATGGCCAATGGAGGCGCGGCAAAGTTCGAACCTTGTTTTTAGATTGATCTTCCCGATTCATCACTAGTGGGAAACTTAACCGCCTTTGCCTGTCGCGTTATAGACCTGTTTTCTTTTTCAACCTTAGACGGACAATTAATATAGACATTGGTCTTCCAACTTGACGCAACACATACTTTTAAGATACTACAGGGTTTGTTTGTCGAATGCTAAATCATGATAATGTAAACATGCCGTAGTACTTGTTTTTAAATGCCGTGGTTGTCGTATTACATATATATTGCAAATATTGGCATAAAAACTTTTTAAATTTGGCAAAGGTGGTATTGGCATCCTTAAAAAGTAAAAAGATGTAAATTTTGGCGCTATTTATGTATTAAGATTACAACCTACTATAACAATAAGTTTTACAGTTCTTAAATAGTACATAAAACAGCTTTACAGTCAGGGGTGAATGTACCTAAAGTTTGGCTTTCTTTTAACTGCGTGACACTGGATTTTTAAGTAATGTTACTACAGGTAATAACCGTGTGTCCAACATTGGCTTTGAGCTGAAAAAAAAACAACAAAGAAACACTTTAAATTAATTCGATCAATTAATGGTTGGAGAATAGTTTTAGAAACAACATGTTATTCAGCTGGACCACGCTGTACATCACTGATCTTATCCAATACATGGGTGACGCACACAAATAAAGCACAGCAGGCTATTGTCGACCATTGTGGACAACAATGGGCGTAGAATCGTTTAGCGGATCCCAGATCTATCTGGTCTTTGTTGTCTTGAGTCGTTTGGAAACATTTAAAGTTGCCCGTCGCCAAATTAGGTCGGGACCCTGGGAATCTTCGGCTACCAAACGATAACAATTTGTTGTGGAATGTTAATGGCCTACAAATTGGTTTGTGGTTTTTGCAACGCCAAGCCATATTGAGCAATTAACATTAGGACCAATATTTAAGATAATGCGAAAAAAATCGGAAACACATTTAGACAGTTTTTTAGTTTTTTTCTCGCCGACTTAAAATCACATTTCCATCACAGGAATATAGAGAGACGTTTAGGTCGGCCAATGAGCTGCTTAAAATGTAAAAAATCTACTAAACTAAGAAATATGATGTCTAATGCTTTACAAAGTATGCTAGTAAACTGGTCTATCATTAATCTATCAGAACACAAACCAGTAAAATTGCTGGAAGTGCAAGCCGTTTAACTTAAGAGACTCAAAACTTGATTTTTTACACGACTGGGTTCGGAATTGTGTTCTATTTTATGAACACAACACAAAACGTAGGCATATTTTTGCAAAGCGCTGTTAAAGCAAAAAAATCTTCAATTGTTTTTTAATTGTAGTATTAAATTATTTTGCAGGCCTCTAGTTCCGAACGCCATAAGTTACAACGGGATATCTTTGCCCAATTATGGATTAAATCGTCGCTGCTTTCAGGTATTATACGATATTTTTTTTGGTTTCTTTCTTTGTTGTTTTCTTCTTGTTTTTCTGGTGTTTCTAAATTGTTCGATAGGGCTTCAGTAAAAATGATACAGTCGGTTGTATCTTTCACCTAAAGTTAACTAACTTTCAAGAAGGAGTACGACACTTGTAGTGGGTTCGACGTATTTTCAAAAATAAAACACAAAACAGAAAATTAACGGAAACTTAAGCATTCCTACGGTATTAAAAAGGAAAAAATAATATTATTTTAAAACTGACTTGAGTTAGCCCGGTCACGTCTTATTCCAAGTCCACTACATTATCCTTTCCGCCATTCATTCAATCAATCATCATTTTCGCTTAATGTCGCCCAATTTACCCAAAGGCCAGCGCACGCGTCGCAATGTGGTCGATACATTGTGACAAACGCCACTCTACCCGTTAAACCAAACAAAAACTCCAACATCAAAAAGGGGGCAGTTTCCCAGTCAAAACAAACCTAAATGTCCAGATCGAATTCGGAGCAGACGCCAGGCGTGTATAGGCGAAGCTCATGGCTAAGTTCATGTTTTTGTGGCCCCTGAAAGGGAACAGTATTGCCTGTTGTGTTGTTTGGCGTGTAGTCGTGTTGTTATTGCACCGGGACGAGCGTCTGGGATTAGGATTAGAAAAATAAACGCGCAAATTGTATGTTTTTTCTTCCGACTGTTCGGATTGGTCAAGCACCCCCGCATATCTATTTTTAACGCTGGATGGCGCTGCGGAGTCACGTTTTTTTCTCGTGGGTTAGAATGTGTAGTCCGTAGTCGTAAATTGTATTTCGTTGTATGGTGCTTTACATGCATGGCTCGAAAATTTCGATCTTTTAATGCGTTCCTAGGATAACCTAAGTTCTTGTCGTTTGAAACAAACAGCAAGTCAGATCTACGTCCAAGTCATTCATAGATCAAGTCAAGCCCAAGTGAATCATAGGCCAAATATTAATGTTAAAATTTATAAACGATACAGTGTTTTATCCAAACAATGTTTGGCCACAGAAATCAGAAGGCTTTCGTATCTACGCGTCGTCCACAATTTCTGTATTTATATGAAATTTTATGAAAATATCGTGTTTATGAAAAAAAAAATATTTTTCAAAAATTTTATGAAAATAGTGTTCAGCTTATAAGGGGTGAAATAGACATAACATCAATCACTAGTGAGCCTTAGTTTATATAAAAGCAAAACCAAAAAAGCCTTTGTATAAAAACCTTTGTTTGTATAAATTATAAAAAGAGAATGAAAAAATATTTCAACACGAAATATTGTCTTGTTGTACAATTTTAATTTGTGCTAAACACAGCCGATAAATTTACGGTTACAACCTTTTTTTTACAATATATTTTACTCTAAATTTGCAGATGTACACCAAGGAAGGAATGAACAACATGCTCAACTCACGCTCCCGACGTAACAAGCTCACCCACCTGGGTCAGGGACGTTACATGGACAAGAGGGGCGTGGTTCTCAGCAGACTGGGACCTTTTTGGCCCCAGGGTTATGGACCCGTGTGCCAGTGCCCTGAGTAAGTACCAAATTTCAGTTCGGCTTTGTGAAAATCAGGGTGGTCCGAACCAAAGCCCGCGAGTCATATGTGTTTTTATCTGTGGACTGAATTGTGGAACATTGCCATTTTAGGTAATATTTTTTTTAATTATTTGTGTTGATTTAAAATGGTTCACTATGAAAAAGCAATGTTAACAAACCTCAAAAAATATCTGCATTTAAGTTCATAGAACTTTGTGTGTGGCCTTAAAAATGTTTAAAAATAATATTGTGGCCCTACAATCTACATGCTCACCATTTTGGACCACTCTAATTAATTTTCGACTGATATTTTAAATACATTTTTCATCCTGATTAGTTCCGAGATCACAAAACAAGCCGGAGTTTAAGTTGAAATCGAGCTAATGTACTTTGAACAACGCATCCGTTGCTCCGCCGACTATTAAATGCTTAAAAACTCCAATTTTTAGTATTTTGCGTAAAAAAACCCAGTTAACCAGGTTCATCACTGAATCATTAACATCTAACTCGCTGTGATATAATTTTAGGGGAGGTAGTTTTTCAAGACTTTGTTGAATTTGAAACAACAATTTAGGATGAGAAACGCACCGTTTCGAACAAAATTAGCCAGCAAGGTCTTATATTATAAAATATGCATAGCCAAGTAAATGTTATCTTCAGTTTTATATTATCAGTTCATATAACTTGCTGGCTGATTTTTGTTCGAAACGGTACGCTTTCAAGCTACTAAATTTTTTTAGAACTTTTATCGTCGGCATTATGTGTTCTATTAGACGGCAAGATTCTGTTGTGGAAAAACATATTAAGCTACAATATGGGACTGAGTATAATTGGTTATTACCTACACAGGGAAGCCGTGTTTCTTTTGCTAGAGTTTATCCCAAAAATGTTTGTATAACGCCGCCCGTAGGACTAATTGTAAACTTTCCCATGCCGTTTGCCGCAAACACATCAGACTGTTAAGGTTTTTGTTAACGACGAAGGTTTGAGTCATAGTTAAAGGTTTTCCGTTTGTTGTTAAGCCGGCGAACGCGACGCCGCGATAGTTTTTCAGGCTTAAATTACGTGTTTTTCAACGCAGGTTAAAGGCTTCCTGTCCCAAGCAAGAAAACCTTGGCGCGGAAAACGGTGGGTGCTTCCTGTTATACGTTTGGAAGCTAAATTTCAAAATTGTGAACTTCAACAAGTGCGTTAAAAGTCTTGTTGTCCTCCACTAGGATAAAAACGCCTTCTTTAAAAGAGGATTAAAAATGTTTATTTTCTTCTATAATAGTAATTTCAAAACTATAAAAAGTGTGTTTTAAAAACACAACAAGAATAATCCCTGCCAATAAAATCAAACCATTTTATTCTGGTTAAGAACATGGCCCTCTGTATACAAAGATCATTTATAGTTCTGCCGTGTAGCCTTCAGCATATAAATAATGAATAATTCAATGAAAACATTTCGAGATCTAGTCGAAACTTTTGGAGGGTTACAACCAGGGCTGCGGAGTCGGAGTCGGACTCGGGACTCGAGGAGTCGGTTTGTTTTTGCTGGAGTTGGACTCGGGACTCGGGATTCGGGCTCGAGTAAGACCTGGTAAAACTACCCGAGTTCCGAGTCCGACATGCGCATGCGTAGTACCGAATTTTAAAACTGACATGGCCGCCAAATGGAAATTGTAAAGGTGGAATATTATATGACGGAATATTTTCCAACCATGTATTGTGAGTGAATGAATTATACGACACCCCTATAAGTGAATTGCTGAATATCCACGTTATTTTAGTTACGTAAATTGGTGAAATGAAGGCTATAGGGTCAGGGTCGGACTCGGGACTCGACAAAATCGCACATTTGACCGGAGTCGGACCCGGGACTCGGGATTCGGACTCGGGTTATTTTTAACCGACTCCGCAGCCCTGGTTATAACTGGTGTGAACTGTACAAGACAAAGACATCAGGTTGAGATAAAAATGTTTTGGCCGACCACTAGACTTAGCTTAGACCAAATGTGGCTGACTCCTTTGTCATCTTGATATGGTTGAAAAAACAAGATTTTTGTTATGTTTGTTCGAAGAACTTTCAAAGCAGATATTTGAAATGACTGAAGGTTTACGGCCGTTGCTCCTGGCATCTTAAGCGTGGAGGCTTGTCAATTATTTTGATCAAAAACATTAGTTTTACTGCAGAGGTTATGTTGTTTTCTATGCCAGGGCAAAATTAGGGATGCAATGCTGAACAAAACCAGCAATTTTAGTTTATTTTTGCTGTAGTTTTGTAAGAAATCAATGCTAAGTCCCACCTGCCGCTTTTAAGGAGTTTCAGGATTCTTGATGTACTACTCAACAACAACTGTTTACATCAGTGAAGATGACTGCACTAAAAACAAAATGGAGATGCTCATTATTTATAACGAAAGTTTCTGTTTTGTTGAATAGACTTTTGGAGTAGCCATGCCAATTGAAGAAAGTCAGTATGCTCCCCATATTAAGGAGTCCGCTAATCACACACTTCATACTAATTAGCCAGAGCAATAAGGTGATTGCTTGCTACCAGGCCATACAATTTTATCCTTATTTTTTTAACTTAACATGACGACAGGTGTTCTAAATGACTTGACTTAAGTCACGGTTTTCAAATGGTTTGTCTTGACTTACGTCTTTCGGACAAATGACTTGGGTTGAAATGAAGGGGTTTTCGTTAAGCATTTTTATTATGAAATTGACGTATTTATCTCAAGTTGTTCATATGAACAAATTGCCTGATATATGTTGCGTTTAGTTGAGTTAGTTGATCTAATTTATGATTTGACAGGCACTTGCCTTGTCAGTTATTCAAAATGACTTTACTTGGACTCAAGTTCTTTTTAAAATGACTTGACCTTAAACTCGTAAAATTATATTTTTTTTAAATGACTTGACTTGAATTCGTAAAATTATTTTACGAATGACTTGAATGAGACTTGAGTCATTTTGAAATGACTTGTTTACAACACTGACATGTACACACATGTGCGTCCTCACTTAATTGGTGTTCGAATTTCGAGGTGCCAATTTATCCTGCAAAATTAATGAAATCAACCCAAACATCAAATGCAGCGTTTTATTCCTGTTCTTAATCATACACAACCGCGATTTCCGCACCGTTTGTTCCAGTAATACCGTAATCCCGGCAGCTGTTTTCCCTCCCGCTAAACCTCCTCATTCTCCTCCTCGCTCTCTTTCTCCCACTCCTCCCAGCTCCCCGCCCTTCGCCGGCCCCGAAAGCACGCCTCTCGAGTCTTTAGCACCATTGAGCGGCGCGTTGTGGCAACAAGCGCACTCTCGCTTTTTCACGCCGCTTCGCATCACCGTACGTTTTGCCCGTCCTGGGTCCGAGTGAGAACTATCCGCCGGCAAGATTCTGGTTACCACAGCGTTCATCGTTGAGATACGCTTAACCATTATTGGCGAACGGTCGTAACCCGGGTAGAGGGGAGCGTTCCGACTTGACGAGGGTCCCCTGCGGTTCTCGAGTGTAGCGACTCTCGTGAACCACGTAAAAAGTGACGGCTGTGTTGTCTTTTGTCGAGGTCAGCCAAAGTTTTTTGTGTTACTGTTCTTTTTCTCTGCCAGAATTCGATGCGCGTGCTGGTTATCGAAATATGGAATTCTGATATTTTTCTTTTTCGTGTTTGCATTATAGAGGAAGATTTGCAGACATGTAGAAGGACAAAGCGTTTGCTGTCGTGTTAAGTTGCTTGAAATCTAGAGATGTTTGTTTAGACTTTTTTGTTTTTACAGGGAAAATATGATTTGTGCAGATATAAGATTCTAAAAATTAGAATCAGGCCTAACTTATCTTTAAAACCCGCAGAACTAAAATACTAGCAAGATAAAAAAGTGAAGAAATAAGTTAAAAGATAAGCGTTAAGTTTTCCGTATGCACTTCTCTTTAATCTGGACCGCCTTACATCGCAAGGCCTCGTCGAATCTTGTTATTTGTAGCCGTAATGTACAAATAAGCTCCTACCGAAAAATCAGTAATGTGGGACGACCAGCCCGTGACCGCGCTGGCCAGCAAATCGTCGTACAGCAATTTCAAGTCGCCCCTATGCAGCTCTTCGCTGCCAAAGCTCCATAACCACCAGCACCAGCGTCATACCCACAGCAACGTCCCCAGCAGCAGTAATAACAGGAGATGCAACACTGGCGCGCGCCAACAGAGGAGCGGCGTACGCAGCCTGCTGTACAGCACCTCGCTGGCCAGGCTGGGCGCAGTCGTGCCCGGACTAAGGCAGAACTGCAGCAGCTGGCGAAAACAGCAGCAGAGTCCAGCAGCCTCCAAGAAACAGCAGGCAGTACCGAACCCGTGGGACTTGCTGTACAGTGGCGGAAGAATCCAGTTCAACAAGGCCTTCCCCACCAACCATTTGGAGAGGCGTAACCGGTTTTGGCCTACCTTGGCCAGTTGTTTGCCTCAGAAGCCAGGCAGCGCTCGACCGAAAATGCCCGGCTGTCGCTCTATTGTTGTGAAGCACCCAAAGCTCATTGAGTCGTCTCCAAGAATCAAGGAAACCCTGTGGAACGGAGACAAGGAAAGAGATAGAGACAGGACGCGGGCCCCTGTGGTGTCCGCCCTCCTGTTCAGTAAACGTAAGTCAAACCTGGTCGTCGCTATGCAGTTTGCTACATTCTTTTATACAAGGTAACCTATTCACTACACAGCACCGCGAATTTATCTACACTCTTGAGTGTTTTATGTTGCGCTGATTTACCTTCAAGTTAAAGCTTTGCTGTGTATACTTTCTTAGAACAGTAATTTTAAAATTCATGAATTGCTCTCCTATAAAGTAGAGACAGATAAACGCCACCCTAACAGAGTTAGGCAAAGGTTTCTCAAACTTCGAATGTGTTTGTTTGCCTTTGTAGCTGATAAACGATGCCGTAAGCTCAGGCATAAGCACTGCAAAAAATTGGCTTTGTTGTTAGAAGATTTTATTAAATTGGTTTCCGGAAGTAGTGTAGGGTAATCTTTTTTCGTAATTATTTTTGTTATGTTTTTTTGCTTAATTATAGGGTCGAGAAACCCTTTCTATTTTGTGTTTGGAGAATACATAATATATTATACTGAAGTTGTCATTAAAAAAAGGAAATTCAATTCTTGAGCAATTAAAAAGAGTCAATTTACCTTTTATTCGTTTTAAAACAGCTGGAGTTTAATCTAGCTATTAGTCTCTTGTTTGCAAAACACGGCAGACACGTCGCTGCGTTGCCCCGAAATGTTACGTGCTTTAACCGATATGAAGCCGATTAGGGGACTAGTACATACTTCCCATGTTACTTTAATCCTCATACACACAAGTGAGGTCAATTTCCGTTAATCGGTTCGGCAGAATTTGCAAACAAGGACAACTAGCATACGTATTTGTTTTAAAACAAACTTCTGGCCGTCTATGGCAACAAACACAACACTACTAGACCTATAGTTTAAAACTAATTGGGCGCTATGTCTTTAACCAGTTGTTTTCAAACTAGTTCCGCGTACCCCTGGGTGTGTGTGAAGGTTCGAAGTAGCCCTCCAACATCTCTTACTTAATAGACTTATTCATTTTATTAAGACTATTAATAAATCTTCTGACAGCTTGAGTACAGTAAGTATAG